>NC_090443.1:774846414-775150779 GCF_031143425.1 Pleurodeles waltl
CCAAATTTTTAGGTTTGCAAAGGATTCTGGGTAACAGAACCGGGTCCCAGCCACACAAGTCACCCCTCCTTGGATTCCCCTAGGTCTCTAGTTTTCAGAAATGCACAGGTTTGGTAGGTTTCCCTAGGTGCCGGCTGAGCTAGAGGCCAAAATCTACAGGTAGGCACATCGCAAAAAACACCTCTGTTTTTTTCCAAAATTTAGGATGTGTCCACGTTGCGCTTTGGGGTGTTTCCTGTCGCCGGCGCTAGGGCCTACCCACGCAAGTGAGGTATCATTTTTATCGGGAGACTTGGGGGAACGCTGGGTGGAAGGAAATTTGTAGCTCCTCTCACATTCCAGAACTTTCTGCCACAGAAATGTGAGGGACATGTGTTTTTGTAGCCAAATTGTGAGGTTTGCAAAGGATTCTGGGTAACAGAACCTGGTCCGAGCCCCGCAAGTCACCCCTCCTTGGATTCCCCTAGGTCTCTAGTTTTCAGAAATGCACAGGTTTGGTTGGTTTCCCTAGGTGCCGGCTGAGCTAGAGGCCAAAATCTACAGGTAGGCACTTCGCAAAAAACACCTCTGTTTTTTTCCAAAATTTAGGATGTGTCCACGTTGCGCTTTGGGAAGTTTCCTGTCGCCGGCGCTAGGCCTACCCACGCAAGTGAGGTATCATTTTTATCGGGAGACTTGGGGGAACGCTGGGTGGAAGGAAATTTGTAGCTCCTCTCAGATTCCAGAACTTTCTGCCACAAAAATATGAGGAACATGTGTTTTTTTAGCCAAATTTTGAGGTTTGCAAAGGATTATGGGTAACAGAACCTGGTCCGAGCCCCGCAAGTCACCCCTCCTTGGATTCCCCTAGGTCTCTAGTTTTCAGAAATGCACAGGTTTGGTAGGTTTCCTTAGGTGCCGGCTGAGCTAGAGGCCAAAATCTACAGGTAGGCACTTCGCAAAAAACACCTCTGTTTTTTCCAAATTTAGGATGTGTCCACGTTGCGCTTTGGGGTGTTTCCTGTCGCCGGCGCTAGGCCCACCCACGCAAGTGAGGTATCATTTTTATCGGGAGACTTGGGGGAACGCTGGGTGGAAGGAAATTTGTAGCTCCTCTCAGATTCCAGAACTTTCTGCCACAAAAATGTGAGGGACATGTGTTTTTTTAGCCAAATTTTTGAGGTTTGCAAAGGATTCTGGGTAACAGAACCTGGTCCGAGCCCGCAAGTCACCCCTCCTTGGATTCCCCTAGGTCTCTAGTTTTCAGAAATGCACAGGTTTGGTAGGTTTCCCTAGGTGCCGGCTGAGCTAGAGGCCAAAATCTACAGGTAGGCACTTCGCAAAAAACACCTCTGTTTTTTTCCAAAATTTAAGATGTGTCCACATTGCGCTTTGGGGTGTTTCCTGTCGCCGGCGCTAGGCCTACCCACGCAAGTGAGGTATCATTTTTATCGGGAGACTTGGTGGAACGCTGGGTGGAAGGAAATTGTAGCTCCTCTCAGATTCCAGAACTTTCTGCCACAGAAATGTGAGGGACATGTGTTTTTTTAGCCAAATTTTGAGGTTTGCAAAGGATTCTGGGTAACAGAACCTGGTCCGAGCCCGCAAGTCACCCCTCCTTGGATTCCCCTAGGTCTCTAGTTTTCAGAAATGCACAGGTTTGGTAGGTTTCCTAGGTGCCGGCTGAGCTAGAGGCCAAAATCTACAGGTAGGCACTTCGCAAAAAACACCTCTGTTTTTTTCCAAAATTTAGGATGTGTCCACGTTGCGCTTTGGGGTGTTTCCTGTCGCCGGCGCTAGGCCTACCCACGCAAGTGAGGTATCATTTTTATCGGGAGACTTGGGGGAACGCTGGGTGGAAGGAAATTTGTAGCTCCTCTCAGATTCCAGAACTTTCTGCCACAAAAATGTGAGGGACATGTGTTTTTTTAGCCAAATTTTGAGGTTTGCAAAGGATTCTGGGTAACAGAACCTGGTCCGAGCCCCGCAAGTCACCCCTCCTTGAATTCCCCTAGGTCTCTAGTTTTCAGAAATGCACAGGTTTGGTAGGTTTCCTTAGGTGCCGGCTGAGCTAGAGGCCAAAATCTACAGGTAGGCACTTCGCAAAAAACACCTCTGTTTTTTTCCCAAAATTTAGGATGTGTCCACGTTGCGCTTTGGGGTGTTTCCTGTCGCCGGCGCTAGGCCTACCACGCAAGTGAGGTATCATTTTTATCGGGAGACTTGGGGGAACGCTGGGTAGAAGGAAATTTGTAGCTCCTCTCAGATTCCAGAACTTTCTGCCACAAAAATGTGAGGGACATGTGTTTTTTTAGCCAAATTTTGAGGTTTGCAATGATTCTGGGTAACAGAACCTGGTCCGAGCCCCGCAAGTCACCCCTCCTTGGATTCCCCTAGGTCCTCTAGGTTTTCAGAAATGCACAGGTTTGGTAGGTTTCCCTAGGTGCCGGCTGAGCTAGAGACCAAAATCTACAGGTAGGCACTTCGCAAAAAACACCTCTGTTTTTTTCCAAAATTTAGGATGTGTCCACGTTGCGCTTTGGGGTGTTTCCTGTCGCCGGCGCTAGGCCTACCCACGCAAGTGAGGTATCATTTTTATCGGGAGACTTGGGGGAACGCTGGTGGAAGGAAATTTGTAGCTCCTCTCAGATTCCAGAACTTTCTGCCACAGAAATGTGAGGGACATGTGTTTTTTTAGCCAAATTTTGAGGTTTGCAAAGGATTCTGGGTAACAGAACCTGGTCCGAGCCCCGCAAGTCACCCCTCCTTGGATTCCCCTAGGTCTCTATTTTTCAGAAATGCACAGGTTTGGTAGGTTTCCCTAGGTGCCGGCTGAGCTAGAGGCCAAAATCTACAGGTAGGCACTTCGCAAAAAACACCTCTGTTTTTTTCCAAAATTTAGGATGTGTCCACGTTGCGCTTTGGGGTGTTTCCTGTCGCCGGCGCTAGGCCTACCCACGCAAGTGAGGTATCATTTTTATCGGGAGACTTGGGGGAACGCTGGGTGGAAGGAAATTTGTAGCTCCTCTCAGATTCCAGAACTTTCTGCCACAGAAATGTGAGGGACATGTGTTTTTTTAGCCAAATTTTGAGGTTTGCAAAGGATTCTGGGTAACAGAACCTGGTCCGAGCCCCGCAAGTCACCCCTCCTTGGATTCCCCTAGGTCTCTAGTTTTCAGAAATGCACAGGTTTGGTAGGTTTCCCTAGGTGCCGGCTGAGCTAGAGGCCAAAATCTACAGGTAGGCACTTCGCAAAAAACACCTCTGTTTTTTTCCAAAATTTAGGATGTGTCCACGTTGCGCTTTGGGGTGTTTCCTGTCGCCGGCGCTAGGCCTACCCACGCAAGTGAGGTATCATTTTTATCGGGAGACTTGGGGGAACGCTGGGTGGAAGGAAATTTGTAGCTCCTCTCAGATTCCAGAACTTTCTGCCACAGAAATGTGAGGAACATGTGTTTTTTTAGCCAAATTTTGAGGTTTGCAAAGGATTCTGGGTAACAGAACCTGGTCCGAGCCCCGCAAGTCACCCCTCCTTGGATTCCCCTAGGTCTCTAGTTTTCAGAAATGCACAGGTTTGGTAGGTTTCCCTAGGTGCCGGCTGAGCTAGAGGCCAAAATCTACAGGTAGGCACTTCGCAAAAAACACCTCTGTTTTTTTCCAAAATTTAGGATGTGTCCACGTTGCGCTTTGGGGTGTTTCCTGTCGCCGGCGCTAGGCCTACCCACGCAAGTGAGGTATCATTTTTATCGGGAGACTTGGGGGAACGCTGGGTGGAAGAAAATTTGTAGCTCCTCTCAGATTCCAGAACTTTCTGCCACAAAAATGTGAGGGACATGTGTTTTTTTAGCCAAATTTTGAGGTTTGCAATGATTCTGGGTAACAGAACCTGGTCCGAGCCCCGCAAGTCACCCCTCCTTGGATTCCCCTAGGTCTCTAGTTTTCAGAAATGCATAGGTTTGGTAGGTTTCCCTAGGTGCCGGCTGAGCTAGAGGCCAAAATCTACAGGTAGGCACTTCGCAAAAAACACCTCTGTTTTTTTCCAAAATTTAGGATGTGTCCACGTTGCGCTTTGGGGTGTTTCCTGTCGCCGGCGCTAGGCCTACCCACGCAAGTGAGGTATCATTTTTATCGGGAGACTTGGGGGAACGCTGGGTGGAAGGAAATTTGTAGCTCCTCTCAGATTCCAGAACTTTCTGCCACAGAAATGTGAGGGACATGTGTTTTTTTAGCCAAATTTTGAGGTTTGCAAAGGATTCTGGGTAACAGAACCTGGTCCGAGCCCCGCAAGTCACCCCTCCTTGGATTCCCCTAGGTCTCTATTTTTCAGAAATGCACAGGTTTGGTAGGTTTCCCTAGGTGCCGGCTGAGCTAGAGGCCAAAATCTACAGGTAGGCACTTCGCAAAAAACACCTCTGTTTTTTTCCAAAATTTAGGATGTGTCCACGTTGCGCTTTGGGGTGTTTCCTGTCGCCGGCGCTAGGCCTACCCACGCAAGTGAGGTATCATTTTTATCGGGAGACTTGGGGGAATGCTGGGTGGAAGGAAATTTGTAGCTCCTCTCAGATTCCAGAACTTTCTGCCACAGAAATGTGAGGGACATGTGTTTTTTTAGCCTAATTTTGAGGTTTGCAAAGGATTCTGGGTAACAGAACCTGGTCCGAGCCCCGCAAGTCACCCCTCCTTGGATTCCCCTAGGTCTCTAGTTTTCAGAAATGCACAGGTTTGGTAGGTTTCCCTAGGTGCCGGCTGAGCTAGAGGCCAAAATCTACAGGTAGGCACTTCGCAAAAAACACCTCTGTTTTTTTCCAAAATTTAGGATGTGTCCATGTTGCGCTTTGGGGTGTTTCCTGTCGCCGGCGCTAGGCCTACCCACGCAAGTGAGGTATCATTTTTATCGGGAGACTTGGGGGAACGCTGGGTGGAAGGAAATTTGTAGCTCCTCTCAGATTCCAGAACTTTCTGCCACAGAAATGTGAGGAACATGTGTTTTTTTAGCCAAATTTTGAGGTTTGCAAAGGATTCTGGGTAACAGAACCTGGTCCGAGCCCCGCAAGTCACCCCTCCTTGGATTCCCCTAGGTCTCTAGTTTTCAGAAATGCACAGGTTTGGTAGGTTTCCCTAGGTGCCGGCTGAGCTAGAGGCCAAAATCTACAGGTAGGCACTTCGCAAAAAACACCTCTGTTTTTTTCCAAAATTTAGGATGTGTCCACGTTGCGCTTTGGGGTGTTTCCTGTCGCCGGCGCTAAGCCTACCCACGCAAGTGAGGTATCATTTTTATCGGGAGACTTGGGGGAACGCTGGGTGGAAGGAAATTTGTAGCTCCTCTCAGATTCCAGAACTTTCTGCCACAGAAATGTGAGGAACATGTGTTTTTTTAGCCAAATTTTGAGGTTTGCAAAAGATTCTGGGTAACAGAACCTGGTCCGAGCCCCGCAAGTCACCCCTCCTTGGATTCCCCTAGGTCTATAGTTTTCAGAAATGCACAGGTTTGGTAGGTTTCCATAGGTGCCGGCTGAGCTAGAGGCCAAAATCTACAGGTAGGCACTTCGCAAAAAACACCTCTGTTTTTTTCCAAAATTTAGGATGTGTCCACGTTGCGCTTTGGGGTGTTTCCTGTCGCCGGCGCTAGGCCTACCCACGCAAGTGAGGTATCATTTTTATCGGGAGACTTGGGGGAACGCTGGGTGGAAGGAAATTTGTAGCTCCTCTCAGATTCCAGAACTTTCTGCCACAGAAATGTGAGGGACATGTGTTTTTTTAGCCAAATTTTGAGGTTTGCAAAGGATTCTGGGTAACAGAACCTGGTCCGAGCCCCGCAAGTCACCCCTCCTTGGATTCCCCTAGGTCTCTAGTTTTCAGAAATGCACAGGTTTGGTAGGTTTCCCTAGGTGCCGGCTGAGCTAGAGGCCAAAATCTACAGGTAGGCACTTCGCAAAAAACACCTCTGTTTTTTTCCAAAATTTAGGATGTGTCCACGTTGCGCTTTGGGGTGTTTCCTGTCGCCGGCGCTAGGCCTACCCACGCAAGTGAGGTATCATTTTTATCGGGAGACTTGGGGGAACGCTGGGTGGAAGGAAATTTGTAGCTCCTCTCAGATTCCAGAACTTTCTGCCACAGAAATGTGAGGAACATGTGTTTTTTTAGCCAAATTTTGAGGTTTGCAAAGGATTCTGGGTAACAGAACCTGGTCCGAGCCCCGCAAGTCACCCCTCCTTGGATTCCCCTAGGTCTCTAGTTTTCAGAAATGCACAGGTTTGGTAGGTTTCCCTAGGTGCCGGCTGAGCTAGAGGCCAAAATCTACAGGTAGGCACTTCGCAAAAAACACCTCTGTTTTTTTCCAAAATTTAGGATGTGTCCACGTTGCGCTTTGGGGTGTTTCCTGTCGCCGGCGCTAGGCCTACCCACGCAAGTGAGGTATCATTTTTATCGGGAGACTTGGGGGAACGCTGGGTGGAAGGAAATTTGTAGCTCCTCTCAGATTCCAGAACTTTCTGCCACAAAAATGTGAGGGACATGTGTTTTTTTAGCCAAATTTTGAGGTTTGCAATGATTCTGGGTAACAGAACCTGGTCCGAGCCCCGCAAGTCACCCCTCCTTGGATTCCCCTAGGTCTCTAGTTTTCAGAAATGCATAGGTTTGGTACGTTTCCCTAGGTGCCGGCTGAGCTAGAGGCCAAAATCTACAGGTAGGCACTTCGCAAAAAACACCTCTGTTTTTTTCCAAAATTTAGGATGTGTCCACGTTGCGCTTTGGGGTGTTTCCTGTCGCCGGCGCTAGGCCTACCCACGCAAGTTAGGTATCATTTTTATCGGGAGACTTGGGGGAACGCTGGGTGGAAGGAAATTTGTAGCTCCTCTCAGATTCCAGAACTTTCTGCCACAGAAATGTGAGGGACATGTGTTTTTTTAGCCAAATTTTGAGGTTTGCAAAGGATTCTGGGTAACAGAACCTGGTCCGAGCCCCGCAAGTCACCCCTCCTTGGATTCCCCTAGGTCTCTATTTTTCAGAAATGCACAGGTTTGGTAGGTTTCCCTAGGTGCCGGCTGAGCTAGAGGCCAAAATCTACAGGTAGGCACTTCGCAAAAAACACCTCTGTTTTTTTCCAAAATTTAGGATGTGTCCACGTTGCGCTTTGGGGTGTTTCCTGTCGCCGGCGCTAGGCCTACCCACGCAAGTGAGGTATCATTTTTATCGGGAGACTTGGGGGAATGCTGGGTGGAAGGAAATTTGTAGCTCCTCTCAGATTCCAGAACTTTCTGCCACAGAAATGTGAGGGACATGTGTTTTTTTAGCCTAATTTTGAGGTTTGCAAAGGATTCTGGGTAACAGAACCTGGTCCGAGCCCCGCAAGTCACCCCTCCTTGGATTCCCCTAGGTCTCTAGTTTTCAGAAATGCACAGGTTTGGTAGGTTTCCCTAGGTGCCGGCTGAGCTAGAGGCCAAAATCTACAGGTAGGCACTTCGCAAAAAACACCTCTGTTTTTTTCCAAAATTTAGGATGTGTCCATGTTGCGCTTTGGGGTGTTTCCTGTCGCCGGCGCTAGGCCTACCCACGCAAGTGAGGTATCATTTTTATCGGGAGACTTGGGGGAACGCTGGGTGGAAGGAAATTTGTAGCTCCTCTCAGATTCCAGAACTTTCTGCCACAGAAATGTGAGGAACATGTGTTTTTTTAGCCAAATTTTGAGGTTTGCAAAGGATTCTGGGTAACAGAACCTGGTCCGAGCCCCGCAAGTCACCCCTCCTTGGATTCCCCTAGGTCTCTAGTTTTCAGAAATGCACAGGTTTGGTAGGTTTCCCTAGGTGCCGGCTGAGCTAGAGGCCAAAATCTACAGGTAGGCACTTCGCAAAAAACACCTCTGTTTTTTTCCAAAATTTAGGATGTGTCCACGTTGCGCTTTGGGGTGTTTCCTGTCGCCGGCGCTAAGCCTACACACGCAAGTGAGGTATCATTTTTATCGGGAGACTTGGGGGAACGCTGGGTGGAAGGAAATTTGTAGCTCCTCTCAGATTCCAGAACTTTCTGCCACAGAAATGTGAGGAACATGTGTTTTTTTAGCCAAATTTTGAGGTTTGCAAAAGATTCTGGGTAACAGAACCTGGTCCGAGCCCCGCAAGTCACCCCTCCTTGGATTCCCCTAGGTCTATAGTTTTCAGAAATGCACAGGTTTGGTAGGTTTCCATAGGTGCCGGCTGAGCTAGAGGCCAAAATCTACAGGTAGGCACTTCGCAAAAAACACCTCTGTTTTCTTCCAAAAATTTGGATGTGTCCACGTTGCGCTTTGGGGCGTTTCCTGTCGCGGGCGCTAGGCCTACCCACACAAGTGAGGTATCTTTTTTATCGGGAGACTTGGGGGAACATAGATTAGCAAAACAAGTGTTATTGCCCCTTGTCTTTCTCTACATTTTTTCCTTCCAAATATAGGAGAGTGTGTAAAAAAGACATCTATTTGAGAAATGCCCTGTAATTCACATGCTAGTTTGGTCACCCCGGAATTCAGATATGTGCAAATAACCACTGCTCCTCAACACCTTATCTTGTGCCCTTTTTGGAAATATAAAGGTTTTCTTGATAGCAATTTTTTACTCTTTATATTTCAGCAAATGAATTGCTTTATACCCGGTATAGAATGAAAACGCACGTCAGGGTGCAGCTCATTTATTGGCTCTGGGTTCCTTGGGTTCTTGATGAACCTACAAGCCCTATATATCCCCGCAACCAGAGGAGTCCAGCAGACGTAACGGCATATTGCTTTCGATAATCTGACATTGCAGGGAAAAGTTACAGAGTAAAACGTAGAGAAACATTTATGTTTTTTTCACCTCAATTTCAATATTTTTCTTTTTCAGTTGTTATTTTCTGTAGGAAACCCTTGTAGGATCTACACAAATGACCCCTTGCTGAATTCAGAATTTTGTCTACTTTTCAGAAATGTTTAGGTTTCTGGGATCCAGCATTGGTTTCATGCCCATTTCTGTCACTGACTGGAAGGAGGCTGAAAGCACAAAAAACTGCAAAAATGGGGTATGTCCCAGTAAAATGCCAAAATTGTGTTGAAAAATTGGGTTTTCTGATTCAAGTCTGCCTGTTCCTGAAAGCTGGGAAGCTGCTGAGTTTAGCACCGCAAACCCTTTGTTGATGCCATTTTCAGGGGAAAAACCACAAGCCTTTTTCTGCAGCCACTTTTTCCAATTCTTTTGAAAAAAATGAATTTTTCACTGTATTTTGGCCAATTTCTTGGCCTCCTTCAAGGGAACCCACAAAGTCCGGGTACCTCTAGAATCCCTAGGATGTTGGAAAAAAAGGACGCAAATTTGGCTTGGTTAGCTTATGTGGACAAAAAGTTATGAGGGCCTAAGCGCGAACTGCCCCAAATAGGCAAAAAAAGGCCCGGCACATGAGGGGGAAAAGGCCTGGCAGCGAAGGGGTTAATTTGATAACAAAACAAAAAAAGATCAGATAAGGGGAACCGGAGATATACATTTTTAAAGAATTAATGTGTTTTAGCACTTAGAAACTATAAGCACCACTCGGGACATCTGGTCGCACCTTGACCGGGACAAAGTCAAAGTTTAAACCTGACCACGATGGAGCCCTGCTCTGCTACAGCAAGCAGGAGGCCTCGGTCAAAAGTTTACCTTCGGACTGAGGGCCTCATTACGACTTCGGCGGTCCTTTCGCAGTAGGGATCTAAGGTATGGGTGTAGCTCTGCCATATTTATCCTTGCTCCTGGGGTGAAAAGCAGGGGGATGGACTGTCCAATCACAGGCAGTCCACTTCCCCCTTGGATGACCACTTCCTGGGAAGTGTGGAGAAAATCAATCCCAGGGAGCAACATTCTTTAAAAATCTAACCCGTCTGAAACTGAATTTTGGAGGTTAGATCTGACTGAGCTCACCCACTGGTGTGACTGAAAATCCTTAACACACCCCTCTCCTGCCTTTTCTTAATCTCATCAAGAGGGCACCTAATTGTCTGGAGTTGCAGGAAATGGGGGAGGTCCTGAGCTGCTCCAAATGTCCTTCCCTCCTTTGAAGACCAGTTTGGCTGCTCTCCCCCCATCCTGTGTCACCATTTGCTGAGGCAGAGCTCCACCCTAGGCACATCCTTTGTGTTCAGCCCAAGCCACTTCATACTTCATCAAAGAGGCTGGTCAGTCAGAGAAGGGCAGTTCAGAGCTGAAGTTGGCAACTTTCAGGTAGAGTTTTAAAACTCTTTACCTGAACTAGTCATATTAAATCCAACAATGGCAAGTTGTGGGATTTATTATAACAATTAATTTGATACCAAACTCAAAATATTTGTTTTCTATGCAGACTTTAGTAATTAAAATAAAGTCTCCCCTTTTTAGCCTAGGGAGCCCATTCACTACAGTGAGGGAAAATTAATTTGTCTATTTTACCTCACCAGGGCTTATAAAACAATTTTTATAAGGTCCCTACTTATAGTTACATGGTACCCAACACTAGGGGCACTTAGGATACATGTTAGGGGTGACTTATATGTAAAAAATAAGGTTGTTTAAGACTTTGGAAGTACTTTTAATTTCAAAGTCAAATTTGCATATACCTTTAGTTTAATAGCAGCCAGCAAGGCATGCCTGCCTTTAAAATGACACTGGGCACCTCAGCAGTGTACCTATGAGTGCCCTATCTTTACTGGCATCCCTAGACCTACATGCCCTACCATATACTAAGGACTTATCAGTAGGTTGAAACTGCCAATTATAATTAGTTCATTTGTATATCCACTTTACACAGATCACTGGTCCTGGGACTGGTAAGCTGTATCTAGGGCACAGCTAAGAGTCAGTAATCACCAAAATCTATCCAGAAGTTTGGGGTGACCAGGGCAGAAAGAAGGACTTTCCTACAGAGACTAATTTACATCAAGTGAATTTCACAAATGTCCTGTTTCATTTGTGTGACAGGGCTATTTCTTCAACCTTGCATCTATGTATTTGTCTATTTTGTACTGTGTGCATCATCTTGTGATTAGCATTTGAGCTCTGAAGCACAACGTGCGTATAGAACATCTTACCTATATCTTACCTATACATACAAAGAAGTCCTTGCTGCATACAAAACATAATAACTAACAGACATACCACTAAATTAGGATGCCCACCCCAAAGCACCTTCTAATAAATAATACAAAATCTATGAAATACAAAGTATAGTAATTTGTAATGTACCCACAGGTTTTCCACTACATTTTGAAATTAACTGAGATCATGTTTTTGTAAATCCGTAATCAAGGCCTTAGTGATTTCTATCTTCACTATCAACATTATTTTTCCATCCTAAGCATGAAAGTTAGGCTTTGTGCATGAAGCTGTAACACAATTTGAGCATACGTCCCTATTCTACATACCACAATCATTTGTTTTGGGTAGAAGGTGCCCGCATATTGATAAAAGTTATTGTTTGCTATACTCACTATTGGCCATTGGCTAGTTTATACAAAGATATGTGGTGTTGCATTGTTCATTTCACTCTACCAATAATTTTTACATATCCTCTTGTCCAGATTAGAGGCTGTGCAAAGGACCAATTCTCCACCGCTTTACAGAAGATAATAAAGTAATTATTCTACAAGAATGTGATACATGAGCTCTCTGATGATGCCACAGAGATAAACTGCATCCAGAATTTAGAATCAATATTATTTTGTTGTGTAGTTTTGGGCCAAGCTTCATCACCTGAGTGGAATTAATTTCCCATGAAGTGAGTAAGACTTCATGTGTATTAACTGAAGACACAATGAGGGCAGAGTAAACTTGAAACTCCAAAATGCATTGTTGGACTGCTGAACCTTCCTCCAGAATATTTGTGTAGTAAATATGCCTTTTAGTCATTGCCTCATTGGCTTCTTTTTCTGGTCCTACATTTACTGTTATAGTGACTCAATGCAATCTCAAATTATTATACAATGCCAAATTGCATGTGCTTTGGCTCTAAAATGTTTTTGATAAAATAGGAAATACCAATTGATCTATTTACCATTCCTGTGAGGCCTTGGTAGATGGCGCGGAAATCTGGTGTAGAAGTTTAATGTGATATGTGGGTTGCGTTGGTGTGTATTTACAGCTCCCACATATATGACAACAATATATGGCTGGCAGTAAGGAGCATGACGGTGTTCTGGCTAGGCTGCAGTTTAAAAGTAACATGTGTTGGGAAAGGAATTTCCCTGTCCTGTGTGCCTGAACAGCATATACCTGTGTTCCTGGTTTTTTGATTTTTGATCAAACCACACACTTATCCTGTGTGTGCTCACTGTCCTAGGCCAGGCCTTTGGTGATGAAAGATTGTGGACATTGTTTTGAACTGGGAGGGACACACCAAGTGATCCCTCATAGTGGCAGAGCACCACCATCCCTGTCACTGGTTTCACGCATAGAGCGCAGTGGTGGCAATGCACTATGGTTCAGGAATTATAGTGACAGGCATACTTACCTATGAGACATGAAGGTGTACTTACAGGCCCATCCATCTAAATTTCCACTGCTAACGATGAACCCGGAATCCTAAACGCTGACATCCAGTGTGTTGTACATATGCTTGTGTGCTAGGATTGATAGTATGCCATGCACGAGTGAGACAGGTCTGCATGTTCCATTTTAGGAAGTCCATAGAGGAGATGTTGCTTTCCACAGACTTCATATGTGCATTGTTGTCATCTCTTAGATTTGAGGGGGAGAACACCACACATTATAACGAGGAGAGAGGATAATAGCTTTTTTTAGAATTGCCAGATTCTTCCCGATGCATTAGGCTGTAGATGTGTCTGACTTAAGCTGATGATAGGAAATGGCAGGGGGCAGGATGTGGCCTTCAGTATCTGTTGTTAGGGTCCTTTTGAAAGGGCACATATTCTTGTCTTTCTTCCCGATCTCCATGATGAGAGCTCAATAATAGCTGGTGCAGCTTGCTCACACCTCTTTGTACGTAGGTGGTGGGCACTCCACCTAGAAATTGTCCAGCTAGACATAGCAGCCTTACAGATAAGGTCAAGTCTGGAAGAAACCTGGCCAGACATATGAAAGGAGAAACAACCCAACATGGTTCCCAGAAAGCAGACCTTGAAAAAGCATCCTCCACCTGCAAAATCATTAAAAAGTACGGAGACAAAACTTGTTGTTCATTATTGAGTTCTCTTCTACCAAGGAAGAAGTACTCAGCAGAGTTCCTAGGAACTACAAAGATGCCAAGGGTTTTAGTGACACTGACAGTCATCTCACTAGAGGTCAGGGAACATTGTCTGGAGTCCTTTCTGAAGAAGGAATTACTGAACTGATCTGGGTGTCAAGACTAGGCCTTGGCCGGACTTGTGGATCTTCAATCTTTGGAATTATGTGGAGTTACAAAAAACTCTACAAGATTCTGTGGAAATCCGCCAATGGGCAGAACATGCTCAAACTATCCTTCATGCTGCTTTTTCCCTGTCAGTAGCATATTTCAAGGTGACATATCAGTGCGAATGCCACCAATTGGGGCTCAAGGGTGCGTTCATGTGTTCTGCCTGCTCCTGTATCTCTCTCCTTGCTGACTGCCTGTTCCACTGAATCCAACCCAATCCCCCATCTGATCTCCCAGTTCCTAATACCAACTTTTGAGTTTTTGTGACTGTTAGAAATTGGGTTTCTAGTAGTTTAGAGGTATGCACCCTGTCCAAGTACTAACCACAATCCTACTCAGGGTAAGTCAGATACACACCATAAATTAACCTGTGCTCACCCTCTGGCATCTTGTTATTGATCAGGTAGGCATAACTTATGAGGCAAGTATTTGTGCAACACTTTAAACAGTAACACAGTGAAAACACCATAAAAATACTACACTGAAATTTAGAAAAAGAGTATATTTTTATGAATAAAACAAGACCACAGCAACAAAATTGAATAAGTAGAATTGGTGCTATCAATCTTTAAAGAATAAATGAAATTGTAGTGCTCAAAAGCTTAAAGAGCCAGCCAGGGCTATCTGGTCATGCTAGACAAGGGTAAATCAAAATGTTCAGGCCGACCGCAATAGAGTGCGGGTCCGGTACAGAGACCAGCATTGGCCTGCTGACTTAGGCCCTCATTACAACATTGGCGGTAAAAGCCGCTTACCGGCGTGCTGAAGACCACCAACACACCGCCGCAGCAGCTGAATTCCGCCACGGTCATTATGACCGACTGCTCAGAATCCGCCAAAAATGAGACACCCACACAAGTCCGCCACACCAAAGGTCAGTGATAAACTGGCAAAAACAAAACCTCCACCATCATGCCAACGGAAATACGCCCACACTATCACGACCCACGAATCTACGCGGCGGTCTTTCAACCGCGGTATTCCATTGGCGGTATACACTGCCACGCTCAAAATACACACACTCTTACAAAACACAGCCACATTGGACAAATCTAAATACACACACCTGATACACATACACACACCACTCCCACACACCTAATACAATATAAAACACACACCCACATCACCCACAAACCCCTACGACCAAAATACCGAAAGAAGGCCAGAGAGAGACACTACAAACTACTACCAAGCATCCACAGGCACACAATACCATCACCCACATAACTTCCACGCACCGCACTCAACACACCACTAAATATCACCCCACACATCACAACACACACCACACATCACCCACACCACCCCATGGCACGGCAAAGACACCCCAGGTTCTCTGAGGAGGAGCTCAGGGTCATGGTGGAGGAAATTGTCAGGGTAGAGCCACAGCTATTCGGATCACAGGTGCAGCACACCTCCATAGCTAGGAAGATGGAGCTATGGCGAAGAATAGTGGACAGGGTCAACGCAGTGGGACAGCACCCAAGAAATAGGGATGACATCAGGAAGAGGTGGAACGACCTACGGGGGCAGGTGCGTTCCGTGGTATCAAGACACACATCGCGGTTCAGCGTACTGGTGGCGGACCCCCACCTCCTCCCCCACAACTAACAACATGGGAGGAGCAAGTCTTGGCGATTCTGCATCCTGAGAGCCTCGCAGGAGTAGATGGAGGAATGGATTCTGGTAAGGCAATGCTTTACTACTATATCCCCCACCCTACCTGCATGCCATCACATACGCCCACCCTCACCCTCACCCCCATTACTCCAACTCCTCACAAATGTCCCAATATCACAAACCACACATCCCAACACCAAGCCCTGAATGCAACAACAAAGCATGGACACCCACCACCAAAGCATGGCCACTGTACATACCCGTACAACCCCCTAAACCACCATCACACAAGGCCCCACACAGGAATGCAAGCACTGGGGTACACGGTCACCCACCCATTGCACACCATGGCACACACAGATGCAATATACCCCTGCAGGACCCCTACCCAATGTCACCAGATAGGAGGGTCCACACATGTCCACACCACCAACAGAAGAGCCCCACAGTGATGACAGCAGCTCTGTCCAACTGGATCTAGCTGACCAGCCCGGCCCATCTGGGACCTCCGGACAGTCGGTTCCCCTCACACTGGCACAGGCCACCACAGAGATTCTCCCCTCTGGAAACACCAGCACAGCACCCACCCAGCGGGCCCATACCTCTGTCCCCAGGACACGTCAATCAGCAGTGTGTCCACCACTACAGGGAACCCAGGCTAACCCACCACCCCAACAACAACAGGGACCTGGGGGCAGTGGCAGTGGGCACACGGTCCAGGGGACAGAGGCCCAGGAACACAGGGGAACTGGGAGGACTGCTGTGTGACAGGGGGAGGACAGGTCCAGGGAACCCACTCTCCACGAGGCCTTCTCCAACATCATGGGAGCGTACCATCACTCCCAGGAGACGATGGCAACAGTACTGGCCAAGTTTCAGGAGACCCAGTATTTGGGCTTCAGGGAGGAACTCAGATCCATCAATTCCACCCTGGGCACCATCGTAAGGGTGCTGAAGGAAGTCCTCAACACCAGGAGGGACACTGTGGCACAACAAGGGGCCCCTGACACTAGCCTGGATGATGAACTGCCCACCACCTCCACCGGCACAAGTGGACAGGAGGCACCGCCAAAGGACCTCCACACCAGAACCCCACCCCCTGCAGATGGAGAACCACCCCGCAAGCGGTCCCTGATATCCAGGACAAAGACAGAGAACAATGCCAAGACCCCCGCCAAGTCCCACCTTGTCACCCTGTCCATCCTCAAACTGCCCCAGCTCCACTTCCTATGCCCCTTTGGGCAATGCACCTGTGAGACTAATAGACTGGACTCAGCCATGGACATTCCTCCACCATCACCCCTCACCATTTTACAGCACCCTCCAATATTGAGCACTTAAATAAACACCCTTACAGCACAAAAACAATCTGGAGTCTGTCTGTGATTTCGAAATAGTGTATTAGCAATTACAGTGACAAAATGCTCTTTCAATTGTAATGTCAACATGCCTATGTCACACAGCTCTAGTCCATGAGGAAACAAAGCAGATGTCACACAGTGGGACGCACATCTGTGAAATCGTAAGAGAAAGTGACAACTCAGTGACCATACACTGGGTGAAAAGGACAGACAGTAGAGAGGTAGTAGTGTTAAAGTACATGTAGTAGGCAGGTTTGTATTCTTACCTGTGTCTCACTGGAAGTATTGCAGGATCACAGAGTTCCTGTTGTCGATGTCCTCTTCTTCTGCTTCCTCGTCTTCACTGTCCACAGGCTCCACAGCTGCCACAACACCTCCATCTGGACCATCCTCCTGCAGAAAAGACACCTGTCGTCGCAAAGCTAAGTTGTGAAGCATACAGCAGGCCACGATGATCTGGCACACCTTCTTTGGTGAGTAGAATAGGGATCCACCTGTCATATGGAGGCACCTGAACCTGGCCTTCAGGAGGCCGAAGGTCCGCTCTATAATCCTCCTAGTTCGCCCATGGGCCTCATTGTAGCGTTCCTCTGCCCTTGTCCTGGGATTCCTCACTCGGGTCAGTAGCCATGACAGGTTGGGGTAACCAGAGTCACCTGCAAATGGTGAGGGACAACTGTTAGACACACACTAACCTGTAGGGATATCCCCTGACCCAGACAACCATTCCCACTGACTTGCTTCCAGGTGCTCACCTAATAGCCACACACGGTGCCTCTGGAGTTGCCCCATCACATAAGGGATGCTGCTATTCCGCAGGATGTAAGCGTCATGCACTGATCCAGGGAATTTGGAATTCACATGGGAGATGTACTGGTCTGCCAAACACACCATCTGCACATTCATTGAATGATAACTCTTCCAGTTTCTGTACACCTGTTCACTCCTGCGGGGGGTACCAAAGCCACATGTGTCCCATCAATGGCACCTATGATGTTTGGGGTATGTCCCAGGGCATAGAAATCACCTTTCACTGTAGGCAAATCCTCCACCTGAGGGAAAACGATGTAGCTCCGCATGTGTTTCAGCAGGGCAGACAACACTCTGGACAACACATTGGAAAACATAGGCTGGGACATCCCTGATGTTATGGCCACTGTTGTTTGAAATGACCCACTTGCAAGGAAATGGAATACTGACAGCACCTGCAATAGAGGGGGGATTCCTGTGGGATGGCGGATAGCTGACATCAGGTCTGGCTCCAACTCGGCACACAGTTCCAGGATTGTGGCACGATCAAGCCTGTAGGTGATGATCACATGTCTTTCCTCCATTGTCGACAGGTCCATCAGTGGTCTGTACACCGGAGGATGCCGCCATCTCCTCACATGTCCCAGCGGACGGTGCCTATGAAGGACAACAGCGAGCACAGAGTCAACCAACTCAGAGGTACGTACCCACAGCTTCCACAGAACACGATTCATAATCTGAAATTTGCATGTATGAGTGTTGAGGCAAGGCCTAGGTATGTGTGACGCAGATAAAAATTAAGCCATGTGGGCCCCTGAAATGGTGGCTGCCTGACCTGTAAAGTGGGACAATGGGATGTGAGGTAACTGCGCTGGCGTTGTACACCGTCGCGGTAGGCGGTCGAAGACTGCAGCGCAATTCTGCATTGGTTAACATTGGACCCTATGGGTCCCAGGAGCCAATGACGATGTACGCCAGCGGTGACGGTACGCACCGCCGCAGACGTGACCGCCATTTTCTCTCTGTTCAATCACTCGATACCTGATCTTCGACAGGAGAGGACCTACACTGCAAGTGCTACTGTGACCTCAGTCTGGAAGAGACAATGGCTCGTGTGTCTGGGGAAAGGGCACCTGCCTTCACCACGGAGGAGTTGGAGAAACTCGTGGATGGGGCCCTCCCCCAGTACACACTACTCTATGGTCCTCTAGACAAACAGGTAAGTACACTGCTGTATGGGCTTTGCCTGTGTGGAGTGGGGTGGATGAAAGATGGGGGGGGAGAATGAGGCGTGCATGAAACGACAGTGAGTGCATGTGCCACATGGCAAGGGTAGGGATGGGGGCCAATGACTGTGACAATGCAGTTGGTAATAACTTTTCTTTTTCCCCTGTACAATTTGTGTAGGTCAGCGCCCACCAGAAGAAGGACATGTGGCGTGCCATCGCCAAGGACGTCCGGAACCTGGGGGTCTATCACAGACGGAGCACCCACTGCCGTAAGAGATGGGAGGACATTCATCGCTGGAGCAAGAAGACGGCGGAGGCCCAGCTGGGGATGGCCTTCCAACGTGGGAGGGGTGCCCGTTGCACCATGACCCCACTGATGTTCAGGATCCTGGCGGTGGCATACCCAGAGCTGGATGGGCGCTTGAGGGCATCACAGCAGCCACAAGGGGGTGAGTACACTCTCATTCTGCTGATTCAGCGTGCAGTGGAGGTGTCTGGGTGGGGGAAGTGGTCTGTGGGTTTCCCAAGGCCAGGGCAAGTGTGCTAGTTAGGTCCCCTTCTTCTGGCAGACCCTGTGGCACCCCACCCCACCTGTTTACAGTGCCAACTACACCTAGTCAGGCTCCTGTGACATCCATGCGTGCAGATGCCTTGTTGGCCATGTCCCAGGGATTGAACAGTGGACCCCAAGTGCGCAGCGTAGTGCAGGGGGCTTCTGTGTCTGTCGTGTCCGCCAACGGTAGCGATAATGCATGCACTCAACATGTCTTTCTTCTGTCGTCCCCCCCTTTTTGTGGTCTCCCTGTTCTTGTGTGCATTAGCATCATCAGGCGTAGGAGCAGTGGCACCGGACCAGGAGGGAGCTGCATCCCACATGGCCCTGGAGGGTGACACTACAGAGTCTGAATCCACCAGTGGGACGGACGGCGAGGGGAGCTCCACAGCGGGGACAGGAGCTGACACCAGTGATACGGACTCGTCCTCTGATGGGATCTCCCTTGTGGTGGTGGCCACATCTGTGCCCCCCGCATCTACAGGTACAGCCGCCACCCCTCTACCAGCACCGCCCTCCCAGCAGCCCCTCAGCCTTTGCCCCGTGCCAGCTCACCCAGGAGGGTGGGCATCTCCTTCGCCCCAGGCACCTCATGCCCTGCCCCAGTCACCCCTGCTGCCCTCAGTGAGGAGGCGATTGACCTCCTCAGGTCCCTCACTGTTGGGCAGTCTACCATTTTGAATGCCATCCAGGGTGTAGAGAGGCAGTTGCAACAAACCAATGCATTCCTGGAGGGCATTCATTCTGGTCAGGCAGCCCTTCAGCGAGCTTTTCAGACTATGGCCTCAGCACTGATGGCAGCTATTGTCCCTTTCTCTAGCCTCCCCCCTCCAACTTCCTCCACCCAGACCCACACCCCTGTACCTCAGCCTACCCCAAACACACCATCAGACCAGCATGCACACACCTCAACACACAAAGGAAGCTCAGGCAAACATAAGCACCACACATCCTACAGGCACTCACGCAAGCATCACACACATGCAGACACACCAACATCCACTGCCTCCACTGTGTCCCTCTCCTCCCTCCCAGTCTCGTCTCCACTCACACCTGCATGCACTGCATCTACAGCCACTACTTCCATCACCAGCACACACACCACCACACCTCGCTCACGTGCAGTCACCACCCCCACTACCATTCACATGTACCCTGTGTCCTCTCCCAGTGTGATGTGACGCCACCTCCCAAGGTACACAAACACAGGCACACACCCACCCAACAGCCATCCATCTCACGACAGCCTCCAGCGCATGCACCTTCACTCAAAGTCACAAAACGTACACCTCCTACAACCACAACATCTTCCTCCACTCCCAAACCCCCTCCAGCTACCCGTCCCAGTATTCCCAAGAAACTTTTCCTGTCCACCCTTGACATCTTTCCCTCACCTCCCCCACCCCGTCAGTCTCCTAGGGCCCGACTCTCCAGGTCCCAACCTAGCACCTCAACCACAACATCTCTGGGACCAGTGGTGCCAGTAGTCACCGGATTCTGGAGTGCACCAGGCAGCAGGGCAGTCAGTGTGGCAAGGAGCCACAGCACGGACAGTCCCCCACCTGTCAAGCATCAAAAGTTGGCCAGTGCCCGGCGGGAGAGGGGGAAGACTCCAGCCACCAAAGCCGCTCCCAGGGGTACAGGTGGGAGTGTGGAGTCAGCTGCGACACCTTCCATGGTGGGGAAGGGCCACAAGAAACCCGGCAAGTCTAGGAAGAGCAGCACGGCGGAAAAGACCGCCATCATCCCCGCTGCCCAGGAGGCCACCGTCATCATCCCCGCTGCCCAGGAGGCCACCGCCATCAGCCCCGCTGGCCAGGAGGCCACCGCCATCATCCCCGCTGGCCAGGAGGCCACCGCCATCACCATCATCCCCGCTGCCCAGGAGGCCACCGTCATCAGCCCCGCTGGCCAGGAGGCCACCGCCATCAGCCCCGCTGGGCCAGACAGGACCGCCAGCACCAGCCCCGCTGGCCCAGACAGGACCGCCAGCACCAGCCCCGCTGGGCCACACAGCACCGCCAGCACCAGCCCCGCTGGCCCAGACAGGACTGCCAGCACCAGCCCCGCTGGGCCAGATGGTACCCGCCAGCACCAGCCCCGCTGGCCCAGACAGGAACGCCAGCACCAGCCCCGCTGGGCCAGACAGGACCGCCAGCACCAGCCCTGCTGGGCCAGACAGGACCACCAGCCCCGCTGGGCCAGACAGGACCGCCATCACCAGCCCCACTGGGTCACACAGCACCGCCAGCACCAGCCCCGCTGGGCCAGACAGGACCGCCAGCACCAGCCCTGCTGGGCCACACAGCACCATCAGCACCAGCCCCGCTGGCCCAGACAGGACTGCCAGCACCAGCCCCTCTGGGCCACACAGCACCGCCAGTGCCAGCCCCGCTGGCCCAGACATGAACGCCAGCAGCTGAGTCGCTGCCAAGGATCCCGCCGCAACAAGCACCGCTGAACAGGACACCGCCGCCACAAGCACCGCTGAACAGGACACCTCCACCACAGGCATCGCTGCCAAGGACACCGCCGCCACAAGCACCGCTGAACAGGACAACTCTGCCACAGGCACCGCTGCCAAAGACACCGCTGCCACAAGCACCGCTAAACAGGACACCGCCGACCACAAGCACGGCTGGCCTATGAGCGCCAAGGGCACTGACGCTACTGAGTCCGCCACGAGCAGGATGAAGCACTTTGGGCACAAAGCCGCCTTCAGAACCAGTGGAGAAAGGCATCCACTCACACAGTCCTTGGCAGGATGAAGCAGTCTGGGCACAAAGCCCCCTCCAGATCCAGTGGAGAGATACATCCACTCACACAGTCCTTGGCAGGATGAAGCACTCTGGGCACAAAGCCCCCTCCAGAACCAGTGGAGAAAGGCATCCACTCACACAGTCCTTGGCAGGATGAAGCACTCTGTGCACAAAGCCCCCTACAGAACCAGTGGAGAGATACATCCACTCACACAGTCCTTGGCAGGATGAAGCACTCTGGGCACAAAGCCCCCTCCAGAACCAGTGGAGAAAGGCATCCACTCACACAGTCCTTGGCAGGATGAAGCACTCTGGGCACAAAGCCCCCTCCAGAACCAGTGGAGAAAGGCACCCACTCACACAGTCCTTGGCAGGATGAAGTACTCTGGGCACAAAGCCCCCTCCAGAACCAGGGGAGACTGTTATCCACTTGTGAGACTGTGGCTTTGCACTCCCCAGGATTGAACAGTGGGCAAACCACCCACTGTATTGACTTGAGAGACTGTGGCTTTGCACTCCCCAGGATTGAACAGTGGGCAAACCACCCACTGTAGAGACTTGAGAGACTGTGGCTTTGCACTCCCCAGGACTGAACAGTGGGCATGGGGCCCCCTCGTGGATTTGGTGTTGTGCACTCAACCGGCTGAGGTGCCCCCCCCTTTCCCTTCCCCCTGAGATGCCTGTTTTATTGGCACTCCATATATGTACAGGTAAGTGCATTAACTTTCATGTCTTCATTATTTTTAAATAACAGAAGTTTTGTTTACAGACGTAATTCCCCCTTGTGAACCTGAGGGAGTCAGTGCATAGCAAAAATAACATACAGTTTTTTTAATTTGTAATTGCCTCCATCTAATTCTGAAGTGTGGCTACATTCGTTGCATGAAAATACACCCAGTTAGTGCAGGTAGATTGTCAGGGTTGCACTTGAGCATATTGTTTTTTGGGGGGGATTCATGCAATTTTTCATCTCTGGAAGAAACACAGCTCATTTGCTGGAAAATCCTCATAGTGAACCTTGCAAACATTCAGGGATGAACAGTGAAGTTAAACACAGTGAAATTTGGAACCATAATGTGTCCCTTGTGTTCGGGGGAGAGGGTGAGACATTGGAGGAATTTTTACAATCAGTGTTGGGGTGGAGATATCCTTTGATATGATCAGTGGTGGAAGTGAGATGAAAACTCGCATCTGCTCGCCATGTCAAGTCTTTTTCTCAACCATTGTACATATTGATATTTATCATTATGCCACAATATATTGATTTTCCAATCCTTTGAGGAGCAATCACTCGCTGAACGTTTTTTAGGGGGCCCTAGTTCGAGTGTGTCTCATTATGACATGTGTCATGCAGTATTCACTTCTTTGTGATGTATAAGGCCAAACCTCATTATAAAGATCTATGGGAGAAATGGATTTTGAGTATCTATTCCACTGAAAATAGTGTGGCTAAGCAGAGGTTTATCTATTCTTTCTTGTGCCCTAATAGTGCAATTACACTAATACAAATTGAGTAAAACAATTCATAAGTACCTTACTGCAGGAAAACTACTGCTTCATAGGTGGCAGTGAGGGTTAAGGGCATCATCAGCATCTGCAGGAAGCAGATAGTTAACAAAAAAGTGCATTGTTGTAAATTTTAAAAAGCCAACACTGTGACATTATTGCTATGATATATTGTGTGCCATTAAGCTTAATATCAGATATGTATTGAGTCAGGCTGCAGGAACACAGGGTTAATAGCAGGAAAATGCAAACTTTCAAATAGTGGCATTTTGAAAATTGTAACAATAAATCTGACTTTTCCCTTAAAGAGGATTCATCATTACAATTCCATAGGTACTAAACATGAGAGATCTACCCCTTCCCAATCATGAAGTACAGGTTATTAAATATACTAACGAATCCCCGATGCTACCCTACAGGAGGGGTAGGCATTACAGTAGTGAAAAATGAATTTGAGAGTTTTTCACTACTAGGACATGTAAAACTTAGAAGTATATGCCCTCCTTTTTAAATATATGACACCCTGCACTATGGGCTACCTAGGGCCTAGCATAGGGTGACATATGAATAAAAAAGGGGAGTTTTTCAGGTTTGGCAATAGCTTTTAACTGCCAAGTCGACGTGGCAGTGTAACACTGCCTTGAGGCTGCAATGGCAGGCATGGGACATATTTTAAAGTGCTATTTAAGTGGGTAGCAAAAGCAGTAATGCAGGCCCACTAGTAGCATTTAATTTATAGGCCCAGAGAACATGTAGTGCTCTTTACTCAGGAATTATAAGTAAAGTAAATATGCCAATTCGGTACATACCGAGAAAAAAACATGTTTTGGGGAGGGAGCACACGCACTTCAGTGCTGGTAAGCAGAGGTAAAGTGCTCAGAGTCCTAAGGCCAACAAAGAGAAATTAGCAAAATATGAGGCAAGTAGGCAAAAGGTTTGGGGGAAGACCACCCTAAGACTGTCAGTTCTAACAATGAGTTTTGTTTTTATTTTTCATTTCCTGATCAGCCCTTTCCATCCCAGTCAGACTCCCTTCCTTCTCACTCCTTCCCCAATTCCACTCCTACCTCCCTGTAATGGTAGCAGAAGCAGGCAGAGACACCCGCACCTCCTGTTGGGGGCACAGGTGGACAGGGCTACAGCCCAGTCCCATGTTCAGTGAGGTGGAGGTGGCGTACTCATTTTCTGGGTGCAGGGCCACTTTCCTCATATGCTAGTAGCATGCAGCAAGCCTGGAAAAGCAGGCAAATCGGGTGCTCTGGGAATGAGTGCGGCGATGTGTGTGCAGCAGCACTAGCCTTGTACATATCCCAGAACAGCTGACTCAGCACTTTGCAGCTCTCCTGGACAGCTGCTCAATCTGATGGGTGTTCAGGGGTTCATTAAGTAAACAATATTTTCGTTTTCTAAAAATTCTAACTTTTTTTCCAAGTAGTAAGAGCACAGGTAGTATAAGTTTACCTCATGGTTCTATGTATGCATGTGTATATATATATATATATATATATATATATATATATATATATATATGGGTGTAAGTCTATCGATCTATCTATCTACATATATATATATATATATATATATATATATATATATATATAGCCTACTGGCGATCACTAGTAAGTAGTCATAGTTAAGACCAAGTTTCCATAGGAAAAGCATTTTTTTTTACTTGGCTATATCTTTGTTGCCATTTGACAAATCTTCATTAAATTTTCCAAAAAAAAGGTGAGGCTTGTTGTGCATGGAAAGGTTTGGTGAGATCTCTCAAGCTGGGGTCGAGAAAAAGGGTGTGGGGGTGGTAAAACAAATTGCTTTCCCATGTTAATTCCCATAGAGATTTTAGACACAACTACAGCCTGAGCTGCTGGATGGAATTACACCAAATTTATCAGAAAGGTAGCTCGTGGTCCAGAAATCACCCTTTTTGTTATTTGGTGTAAATCAGTTTAGTAGTTTTTGATATATTAAAGGAAAAACAAATTTGTATATCTAGGTGTGCGAATACTTCACAACTTTTTTGTGACAAATAGTGAATGCATGCACTCACAGGAGTTAGGCTGGCAGCAACCTGAGCAGAAAGTTGCGGCTGCCATTTTAGGTAACAGGACACAGTCCCTGGGGCTGAAACTAAACATCAAAAGTGATATAAGGTACCATGGCTGGCATACAGGGGTTTTTGTTGGACACCTTACAGGTACATCACATTGAAAAT
This sequence comes from Pleurodeles waltl, assembly GCF_031143425.1. Taxonomy (NCBI): domain Eukaryota; kingdom Metazoa; phylum Chordata; class Amphibia; order Caudata; family Salamandridae; genus Pleurodeles; species Pleurodeles waltl. The sequence goes on from NC_090443.1 coordinate 774,871,752, forward strand.
TGTTTTTTCCACTTGCGGTACTTGCAAATGTGTTACAACACTCAGAGTGTCCTCATGTGTAACGTTGTGAGGCATTCACAAATATCAGCAAAAAAAACTAAAAAAATTCACACACTCAGACACTAATGCACTCACTCACAGACAGACTCACACTCTCTTACATCCACTCACAGACCCACTCAAAAGCTCATGCAGTCACTTACAGACCCACCCAGAGTCTGACACACCCTCTCACAGGCCCACTTAGAGAATCATGCACCCACTCACAGACCCACTCAGACACTCATGCAGCCACTCACAAACCCACCCAGGCACTCATTCACCCACTCATAGACTCGCTCAGAGACTCACACAGCTAGTCACTTACCCACTCAGCACACTCACATACCCAGAGACCCACTTAGACACTCATACACCCACTTAGAGACCCACACAGACAGTCAGGCACCCATTCGGAGACCCACTCACACTCTTACACGCACTCAGAGACTCACACACTCACTTACAGACTCACACACCCACTCACAGGTCCACTCAGAGAGTCACACACCCACTCACAGACCCTCTCAGATATGCACTCACTCACAGACCCACTCAGAGACCTACACTCAGAGACTTACACACCCACTCAGAGACTCACTCAGACATTCAAGCACCCAGTCACAGACCCAGTCAGACACTCACGTCCCCACTCACAGACCCAGTTAGAGAGCCATATACCCACTCACAGACCCACTCAGACTCTCAGGCACCCACTTACCTACTCAGAGACTTTCAGACTTCTGCATTGCATTAACTAATAGAGGGACGTTATGGTTAGGATATAGAATACAAAAAAACAAAGGTTGCAGGAACGTTATAGTTAGGCTCAGATCTCACTCGTACAAAACAATAGAAATTGAGGAGTTATAGTTACCTGAGCTAACTATAACTTACACTCCCGCAAAGTACTGATAATGACCTCACATATTACATCACTCATGACATGGTCAGTGATATCACTGATGACATCTTAAATGACATCACTGAGGACATCACTGACAGCATCATTCACTTAACCACTCACACCCCCATACAACCTCTCATACACCCACTCTCACTCCCACACAACTCACATACTCATTCTCAGACCTATGCAAATTCTCACATGCCCACTCACCCATTCTAACAGGCACTCACACACTCATTCACCCATTCATACAGCAACTCACACAACCACTCACTCACCCATGCAATTACTCACACACCAACTTATACACCCATTGATCCACTCACACACCTACTCACTCACCCATACAGCTAATCATACCCTCACTTAAGCTCCTAAACAGCCAATGACAAAGTCAATCATACACCCACTCATCCACCCATGCACTTACCAATACACCCACTCAAACAATCAGTCATACAGACATACAGTCACTTAGACACTGAGTCACTCACCAATGCTGCTACTTACACACCTACTCACTCACCCACACAACCACTAACACAACCACTCACTCACCCACACAGATGCTCACACCCCTACTCACTTAGTCATACAGGTACTAACACATGTATTCACTTACCTATTCAGTCACTGACAAAACACACACTCAGCCATACAGTAACTCACACACTCACTCATTCATAGTCATTGACACACTCACTCACACACTCAGATAGACTGACACAGTCTCTCACTCACCCATACAGCCACTCACACACCCACTCACTCACCCATACAGCCACTCACACACCCACTCACTCACCAGTACAGCTACTCACACAGCCTCTCACTCATCCATAGAGATACTCACACACCCACTTAATCACCCATACAGCCACACACACCCACTCACTCACCAAAACAGCTACTGACACAGCCACTCGCTCACACATACAACCACTGACACACCCACTTACTCACCAGCTAATTACCCACCCATACAGCCACTCACACACAGATTCAGACACTCACACAGCAACTCAGATGATATATGTTAGAAGTAGTATATATCACTCATGAGTAGTACAGAAATTAATTTAACATTCTGGGCCTCATTATGACCCTGGCGGGCGGCGGAGGCCGCCCGCCAGGATCCCGCCCTCCAAATTACCGCGCCGCGGTCAAAAGACCGCGGCGGGTATTACGAGTTTTCCCCTGGGCTGGCGGGCGGTTCCAGTTAAACCGCCCGCCAGCCCAGGGGAAAACGACCTTCCCACGAGGATGCCGGCTCGTAATCGAGCCGGCGGAGTGGGAAGGTGCGACGGGTGCTACTGCACCCGTCGCGTATTTCACTGTCTGCAAGGCAGACAGTGAAATACATTTTGGGGCCCTCTTACGGGGGCCCCTGCCGTGCCCATGCCATTGGCATGGGCACGGCAGGGGCCCCCAGGGGCCCCGCGACCCCCCCTACCGCCATCCTGTTCATGGCGGCTTTCCCGCCATGAACTGGATGGCGGTAGGGGGGGTCAGAATCCTCATGGCTGCGGAGCGCGCTCCGCAGCCATGGAGGATTCCAATGAGCAGCGGAAAGTCAGCGGGAGACCGCTGACTTTCCGCTTCTGACCGCGGCTGAACCGCCGCGGTCAGAATGCTCATTGGAGCACCGCCAGCCTGTCGGCGGTGCTCCCGTGGTCGGTGGCCGCCAGGGTCAGAATGACCCTCTCTATCTTTAATTCTCAGAAATGTTTTTGAAATACTTAAACTCACTGGATGATGTCATCATTGATGCCATTTGAGATGTAGAAATGATCTCATCAGTGATGTCACTGACCATGTCATGAGTGATGTAATATGTGAAGTCATAGGCAGTGCATTGCGGGCCCGTAAGCTATAGTTAGCTCGGGTAACTATAACTGCTGAATTTCTATGTTTTGTACTAGTGAAATCTGCACCTAAACATAACGTCCCTGCACTCTATGACTTTTCAGTATATATCTGTATATAGGTATAGATAATAATATAGATATATCATAGTAGTTACTATGACTCGCGCCCTAAGGTAACTATAACTTGCACCCCCACCATGCACAGTTTTCTTATCAATAACTTTATTGCAAATTCTGCAGTAATAATGTATATGAGGCCATAGATGTTTAGAGTAATTAGCTGTGCATGACGCAGGCGCAAATTATAGTTACCTTAGGGTGCAAGTTATAGTTACTTGAGTTAACAATAACTATAACTGCTGAATTTCAATGGTTTTGTGCAAGGAAATTCAGAACCTAACTATAACGTCCATGTAACCTTAGTTTTTTTCAAGGAATTTCTATGTTTTTTTAACATGCCCAGACTTAAATATAAGCAGGGCTGTGCATGCCCTTTGGCCGTGCACAGCAGTGATTGGCTGCAGAGCCCTGCCTATAGATAGGCCATTGGCCAGCCCTCCTGCATGCAACTAAATCCAAGCTGCACACAGCCTTCATCCCTGTGCAGCATGAGGTTAGATGCAGTGAGCGTTTTGTTTTTCAATTTTTCTCTGGAACAGCAGTTCCACTTTGGAACCGTGGGTCTGGATTCGAAGACCCACTCGTGGATCCGCAGTTCTATGGATCAGATGAAAAAAATTAAGTGGGCCATTTGTGGCCATGAGTGGTCCCTAAGGGACCACCCTATCTGTCCTACAGGGTCAGGATACATGTATCCTCACCGCTTATGTATTTTGGCACTCTCCTTTCCCCATCCTCGAGCCGATGGGACACACAAAATGGCAGCTGCAACTTTTCTGTCAGGTTGCGGCCACCCAATCAGATTTTTCTTCGGGCGTGGATCTGCGATGGAGCCGCGGAGGATCCGCGTCCCTATATATCTATATTTTTTGGCCCTAAATTACTTTAGAACTACTTATTAGATTCACACCAAATCACAAAAAGCATGATCTGCAGAACAGAATCTAGCTTACTGCCAAATTTGGTGTAATTCCGTTTAGCGGTTCAGGCTGTAGGAGTGTTTAAAGGTCCTATGGAAAAATGAATGGGAAAACCTGTTTTGGGAACCCCTTTTTTCTTGGCTCCCACTTGACAGATCACCCTGAAACTTTCAAGACAGAAGCTGAACTTAGTAAAGTATACGTTTTGAAAATGTCATGAAGATTCACCAAACGGCACCAAAGTTATTAGGAAAACAAAAAATACTTTTTCTGTAGCAACTAGGTCCTAACCTAACTGGCAAGCACGACTAGGTAATTATATATTTATATATATATATATATATATATATATGTATATACACACACACACACAATGACTAATTATGTTTATTATTCTTTTTATTTATAAAAATATATATATTTAATGCCGGTTAATAATAAGTGTGCATACTAATTATTTGTAAATAATGTGAGTAAGTATATATAAATGTGATATATACAGTGTCAATGTGTTCATTTGTTGTAAAATGTAACCTTTTTTTAGAAATGTATTTTATATTGAAAAGGTCAAAGCATACATTAGAAACTTTCACCATTGTTCATATTGGTATGTAGAAGCCATCTACATTGTCAAGTGACCAGTGCCCCCTTGGTTGAACACTTCACAGAACTTGGATACACTGAAAAAGACCTTCGATGGCAGGTGATTATTGTGGTTAAGGTACCAACCAGAGAAGCAGCCATTTCGGCCATACTGAATAAAGAAGAACGTAAGTGGAGATTATGTTAAAACAGCCTTCACACTGGCCTTAACTGAATGTAGAACTGGACCTCTCTAGTATAACCAACAAACACGTTTTTATCCTCTGGAACTAAGAAAATAATTTCATTTTTTTTGTTATGAATCTAAGGGGCATATTTATACTCTGTCTGCGCTGAATGTGTGTCAAAAATGTTGACGCACATTCGGCACAAAGCTTGCACCATATTTCTACTATGATGCCTGACCCCACGAGCTTCAAAATTCCTCTGTGTGCATCATTTTCTGGACGCGGGAACCCACCTTGCGTCAATGACATGCAAGGTAGGCGTTCCCGTCCAAAAAAGTGACGTAAACACCAGTGCGCTATATTTATGCTACCGTGCAAAAATCCTGCACGGCCGGGAGGTGGAGTCGGAAAATAATGCACAGCCCGTTTTGCGTCAAAAGATAACGTCTGGGTCAGGGCAGGCATTGAAATGGGGCAAAACACTCGGGAGCAACAGCTGAGCTCCAAAAGGAAGACATGGAGGTGCTATTCATCCAGCATGCATGAAGATGCAGAGCACAGGACCAACAGCAGCAGCTTCCACATCACCAGCAGGGACCCCAAAGGCAACGCAGAAGGCAGGAGAGGATATTCCGCACCATGACAACCCTTCTGGGACTCCGGCAACAAGACATCATCCATAGGTACAGACTTAACTGGCATGCCATTCAGCAGCTTCTGCGCAACATTGAGCCACAGTTGGCACCCAGCTTCCAGACACCCCACACCATTCCACCAGAGACCAAGCTGTTAACTGTCCTCCACATATTGACAAGTGGCTGGTTTCAAACCACTGGTGCCCTGGTTGCCGGGATCTCACAGCCCTCATTCTCTGCCTTCCTACCCAAGGTATTGGATGCCATCATCTCCCTCACACCCCGACCACATCAGCTTCCCCAACACTCAGCTGAAGCAGCAGGAGACCAAACATGACTTCTACCAAATCAACGGCTTCCCACACGTGCTTGGTGCCATTGACTGCACACATGTACTCATTGTGCCACCTGCTGCAACCGAACATCTATACCGCAACAGGAAGCACACACACTCCATCCACGTGCAGGCCATTGTCGATCACCAGGGATTGATAACCAACATCGTGGCAAAGTATCCTGGGAGTGTACATGATTCATTCATCTTCCGCCACTGCACCATCAATCAACACTTCTCCGGATGGACTATATGGAAATGGCCTACTTGTTGGTAAGTACAAAAACCTACTTATATACACACAGCACAGCAACCCTATAGGACACACAACACATACACCACTACATTGACACGTGGCTAGGAAGACAATGAGGTTGTGACACTGCTAGTCATGTGTGATATCCTCACCCAATGGGATACACACCTATGGACAAATGACAGATGCAAATAACAACAGATGCCACTCCAGAGACACAAGGGGCCAATTTAAAACAACACAATGACAATGACATGGCCTTAACTGCCAGTACAACTTGGAAGATGAATCTTTCAATATCACATCAATGACACTCAATCACACACACTTCCAAGCAATAAGTACTGTGTAAGGGGTGTGTAATGTGTTTCGCTGCGAGTCAAACATCATGAGACACATAGCATGATGATGATGACTCTAATGAAGGTGACATGGAATCATTGAGGCTGTACCAATATCTCACATCACTCCTGACATTGCCCACTACTAATCAGCAAGTGGACTGTGCTAAGAACACATATTGATGTGACAATATTGAAAGTGCACATTCCTACACATACGGTTTGAGACAATTACACATATACACAACAGATGTACAGGCATTCAGACACTCAAACCGTCAACCTCACAACCAAGTTAGCCAGCTTAACTGGACCAGGTTCAGTAGTATAGGTACACGTTTGAACATGAGTCACCTCGGTAAGGGCAGATAAATAGGTCTGCAGAGAACTTGTCACACATGGGATATTTGTGCATTTTCAATTGTCAAAACGTCTGTGCTGCAAACTTATGGAGATGTGTTGTATAATGTCACCTAGCCAAATCAAAGGTCCTCACTGATGTTTAACAAATTCTATTGCATATGTTAAATTGGATGGGATGTCCAGGCCATACAGATGAAACCCTGTTACCACCACTGTGGAATTGATTCTGTGTATGGAAGTATCATGTCACCCCCAGTTAAGACACATGGACACCTCTTTCACATGACATAATGCATGGGAGTACACAATGTACTGCAAGTCTACAAAAATACCGCTGACCTCCGGTCAATCAGCCAAACACCAGTTCAGATAATGAAAAATCCCAATGCTGATGGTACATCCTAGAAGCCTAGGATTCCACACAATAACAGAAACACAGATGAGTCACAGACAACACAAGAGAACAACTGCTATGCAAAGTGATAATCATGGTGCAAGCAACATCAACATTTTCTCACTCATTTTCTCTTTCAGCTGATCAGGGGTATGGGATCCAGCCATCAACATGATGGTGACCCTCCAAACATTGCAGCAGGATTGTGTCGGAGACAACACATTGTCCAAAGCTTCTTATAATTATAGTCACCATCACCACTGTCTTATCATATGTCATTAAACACCTATTCTAATCAGTATATCATGGTCTGGGTAATCATTTATGCATCACATTATCCCTAAGACTCATAATCAGAGTGTAGCCTCATGGAGCATTGCAGAAATACAGATTAGGATACTGAAAAAGCCACATCACATTTGATGGGTATGAATGTACACCTAACTTCACACACACTGTAAATGACATATATCCTGTCCATTTCACATTTGAAGGGCAATATCAGATGACCACAGCTATGGCACACATACATGTTGGCAACATGGTTCATTGCAACATATGGCACACAACTAAGACACCATCATTCATAAGGAAAAAAAAGACCTCATACATGAGGCAGTGGATGTGCTATTGCATTGGTAACAGGAATGTATGACCAGACCCTTGACAGCAGTAAGTGTGACAACAGCTATCTTTGCAAGGAGTATGTGTGACAAGAAGTCCATGTAAGCTGCAAATGGATAGCACGAGTGCCCCAGGTATGGCTAGCATTGTTCACAAGACATACCCTGCACATGCCATCCTAGGTCATAAGTCCTGCCACTGCCATGTTTTCTGCCTCTCCCCACCCTTCTCTAGGGGGCCCTGGAAATGGACTATTGGTACCCAGTTAATCCTTCATCTACACACACCCAGACTCACATTATGACTCCGGTGTGCTTCCCTCTTTAGTATGGCATGCCATAGTCATAGTTTATCTGTCGGCATGGACTTCTGGTCAGATAATGCACTGCCTGGTAGTCTGTAGGACCTGTAATCACCTGTCCATTGCTTCCCATGTGAAAGGCACTGTTGGCCCTTTGAACTTGATCCTCACCTACAGGACTTGTGAGAGACTGAAGCTGCACACACCTGTGAGCACTTACATGCAGATCAGCCATTTGAACATGCACTGCCCTTGCTGCTGCCTGGAACGGCATAGAAGCTGCCATTATATGTATATCCCTGTTATGCATTGCCGTATAAATCACTTGTGTAACACAGGCCTTGGGTTATTGTGTAACGTTGCAGCACACAGGACAAATACAGTTTTCATTTTCCACAGTGTTGTTCCAGTTTTGACCAGTCTCAGTCTGCTCACTGTGTATTTGCCTTGTTCATTTTTGTTCCTGACTGACCCTGCATCCTGTTAGCCTGACTGGTTCCTTTCTTTGCGTTACCATAAAGGTTCCCTGTGGCTACATTTGTCTCATAGTTGCTTTCCATGCCCTCACTTTCCTCCTGGGGTATTGTGTCAGGTAGGTCTACAATGAATACTCAAATACATTGCATAGCGTAATCAGTTTACTTATCGTATCATGGGGTGGGACATGTCTTCAAATAGCCTAATCACGGCCCATCCCTTGTCTGGGTTTCATGTATGCATGAGTGACAAATAGTGACAGTGTACCATGGCTGTATGAATAGATAGGGTATGGTGTTTGATAATGTGCATGAAATGTCAAAACATGTTTGTACCATGACGGGCCACACACTGATTCACATCAGCCTCATCCTATTGAAGGGGATTGCGTGGTGAATAGCTGTGAGATTAATCAGCACAGAGGCACTGATGTTACCAGATGCAATGGGAATTTTAGAGGCCACCCTGTTTACAAATGTTCTGAAGAAACCTGCCGGTCTTAAATTACTGATCTATTAACTTTGTGAGCACACCAAGGTTTCCCTGTTGTCAGTCTCATAAAAAGAGCCATAGCTGGACTATCCCCATGTGTGTTCTCAATTCCTCTTTGGCTTTCGTTCAATTAAGCTGTGAAGAATACTTTGTTAATGCAGGGAATGGCTCCACAGACTCATGACTAGACCTGCACGTAACTGTGACAACACGGACCCCAATAATGACACAGGCTACACATGGTTTCACACACTTGAACTGGACACCTTTGTGCAATTAACCACTGGAAATATGTGAACACGTGCTGCTTGGCCTGCTGGCCCTCCACTGCCACAAGAGAAACACAGGTCATTTATATGACTCAAACTGTGGAGTGACATTACATTTGTGGATTGGTTTTGGGACTCTGTGTCACAAACACTTAGGCACATACCATTTTCAAATGCCTTACTCATGGGTAGTATTGAAACAAGTGACCACAAAGTGGTATTTAACATTCCAGGACATGTGATGGCTTAGTCTTGGAACATTGCCATGATCAACCGTCCTCTATCTATCCTGTTCATGGTTTGTCATGGGAGATGCTTTTGTCCCAAAATTCTGGGAAGTTCACACAGCATTTGTTGCTACATGTATGACAAACACATTTCCTTACTCATTTCCACACTGAATAGCATCTGATGGTTATCCACATTGATAACACATGCATACAAGAACATTTATGAAAATACGTCTTGTGATGTTCACACAGTGGGACAACTAAAATTGAAATAGCCAATTCACACACATTGATACACAGGCAATGAGTTACTGCATGAAGTTGCGTAGCCTTGCTATCCTCTATTGACGCACAACCTGCTCAAACTGGGTAATATCACTTTGTATTCCAAAAGTTTGGGGATCTATTGCGTCAGTGAAGAGTGCAAATCCTGTACAACAAATAGAGGATCATGGTCCGCAGTAGTGTGGTCTGCCACATGTGCCCATACACTGGAATGCACAATGTAGGTGCAAACAGCCTATCTCTGTATAGTTACAGCTGTCATGTACTATAAAAATGTGAGAAATGACCCAAAGCCAGTAAAAGACATACATTTTGACACATATGCGTAAAAAAACACCGCACATGCATAGAAAAATGACGCTCACTGCCATGATACCACCATTAGCCCTGAGCAGTAATTCCCACACTGTACCCCATGAAATTGGTTAACAATGAGAAATATTTGGAAATATGGATGCAGGTTATTTCTAAGCATGTGCATCAAAAACAAAGGATGCACAGACTGTAAGCGTTATGATATTTTGACGCATCATAATAAAAATGCACCGCATTTGAGGCAGGAAGTGATGTAATAGGATATCCTGTTTAAAGAATTGGTACAGATGGTGTACTTTCACTTTCACTTTGCAGTCTGTGATTTTTCTTGACTGTGTGGCTGTGTCTGGACTTGTCTCTCTGTGAATATTGTGAATTTGTCTCCTGTGTGCTCTTTATATAGTCTTTTGGTGTTTTCTAAGTGTCTGTGGTATCCTGTGTAAGTGTATTTTTGTCATTTCTGGTGTCTAATTTTGTCTTTGTACTGTTGGGAGTCTGTTGTGGGTAGTGTTAGTTTGGGGATAGTTGAGCTGTTTTAGGGTTATTTACTTTTCATTTCCCGCTCCTCCTTTCCCTTCATTATCCTCTGTACCCCTTAATTCCTTTATTATTTCAGTCATGTTGGGTAGGCCACGTCTAGTTAGAATGGGTGAGGAGGAGCTGGGAGGATTCATTTGGCTGTTGTGCCACTTCCTCCCATTGCTGATCGAAGTAGGTGGCAGGGTGATACAGGGGTATCACACAGAGGCAAGGAGGCTCCGGTGGTCAAAGGTCCTGTACCATCTGCAACGTGTCTACAACACACCGCACAATGACCACCAACTAAAGCACCGCTGGGCTGACCTTGTTGCCAGGGACCAAGACCTGCTGGACCACCTGGGATTGTGATTGGTGGCCCTGTTGGTGAGTACAATTCAGAGTAATGTGCACATTTAAATGCTCTGTAGTGACAGTAGCAGATTTGTTGATGTGCTGCAGGCAATGTATTTGGACTTTTGGAATGCAAGTTAAACATACAGTGGCCCTGAGTTATACAATAATTGCTACATATTACCATCATTTGTTGACGCAACAGCTGCACTGAGTTACAAAACACAACTAGAGCCTGTAAATTAGTGCTGCCTTCACGTCAATAGATGATGCAAATGTGGCTCTAACATATATTTAAGCACGGTCTGTGAGTGTACCAGGAAAGACATGTTTTTCACCAGATATTTTCAAGAATTAATGTGTCCCCCAATTATTTCTAATACATGTCTGAACTGTATTCTGGCCCATACGTACCAAGTTCTTTCTAACCTCAGGTAATATCTTAGGCTGATAGATTGACTTGGTTGTGCCGCAATTAAATTAGGGATGGATGCCAAAGTATTGCACACAGGTTCATATCTAAATGTTTGATGCTACTTTCCATAGCTGTAGCACATAAAATGAAGCAAATTATACAAATTGAGGGATAACAACTATCCATGGCCCTCTGTTAATTGTACCTGTGTGTTTTACATTGGTCATGGGCACAATAGCTGGAACACAGCTAATGCATTTGCCATCTGTGTTACTCTATAGCCATGAACTTCTCATAAGTTATGGGATCATCATGGGATACCTGATGTTGGGGAATGCATGGTCACAATGTATTACGTGCATGATGTCGTGCAAAGGGACCCCTGACTAATTCCATCATACATATAAAGTTCCCTAAAACTTTGCTAGTTTTGTTTGGTACACCCCTGCTGATCAAGTGCAGTAAATGTTCAATAACTAACTTCCCAGTATCTGTCACGACTCACGTGCTGCTTGCGCCTGGAATTTGCAGATCTGGTGGCGTGAATCTTCAATGTTCGGCTTTGGCCCAAAAAGGGGCGACTCTTTCTGGTAGCCACGGTGCTGTAGGCAATGGAGACACCAAGAACAGACCGTGCCCTTCAGAAAGTAGCGCCAGAGGGAAAAACCCCTTCCAAAGGGGAAAAACCTCCAAACAGGAAAAGTCCTGGAGAAAAACAAGAACAAACAAACAGGAATCCAAAAGGAGCAAAATTCAGAAAACACAGAATGCTGAGTCCAAAACCAAAAGGCAAGGAAATCAGGAGCGAAGACACCAACTGAGCAGAAAGTGTTGCAGCGCAAGGAAAGAGGAAAAACACAGCCCTTATATACCAACAAACAGGAAGTGACCCACAGGAAGTAAAAGGACACCATCTTAGATAGGGAAACAATATATAGAACAGAATAGTAGAGGAACCATAGAGAATAGGGAACAAGGAATGCTGGGAAAGCACAGGAATCTGGGAAGGAGGAAAAGACATAAAGAAAGGCACACAACAGACTGCAAACAGAAGAAAGGACAAGGAAACGAAGAAAAACAGGTAAGAGGGTTCAGAGACCCCTGGGACAGTGAAAGGCAGAAGGAAGAACGAGGCCCCAAGCAAATCTGGGGCCTCGAAACGCGCAGGAGAGGCTGGGGGCGCGCCGCGTCTTAATAACGCGGTGCGCGGCCCGAGCCGAACGCCCGGCCGAAGTCGAGCTCTCGGCTCACGCCGCACCGCGCGGCGCGACAGTAGGTCCCCCTCCCGAAGGCCCAGGTTTAAGAGGGAATAAACAGTGAAAGCGTTGAGTCAGGAGAGGAGCGTGAACGGAAGAGGCATCTTCCCATGAACATTCACTGAGAGGATAACCCTTCCAATGAATCAGATACTGAAGTCGTTTATGAAAAAGACGAGAGTCACAGATTTCCTGCACTTCATATTCAGGAGCATCATTCACAAGGACAGGAGGTGGACAAGGAAACTGACGTGAGTAAGGATCAGGCACATAAGGTTTAAGCTGAGAAACATGAAAAACCGGATGGATCTTCCATGTATGGGGTAAGTGAAGACGGACAGTGACAGAATTGACCAACTGGAGAATACGGAAAGGCCCATAGTAACGAGGTGTGAACTTGTTTTGAGAGAGACGTGAGGGCAAGAATTTGGAGGAGAGCCAGACTTTATCTTGCAGATGATAATTTGGATTGGTTGTACGTCTCTTGTCTGCAGCCTTCTTCATATACCTCTTGGTATGTAACAAATTAGATCGAATTAGTTTATGGAGTTGGAGAAGGCGTTTGGAGAAATAGTTAATAGCAGGTAGAGGAGAGTTGGATTGTGGAGAAGTAGGGAAAGAGGTAGGATGAAAACCATAGGAACAGAAAAAGGGAGTGACCTTGGAGGCACTATGGACTGAGTTATTGTAGGAAAATTCAGCTAAAGAGAGGTAAGTGCTCCAGTTACTTTGGGTAGAATTGCAAAAGCATCGAAGATATTGCTCTAGTCCTTGGTTCAGACGCTCAGTCTGTCCGTTGGTCTGAGGATGGAACCCTGAAGACAGGGCTCTATTCATATTCAGTGTTTTACAAAAATGCTTCCAAAATCGGGAGATGTACTGAGGTCCTCTATCAGAGATTATGGTATGTGGAAGTCCATGGAGACGGAAGACATGATCTATGAATATTTGACCTAGTTCTTGGGAAGTAGGCAGCTTTTTTAGGCCAGTGAAATGAGCCATCTTTGTGAAAGAATCCACTGTGACCATGATAACCCGGTTTCCTGCTGATGGTGGGAGCGAACACATAAAATCAGTAGAGATAGTATGCCATGGGGCCGATGGAACAGGCAAAGGTTGTAGTAATCCTGCCGGTCTGGTGTGAGGTATTTTGACTTGGGCACATATGGGACAGGCCTGAACGTATCTTTCCACATCCAGTTTCCAGGTAGGCCACCAAAAAAATCGTGAAAGTAATTCTTGTGTGGCCTTGATGCCTCTGTGACCAGCTACAGGGGAATCATGGCACATTTGTAATGCTTTCTTTTGCACCTTGTTTGTAGGGAGGAATATCAGGTCTTGGTAATAAAAATATCCTTGTCTTTTGTACAATAATGGTCTTAGTTCTTCTATGTCATGGTCCGATAGGTTGGCGTATTCTTGTTGTACTTCTTCCAGGAAAGACTGAGCCACTCCAATGATCTTACTGGGTTCTAGAAGATACTGGGATGAGGAAGGAGAACACTCTGGATATCGGCGAGACAGAGCATCAGCCAGAATGTTTTGAGATCCTGGAATATATGTAATATAAAAATCGTACTGACTGAAGAAAAAGGCCCAGCGGGCCTGACGACTATTCTGGCATACAAAATTTCTTAAACATTGTAAATTACGGTGGTCTGTCCTCACCTCAAATGGTTCCTTGGAACCCATCAGAAACTGCCTCCACTCAAGGCAGGCTGTTTTCAGAGCCAATAATTCCCTTTCAAGTACGGAATAATGTTGTTCAGCTGTGGAAAGGATATGAGACAAATAGAAAACAGGATGTTCAAGGCCATCATCCTCTTGTCGTTGGAGTAAGACAGCTCCGATGGCTCTCTCAGAAGCATCAGTTACTACTATAAATTGCTTGGTGGTATCTGGATGTCTTAAGATGGGGGCTTGGGTGAAGGCTCTCTTTAAGCTTTGAAAGGCTGCTTCAGCAGCCTCAGTCCAGACAAACCCCTTCTTTAAATTGTCCTTCTTTAAGGTGTGAGTTATGTGGCTAGTCTGACTGGCAAAGTCTAGAATGAATTGTCGATAGAAGTTTGCTAAACCTAGGAAACATTGTGTTTCTTTTATGGTAGAAGGAGAAGGCCACTCTAGGATAGCTTGTACCTTTTCTTGATCCATAGCTATGCCGGTGGGACTTAAATGATAGCCCAGATATTTGACTTCCGTTATGTCGAACTCACATTTCTCTGGTTTGCAAAATAGTTGATGATCACGAAGTCTTTGAAGAACTTGTTTCACATGGGAAGTATGGAGTTCAGGATTTCTAGAATAAATAAGAATGTCATCTAGGTAGATCACGACTGTCTGATTAAGTAGGTCTGAAAACACTGAGTCCATAAATCTCTGGAAGATTGCCGGGGCGTTAGTAAGACCAAACGGCATAACCCTATATTCAAAATGGCCAAATGGGGTCCTGAATGCTGTCTTCCATTCGTCGCCTTCTCTTATGCGTAAAAGGTGGTAGGCTCCTCGTAAATCCAATTTAGTAAAACGTTGGGCCCCTCTGATTGCTTCCAGTATGTCCCTGATGAGAGGCAAAGGATAACGATCCTTAATGGTGATTTTATTCAGACCTCGAAAATCCAGGCACGGTCGAAGATCCTTAGTCTTCTTGGGCACAAAAAAGAGAGGGGCCCCAGCCGGAGACGACGATGGAACAATAAGACCACTCTGTATATTTTCGTCCAGATACTCCTTTAGAACTTCCCTTTCGGGTTCCGTGAGGGAGTACATCCTCCCAAAAGGAACAATTGTGCCGGGTTCTAATGGAATTGCACAATCATATTCTCGATGTGGAGGTAGCACAGGTTTTGACGGTTTTTGGAAAATATCCTGAAACTCCAAATAGTGGTCTGGGACCCCTTGGACCGTATTAATGGACATACCAGTGGCACCTTCAGTAGCTAAGGATCTTTTCGGAGACCAATACTTGTCGGAAGTAAAACAGTTCTCGTGACAAAATTGCGAAGACAAAGAGACTGTCCGGGTAACCCAATTTATATATGGGTTATGTCTAATGAGCCACGGAATTCCAAGAATGATGGTATGGTTAGGGGACGTAATAAGATCGAAGGAGATGTGTTCTTGATGGTTTCCCACCTGTAGACTTAACATCAGGGTAGTGGTGTCTACAGGACCAGAGGATATCAAAGATCCATCCACAGTGTGTACCTGTTCGGGTACTTCTTTTGCTTGAGTAGGAACTAGGTTAGCAGCAGCCCATGTCTTGTCCATGTATATACCACTAGCACCACAGTCTAGTAATGCCATAGTCTTTTCTTGACGACCGTCAGGAAGTTGTAACAGGACAGGAAAGATGAACAAGGCAGTTGTATTGTCATTAAAGGAGCTGATGGAAGGTATAGCTGTAGATCCCGTCCCCTCCCTTCTTACAGAGGACGGGAGGTGGCGTTTCCCGAAGGTCTGGACGGACGTACTGGACAGGTACGGAGTATGTGACCAGCAGAACCACAATACAGGCACAACCCTCTCTTGCGTCTGTCTTCTCGTTCACTAGCAGAGAGCGGACCTCGGGTAGTATCCACCTGCATGGGTTCCCCTTCGATGTCTCTAGCAGGAGTGCGAGGTTCCTCGGAACGCTGCAGGTATGCACGTGAGCTACTTGGCTGGGTAAACCCTCTACTCCTTTTCTTTTCCGATCTCCGTTCCTGAAGACGATATTCGATGGACAGTGCTTGATCCATCAGGCCACGAAGATCTTCCGCTCTGGTAGAATGCACTAGTTCATCCTTTATTTCTTCTTTGAGTCCTCTACGAAATAATGTTACCAGAGTACGTTCCACCCAAGTGGTCTCTGCCGCCAGCTGACGAAAACGGGTTATATATTGCAGGACGTCTTGGGAGCCTTGTTGGATGTCGCACAAGGCTTCTTCAGCGGAGGCTTCCAATCCAGGACGGCTAAACATTTGTTTGAAGCGACTCACAAAGGCGGAATAGTCTGACAATACAGGGTCGTCGGAGGACACCATCGGGGTTGCCCAGGCCAAGGCTGGGCCGGATAAGGCACTGATAAGGTAACCCACCTTGGTCTTGTCGTGGGAGAATTGAGTAGGTCGGAAGGCGAAATACACCGTTAAAGCATCCAAGAACTCGCGAAGCTTGGTTGGTTCACCAGAGAAACAAGGGGTAGAAGCGGAGATTGTCGGAACATCACTGGTGCGGAGGGCCAAAGCCTGTCGTAACGCAGCATTTTCATTACGCAGTTGTTGCAACTCCTGGGCTTGTTGCTGAATCGTGGTTAACAGAGATTGCTCCGGATCTGCAGCAG
This sequence comes from Pleurodeles waltl, assembly GCF_031143425.1. NCBI lineage: Eukaryota > Metazoa > Chordata > Amphibia > Caudata > Salamandridae > Pleurodeles > Pleurodeles waltl. The sequence continues at coordinate 774,888,557 of NC_090443.1, forward strand.
CCGCCACTGTATTATCCATGGTGTTTGAGGACGTCGGAATGGTTAGGCGCTGCAATCTGTCACGACTCACGTGCTGCTTGCGCCTGGAATTTGCAGATCTGGTGGCGTGAATCTTCAATGTTCGGCTTTGGCCCAAAAAGGGGCGACTCTTTCTGGTAGCCACGGTGCTGTAGGCAATGGAGACACCAAGAACAGACCGTGCCCTTCAGAAAGTAGCGCCAGAGGGAAAAACCCCTTCCAAAGGGGAAAAACCTCCAAACAGGAAAAGTCCTGGAGAAAAACAAGAACAAACAAACAGGAATCCAAAAGGAGCAAAATTCAGAAAACACAGAATGCTGAGTCCAAAACCAAAAGGCAAGGAAATCAGGAGCGAAGACACCAACTGAGCAGAAAGTGTTGCAGCGCAAGGAAAGAGGAAAAACACAGCCCTTATATACCAACAAACAGGAAGTGACCCACAGGAAGTAAAAGGACACCATCTTAGATAGGGAAACAATATATAGAACAGAATAGTAGAGGAACCATAGAGAATAGGGAACAAGGAATGCTGGGAAAGCACAGGAATCTGGGAAGGAGGAAAAGACATAAAGAAAGGCACACAACAGACTGCAAACAGAAGAAAGGACAAGGAAACGAAGAAAAACAGGTAAGAGGGTTCAGAGACCCCTGGGACAGTGAAAGGCAGAAGGAAGAACGAGGCCCCAAGCAAATCTGGGGCCTCGAAACGCGCAGGAGAGGCTGGGGGCGCGCCGCGTCTTAATAACGCGGTGCGCGGCCCGAGCCGAACGCCCGGCCGAAGTCGAGCTCTCGGCTCGCGCCGCACCGCGCGGCGCGACAGTATCACAGACATGGGTGTATCCTAAGATCAGAAGAACAGCATTCCTGTGACTGCTGCCATTCCGAAGGTACATTCAAATTGAAAATTGAAACCTACATCATCATGATTGACACAGTGGTACATTTGCTAAACCATGTGTTAATAATATGACAGTGTCAGTTTGCTGTATAGCCGCTGATCTAAAACTGGTCGAAACATGGCTAGCCTCAAATTGTCACCAATTAACGCACAGGATCCCTCCCATTATGGTGTCAAAGGGGGCATATGTGGCTCAGGGTATACTGTTAATGTAGCATATGTAACCTACACACAACACAGGCCCTACATGTAAGGGACCATGTAAAGCATGATAAATCATGACCTTAAATCAACCCACAGGTGCGTCACACAGTAAATGACTGTCCTTTGATGCACAAGCCACAATACCTGAGTGACTGGTATTGCAGTGCTCCAGGAAAGTGGCTTTGCATGTCTCTCATTACTACAAATGAAGAGAGGAGTACACTCCATAAATGAGTCTGCAACCAATTGATGGAGCATGTTTGTCACCACATGATAGTTAGGGCCACTGCATGTGTGCAGATATGTGTGTATCACTCACTGGAGTGACCGGGTCTGTACATGTTTGTAGTGATATGTCTGTTGGAGTATCATCATGCTTGAGAGGCTGGACTTTCAGATTTAGTGTTACACACAGTAATTTTATTTGAAAGTGTTGTACAGTGCACAGACATTGAGCACATTTCTACCTTCCATGCTTTACAAGTGGACCTGCCCCCTACACAATCGGAGAAGTGGCTTGGTTTGCGGACCCAGACATATCCAGTAAGTGTTGATATTTCAGTTCTGTGTTGTGTTTGCAGTGGTTGTGTGATTGACTCATGTGTATTGGACACATAGCAAGGTATGATGTGCTGGTAAATGATCTGATATGTTACTTGAGTGGAGTTTCACTTTTTTTCCATCTTTGAGTTGGACAATCAGTAGCATATAGTCATATTTTGGGATTGCAGTGCAGCCCTGTAGGCATGGTCATGTGAAGAGGGTGACAGTTGTTTTTGAAATTTTTATAAATAAAAATTAGCAGAGGCCCATATTCATGATTTAGACAGCAAGTCAGACCCTAAATCTCACAGAACAGGTATGCCAAAGTCTTACCCACAGACTTGAGTCTCCCTGTTCACTAATGAACATGTTCGACTTCCTAGCAGCATCTAGCTCCACATTTTGTGCTATGTGTATGTGGCACTTGAGTATGTCATAGGTGTGCATGCAGCTCATGCCCAGATGTATGCTTGCATCTATCTGCTTGTTGTAAAACAGGTATTAGTGGTATTAAATGATGTTGCCAATAGTCTGCATTTACAAACATAAATGTGGATGGGATTGTCCAAGGTTTGGGTCTATCCTAGTTGAACATCCTCCTTACCTGTGGTGAACTGCCCAAACCCATGTACCGCTGTCCAAAGCTTCCTTGGTCTCCTTGATGTTTAAAAGTATGTGTTGCTTGTCAATCCCCTCCCCCCGAGGCACAGGCTTAGGGTTATGAAATGTGTACAAAGGTGTGATGATCCAAGTTTAGTACACAGACATGTAAATCTGTAAATCACTTGTCCAAACCTAGGGTACCCACTCATGATTAGCAACTGCATTCCATCCTGGCAATTCCATTTAGAAATCACAGATCTTGTGGCCCTTGATTGTCATCCAGAAGATAATCATAAGTTGGCCTGTCACATGTGGAGGATTTGCAGCATTTTTTGACGTGACTAATGGCTGAACAATGATGCATAGGTCATTTAAGTTGTTACACATCTTTTAGAGCATTGCTGTGCTGTTAGATAGGACATGTGTAGGCTGCGTTGGCATGTACTTCCTCAGGGAGAATCTGTGATCTGTACGGTGATGTGGCCTGTTTCATCTACATTAGATGTATTGTCTGATTCTCATCAGTAGCTATATCACACAATGAGGTACCTAATGTTTGGCTTTATCTTTTTCAACAGCGGCCAATATGGATGCCATCCAGATTCGTGAGTTTCAGTGCCGGGAGATGCATTACCACCACATTCTGGATGTGGAGTCTGGATTCCGCCACATGGCACGGTGTTATAGCCATGAAAGAGCCTCAGGAGTGTGGAGGCCATTTGCCCAAGGGGGATCTTCGGTGTCCACAACAGCCACCACCACCAGCACCACCACTACCACCCAGGTGGCACCAAGGATATCAGGCACCACTGCAGGACCATTGGCTTCCACTGCTCCAGGACCACTGAAAGCAGCACATGCACCTCCCCCTACAAGCATGGCACCACCAACCGGACACACATCTACAACTGGCACTCAGACCACCCCTGCCACAGTCATTGACCCTGTGCTGTGTCCCTTTACCCATGCCACTCCCGGAAGACCCTGCAGAGGGCAACCTTGTGACAATTATACCCTCTGCCATGATTCCCTCCCCTCCCTCCTCTTTCCTGGTTCTTTTAATTAGTGGGTTTAGGGGGCTTAGTGTTAGGTTAGAATAGGCTGCTACTTTAGTTAGTAGTAGTGGGTTGGGGTGGGCGTATGATATTTTGAAATGCTATTTTATTATGTGTGTGGTTGATAATGTTGGGGTTTAAAAAAAATATATATAAAAATACAAAAAATATATATATATTTGTTTAGTATAAGAGAGTATGTGTTTAGGTTAGTATATGTTGTCCTGCATGTGTCCCGTCTTATAAGGAGGGTGGGGGGTTGATGTTGAGAGTGTTTAGTTAAATGTGATAAGTAAGTTTAGCTTAGGTTAGTTAGGGCCAGTTGTGGGTAATGTATAGTTAGGATAGGTATAGTTAAGGTGGTTCCCCAGGTTTTATTATCCTTTTTTACTGTTAAATAAATATTTAGGTACTCCTTTACAGTATGTGTCATATGCTTGAGGATCAGGGCCTTGGCATGGGTGTACAGTGTCTCTTTAGTATTTGCATTTGTGTCCCATCCTGCAACCAAATCCCAATTGAGCTGTCACATTGGCAGCTACACCAGAGCTACTTTGCTAAGAATCTGCCATCCATTGCACCCACCACTCAAGGTTACTATGGATCCCAAAGTGTATGTTTTCAATCTCACATACTTTGGGACCAGATTTGGTATTGAGGACACTGTGTTACGTCTGCCTGTAGCCTGATGTTCAAGTGAAGCCTTATAAGGTGAATGATGATATATTCTCAAGTAGTATAGTATACATGACTCACACCTATCATTTGTTACATTGTACAGCCAGGTTACTTATTTGTACGTACACTCATACACATCCATTCCTGCTCTATGGTGTGTGGTAAAAATTGTAACAAATGTCACATACGTAAAGATTGTCTAGTACAATAATTTGAAGGCAATATTTTTTGGCTTAGACATCCCTTGAAGAAGACGTATTCTGTCCAACACAGTATTTTATTGTATAGTTTTGAGTTACCTCAGAATTGACCTTTGTGAAGGGTAGATGATGGTACAATCCAGACCACAGTGCACAGTTATCAGCCAACATTCTTTCAGGGCAGTTGTATTGACATTCTATGGGTATTGACATGAGGCAAACATCACTAATCTCCCTCACGGTTGATGTGTCACATTACACAGAGACAAAGTGGTTTTTGAAGTGCTCTTTATTTTAAAGTGCTGTTGTGCTATATTTACATTGTCCATGCTTGTGAGTCCATTAGTGTGACACCTTCCATTGTGATCCTACACAAGTGCAAAAGGACATGTCATTGGACATGCTGGGGTGAAGTGTCATACAGTGCAGAGGGACATGAATTGCCAATGAGGTAGTGAGAGACAATCACAGGGCATTGTGACAAGGTAAACAGTGGGCTGGAGAACAGTGCTTGAGAGCAGCTGTTGCAAGACTGGCATGTTACAAAGCACAGGACCTTGGTTATAAGTGGCCAGGTGGCAGGGACTAGTGCTACCGGGTACTCTTACAGGTGAAGGTGATCTGTTCCACGTCTTCATCTTCTGATGTGTGTGTTGTCTTCTCTGCCCTTGGTGGTAATGGATGTGAAGGGGCAACACACACCTCAGTGTTTGAAGACGTGGAGTCAGACATCCCAGTAGCTGCCAACTGTGGGGCTATTAAGGGCAGTACTGCAGCAAGGAGGAGCTGCTGGTTCTTAAGAATAGCAGCCACATCACTGTGGTAGGCAGCAAGGTCGGCCCTGAGGGGGTCAATATTGCATTCATGCACGCGTTGAAAGGTTTGAGTCCTTCCAACAAGGCTGTGATCCTCTCAGTTGTGGATGATTTCAGGGAAGAAGCTGATATCAGCAACACTCAGGCGCTGACGCTCCTTGACCTCTCTGCAGCATTCAACACAATTGATCATAAGCTTCTGGTGGATCGTGTTAGAGCTGCAAGTCTATGGGGCATGGCACTTGATTAAATTGTCTCCTTTTTGAAGGACTGTTCTCAGTCAGTTTGCATATTTCCTATTGAGTCTCCCAAAGTCCAACTTACCTGTGGCATACCTGAAGAGTCCTCTTTGCCCCCACATTTTTAATTTGTAAATATGTCTCCTGGTGGACTACCTGAAAAAACATGAAGTTGAGATCTTACGACTATGCAGACAATATGCAACTACTTTTTGCTATTGATAACTTACTAGAATCCAAAATGACCTCCCAAAATCCGATGCTGTTCATCCGTGATTGGATAAATAGTAATCAACTTAACTTCGATAAGATGGAGCTTGTTTTTACTAACAGCATGCATGACCTATAGAATTCCACATTGTGGCCAGCTGCAATGGGTACCTCCCCCAAGCCTATGAACTTCAGTTAAGAGTCTTGGAGTCCTTGTTGACAGAATCTTCTCCATGAAGCCTCAAGTAGAAGCAGTAATTTCATCCTGCATTTTGTGGCTTTGGAAAAATTGTTTAATTCTTTACCCTAGAAGCTCTTATCCAGGTCATCCTCACATCAGTCATCTTGCGGATAGAATATGCAAATTCACTTTACCTATGCCTTCCCGAAAGCCTCACCCAGAGATTACAGTTGGCACAAAATCAGGCAGCCAGACTAAATCACCAACAAACAAGAAAGTGCCACATCATCTACCTGATGAGGAAACTACACAGACTGCTGGTAAAACAGCGAACAGCTTTTAAGACTGGATGTACCATTTTTAAATTTCTCAATGGTAACAGTCACAAATGTATCTCTTTCCATATCTAAGAGTGCATACCCACCCATAATTTGAAGACTACTCACTAAAATCTTCTCAACATCCCCTCCTTTAAGAATTTAAGAAAAGGCTTGGCGGTTCCAGATTTTCTGTGCTAGCTCCCCATTTCTGGAACACCCTTCCACTTGACATCAAGATGTCTTCTTGCTGCTCTAGTTGGAGGTGTTGTGTCAGTTCTCTTACAGATGTGCTGATTTTCTTCACACTTTATTCAAGTTCTTGCAAGATTGATGTTAGCCCTTGCATGGCTGCTGCCTGTTCTGCAGTTGACATCATGCACGAACGCACCCCCTCTAGGCTGGCTGCCATATTGTCCATCCCCACCGCAGCTCCTTGGCCAGCTCCCGCTGTACTCCAACTACAGTTCTCTCAAAGCTGGTGCCAGTGTCGTCAGAGTCCTCAGCTGGGTTGGAGCTGGCAGATCGTACAATAGGGGTGGTGGGTGGGTCCTCTGTGATGCCTGCTGTATCTGTGCTCCTCCTTGCGACTGAAGGTGGGGTCTGGAGGGTTCCAAGGACATCTTGGAGGGTCTGCTGGCTGATGTTTGTCAGCTCGTCATCCATGTCATCAGGGAAGTCCAGGACAGGCATATCCCCAAGAGAGCCTTCGTCTTCTGCAATGAGATATTGTACAATTAATGTGTCTATGTTGTGGCATTTGTAATGTGATGTGCATGCCTTCCTATTTGTTGCACATTGTGATAGAGGTTCCTGTTCATTTTTCCAGTCTATAATATTAGCATTCTCCCAGGCCTATGCCCCACCTGCATGTTTGGGGACTTGTCAGCATCACATCCTCTAGGTGCTGGTTCTGCCCAAATTGTATATTGCCACATTCTTGTCCTACTCAACCCTCTGTCTACTTCCATTCTCATGGTGAGGCCTTGCACTGGCTGTGGGTGTTCTGATGGCACTTGCACCACACTTAACAATCTGAAACTAAGCCAGTCTCTGACATTTCACATCCAGCTATATGTTGCTGAGACCTAGCATAACTATGTATAACATTGGCATGGCACACTACATATATCAGCATTGGTAGTGTGTAATGTTGATGTTGGGGAATGGTTGCTACATAGGATTCCACTGATGGTCCTAGCAGTGTTCAATTTCCTCTTCTGACTGTGCAGGTGTATTTCACTAGCCGGTGACATATGTCCTCCCCCTCAATGCTGTTGTCTGAGCAGTAAAACATTTGGGATGTTGCATGGTGTCATTGGAGCTATTGTGACCCAGGCACAGGGTGGACCTTGACATATGCAGCATGGGTATGACATTAGTGCTGTGTACCTCATAATGTTTATGACAATGGCTGATGTTTGTAGCAACTATGGACATTCACATTTGACAGGATTAGAACATTTGTATTGATTTTTAAGGGGATTGATTACGTTGTCATCCTGAACCCTCTAATTTGGGTGTGTTTGATCCATGGGCACGTAACTGGCATTATCTACTTGACCTGCACACACAGCAGAGGTGGTAGTGGCAACTGTTGTCAATATTACATTCCACTTGCGGATATTGCCTGAGGCTGTTAATTGAGCCCTAGTTCATGTACGGAGAATACCAGCTGTCGTGTGACAGCAGGCCAGTTTTACGTGGTACCCTACCCTCCAGGACTGACTTTACCTTTCCAACATCCTTGGCATGGCAGCATACCCCCATGCAAAGGTTGTTCGTGTAGTATAGTACTGTGCCCCAGGTTTCCTCTGAACAGCCCATGCCCCCGTGCTGTGTCCCTTTACCCATGCCACTCCCTGAATATCATGACTTACATGCATTGTGTAGTAGGTATGTCCACCCTCCCTGCTTACAGTTAACATTTGTGCATTTTAATTCCCCATGTGACTTAACCTGCATCTGTGTTGTCTCCTGGTAGTCTGTGCTGTCCTGTCCTTGAATCCCTGTGACGATCTCCTCAGGGATGACAGCTGCCACCATCTCCTCCATGTGGTCCAGGGCCTCCAGTCTGCAGTGCTGCCTTCCTGTTCCTGGCCATCTTTTTCTTTGTCCTGCGCTTGCAGTCATGCCAGCGTTTCTTGCACTCAAAGTCTGTTCTCCGTACTTCTGCCACATAGTTTATCTTGTCAACAATTTGTTGCCATATTGCCTCTCTCCTACTAATTGGCAATTTAGAGGTGACAAAAAGTTGGTGCTGGTGTTCGGTCACCTCTTTCACCAGAATTTCCTGCTCCTCTGCACTGAACCAATACTTTATTTTCTTCTTCTCCCTCTCCTGGGTCGTGTGTGGGTCCTCCTGGCTGGTTCCTTGTCCGTTGTCATCTTCATGGGTCTGTCCAAGCATCTTTGATCCATTTTGGGTCTCCTTAGCACATTTTGCAGTGTTTGCCTCGCTTTTTGATGCTATTGCGACAAAAAAAAGGCGCGTATCCAATTTGCGACATCGTAAACTGGTCATTTTTGTCACGTTAACGTAATTTTTCTTTACAACGTGACGCATTGGTTTGAGTACAAAAAAATGACTCACACCAGTGGCTTGCACCGCCGTGCGTCAAAGTATAAATTTGACGCCCGAGCGGTGCAAAGAAATGGCGTTAGCCGATGGTAAATATTTTTACGCAAAATTGCGTCTGCACAGTTTTGCATCAAAAAGTATAAATATGGCCCCAAGTGTTCTCTGTCGCTTGGGCATATGAATACATATGACAATTGCTGTACTTCGAATTGCAATTCCACATTTTGTTCTGCTCATTGACAATTGGAGGTTTAAGTTTATGTTTCATGATGAATTTTTATTTATTTGTTCATTAATATTTCGTTGCACTTGCTTGTTTTTGTTGCACCAAAAATATTTGTTTCTTTGGGCCTGATTTAGATCTTGTGGTTGCACTCCCAAGCTGCATTGGTGGCAGACAAAAGAGGAACGTCCAGCTGATGCTGTTCCCCCCACCATTTTTAGATGTTACAGCTCTGCAGGAGGAAGACTGGTGACCCAATGTCCATCGTACAATGGCCGGGGCTATGGAATAGAGGTGACTCACACACACACATACTGTACCTTAGTCATATGAGTCCATCTGCATAACACATAACACAACACACTACATACATACACATATCCATTGCCATTCCACCACAACACGTACATGCTGCAAACAAACATTGATGGACAGCCATAACCCAACATACATTCACCATTGACCCTGTACTCACACATGACACAACCACAACAACCAACACAACCACACACTCAGCTACAAAAACACACTCATACACAAGCACAACTGCACACATCAGGATAACAACAACCACACACCACTCACCTGAATGTTGCACGCAGCAACACAAACACAACATACACAACAACATCAGAGCCATATGCAGGTGGCACACATTCTGACAACCACAACACTCACTCCAGCTCCCACCCCCTCACCCAGCCAATCACATTGCATACACAAATATACATGCTGCCTCACACACACAACTCACAGCACAACATAACAGTTACAGCTGCCCTGGCTCTTTGTCCGCATGGACACAGTTAACAGGAGTTAATATACCATCATGGTAGTGTCAGCATTCATTTGCGAATGAATACTGGAACCATAATGACAACTGTGTGTTTGTGCAATATGTGTTGTGCACCAGTGTGTCCCCATCCATGTCTGACCAACTCCTTTCCCCCACATATGCATGTCACAATAACTTTAAAAAATGACTGTGACATGTATATGTCCACATGGGTCCTGACCTGCTGTGCCCACCCAACATACCCTGGCAATGCAGGTTCTGTACCTTGAGTCCAGTGAAGTGGAACTGTGTTTTTTCCGTGGGTCGGTGACAGCAGTGATGGCAGGCATTGTCAAGTCATGTCCAATCAAAGTCAGAAGTGGAATGGGAAAAAAGGTGAGTTTCCACCCCCTTTTCCACCAATCTGCCAAATCAGAAGTGGAGGTCAGCAGAGGGGTTTCGAATTGAAAGGTTGATGGTGGGACAGTCACTGCCAACATCTAAATCAGGCCCTTTGTATTATTCCCTTTTTCTTGTTCTGTTCCTTGAACTTATTGCTGTGACCTTCCTTATCTCTTTTTTCTCCCCTTTTTCTTCTCCTTTTCTTTTTTCTTTTACTCCTTTGCTGTTGATCTGCTTTGTATCACAAAATTATGGTTGGCTTTATTTATATTCATGGGTTTGGTGTAGCACAATTTTTTATCACCATCCATGGGGTGCATATTTCCAGCTCGGTTTCTCCCAGTTCTTAGTGTAGTCGCCACTGGTTGTTGGACTTCAGTGATTGTTTCACTCCAGTGCAAGTGCTTTTGCCAACCTTCATGTCGTGTAGAAGACTACTATTATTGGTGATGTGCTGAATAACACATTTGATTCACACTCTATTTGTGAATTGAGCCTTATTGTATTATTATGACAAGTAAACCTTTTCACTGTATGCTGCATGCTTCTGTAGCTCCACTCCAATTTACGACAGGAATTGAGCATGATAGACGCTTGCTTGCCTTGAGACTAAAGCTTGATTGTATTGGCATGACATGTACACCTTTTTACTGCATACTTGCTGGTTCACTGCTCACCTAGGATTTGGAGCTCACAGTTTTCATTTTTCCTTGTGAGCCCTATATTTTACTCACGTGTTCCACTGTTGTTTGGTCTTGTGCACATTTTGCTAGGATTTTGATCTGGATGTTATGTTGAAGTTATTTCTGCATTTTTCCTTTCTCTTTTTCTTTTTCTCCTCTCTTTTTAGCTCATACTGGTTTACATATATTGTAATTTTCTCTCAGGCATATTTTTTCTTGTCCTCATGATGATCCTTCTAGTCCCTTAATAATCGAAACATCATTGACTACAGTACCTAGACTCAGTTATAGAATATTCATATTGGTGTACATATGAGCATTAGTACTTTTGGATAGTCACTTTCACCATTTGGTCTACTCTGTCACACTTTGAAGCCTGAGCTTCTTGAGTCAGAATTTACAGGTTATCTTTTTGGTTCTTCCCACTCTAATAAAGGATACCAATGTACAATAAATATATATGTATGTCTACTGGTAAAGAAACTGTAGGTTTTAATTTATTCCCGTATACATTCAGATGTTTCTACGTTCCACACGAGGGACCCTTCTTCTTTTATAAATACATGTACTTGTGGTCCCTCTATACCCATGGGTGTTTCCCTTATTTTATATAAACACCTTACAGGGCACAGAACCCTGGGTTGTTTTGTGCAGGAAGGGATACATCCCTGCACAAAAACAATCCTTACAGCAAAGAGAAAACAAACACTTGATAGAGTAGTGGTGCATGGTGCCAGCCTGCCGAGGAGAATGTAGGGAGCTAGGAACGTAGGAGGGTGTGAAGTCAAGTGAATGATACTGCCAGGATTCTATTCCAGGTTGAGATAGGCAGGCACTGCTCACTTGGGGTGATTTAAGTCATAATTGTCAACTCATCATGTCACTCACTCTTACCATGGTAATAAATCTGGGATATTACATAACTTGTGTTCTTCATTGTGGCTTTATATACCTCACAGTCCCAATCTCCAGGATGTGCAGTACGCAAAGGTCGACCCACTTGACTCATTAAAGTGGACTGAGAAGCAAAGATCAATCTTTGAAATGCATGAATTGTTCAAAATTGTATGTTATGTTTTGAGAGTTAGCATTATGAACAAGGAATAGACTATCTGATTTTAAAAGTATAATGCTCTACCTGTCAAAATGTTTTTACTACCAAACATTATTTTGTATTTCCTTTCTTAAGCATCCAAGGGCAAGAGGGCACCTGGGTCATATGCCACTACTGCCACCACCATGCCACAGGTTGTATGCCCATAGCAACGACCACCACCAGTGGCAGATAGTTTTGCTGCCTCCTGTGAGTCATTCCTATTCCCCACTACTAAAATTATGCCCTTGTGTATAAGTACTAGTTTTTGTTTCAACTCTGATTGGATGTTATTTGTTATCCCTGCATTTCCTTCTGTTTTATATGTTTCCTGTTTCCACAGCTGAATTTCTCCTGTAGGTAGCTTTCTTCTGCTCCCTTTTTTCGTAAGCTTGTCCCTCTTTTACATGTCTTGTTGTGTAGTACTAAGAAGGGAAAAGATTTGTGGTAACGTAAAGAGGATCGCACAGCCAAGCCCAAGTACTCTATTCACTAAGTATGTTGGTGGCTTTCTTCAGCAAACAGTCAAAAAGTAGAGGAGGAGAGATAGAGGGGTCATCATGGTCATGGACCCCGAATGTTTTCTTATACTAGCAGTTTCCATGACAATGCAGCATGGCAGGAATGAGATACCACAATCAATACTATGGGGGTTATTACAACTTTGGAGGAGGTGTTAATCTGTCCCAATTGTGACGGATATACCACCAGCCGTATTACGAGTTCCATAGGATATAATGGACTCGTAATACGGCTGGTGGTAAATCCGTCAGTTTACCATCACTTTTGGGACAGATTAACACCTCCTCCAAAGTTGTAATAACCCCCTATGTGTCCTTTGCATTCCCTTCTACTCCTTAACCTTTCTAAGCCTTACCTATGCCCTTCCCTTATTATCCTTCCATTAGTAGAAAATATTTTTGGTTGACTCAGTGACTACCTGGGTTTAAAGAAAATGCTTGCAAAATAAATGCTCAGGTGGTTACTTGTTATCTAAAATGATTGCATTATGTTTTTCTCTAGGCATACAGACCACCAGCAGTTCTAGCACAAGCACAATGCATTGGAGGAGGATGCAGGGACAAGTGGTGTCATCTCGTCTTCTCATTGGCAATGCTATATTTGTTAGGTGAGGAAGATATACTGGCCACAACCACCGGAGTCCGATCCCTGCTCTCGGCATTTTGCCACCTAGAACTGAAGTACGGTTTATTTGGTGCTGCAGTGCAGGCGTCGAAATCATGTGTGTCTGCTGCTGCACAGCAGCACGACAGAAGTATGCAATGCACTAACCGAAGAAAAGGTGTGTTTCCCATGCCCACTCAGTCACCTACTAGTACTTCACTTCTTCATTCTGTCTTTCTGTCCCAGCCTACCTAAAAAAGTAAAATGTGTCTCATGCCTCTGACCAAGGGAAGTCCTATTTCATTACGTATTGATGGTTCCACTATTTTTCCACCTAACAATCAATTTGACTAAGAAAAAAAGTAGCACATGATCAGTGACACCTAACCATTCCATAACTAAACCTCTACCTAGCTCAAGTCCCTCTAACCTACCTCCTTGTGGACTAATTTTCCCTACTGCCAAGTGAAGATATTTCTTGCGAATGGTCTGAGTTGGAGGCCTAGATGAAATATTGGACTAAGGGCCTGACTTGTTTTTGGAGGATTTACTCTTTGACAAGTAAAATATGACACTCACTGTACCATAGCTCATCATTTATATTCTATGCACTGTCTATTTTAATACGGTAGATGGGATATTCGTTATTTGCCCAGTGTGTCCCATCTGCTAGACTGTCAGCGTAAGCCTATAAACCTAAGTTTGGACTTAATTTAGTAGAATTGAAGAGGGAGTTGGAGAAGAGCATGGTCATTGGAATTATGAATTCATAACATAACATACTACAGCTGTGCTGCCCCAAAAAAATGCTTGAGAGTAGGTAGGCCCACCAGCATTTCTACATTAATGTTGCATAGTCAAGTATTAATTATGCAGCATAGGAGAGCAGCAAGTGCCTGCAGTGAGCATCAACATTTTTCTTGGTATCTTGATATAGCTACTCTTGCTGCTGGAGCTGGCAAGCAGCAACCACCATCACAGCAGCAGATAGGCACCTGGGTTTGGTAGCAAACGTTGGAGGCTGTGGCTGCTGAATCTCTGGGTGGTTGCCTTGGAGTAGGAAGAGGATGAAGCACAGGCCTCTAGTTCCTTGGGCCGCCAGCCAGGCCCACCTCTAACTAGGCCACGCCACTGCTGTCACCACCTGCAGCCAGGGTCCACTGCTGCCAGTACCACCTGTCTCCCTCCTCATTCTCATCAACATCCAACCACCTCCTCCACCGTACCCTATGGCAGCTGGTACATCTCAGTTGTGAGACAGCCCAGCTGAGGCACTGGATGGCACTGCTCTGGTGTGGGCAGCAGAACAGAGCCCAGGAGACAGCCAACATTATCCACAGAACTGGGTGTCCTCAAAGCCCTTTTTTATTGAACATTTATTTGGTGAGGGGGCATGTTGTGGTAGAGAGGACGGGAAAGGAAGGGAAATTGGGAAACGGTGGAAGGGACTTTTTTGCTTGAGGGTGCACCTGTTGTGAGTGGAGAAGGTGGATTAGTAATGTAAAGAAATAAATGGGCTTCATTTCGTTTTTGTCATTATCCAGCCTTCCATTGCTAGTTGGCGTAGTATAGCATTGTGGGTTTCACACAGGAATGCAACAAGAAGCTGCACTGTGAAATTGTCACACATTATACATTGACTTTTCCCCCTAGACTTTCCCTACCTGAAGTCCCTTGCCATGCATGTATTCTTCAGTAGGTTACTTACCTCTTCTTGTAGTAATTCGAGTCCAGTAATTAATAAAACCCCACCACCAGAGTACTGTCAGGGAACAGAATACTGGTTAATTAATTATGTTTCACTTTATTGCTTGATAAGGTTTTGCAGCATCCAACCACCTAGCAATTATACTGTTTAGTATATTAGTTAGTGTAGTTAGTGCCCTTGTCCTAACTGTCCTAACCTCTGTAACTGCTATTAACCACTAATGGAGTCTGCCAACAACATATACAACAAGAATTGGCAAAGCCAATAGGTCTCACTGATCTGAGAGCTTTTGGCTTTGCCAATGCCTTTTAGCCATGGTGTACAGCAGCAAGGCTGCTGTGCAGCATGGCTGAAAGAAACAAAAAGTTAACTTATTAAACCAGGAGTGGCGGGAGGAGTGAGATGGGGCAAGCAATGATGTGTGGAGAGTGCAAGTATGGAAGGGGCAAGCATGGTGAGGGAAGGTGTGGAGGGACGGGTCATGCAGTGAAGTGGGAGGGGGTTGGGGAATGGCAATGCAATAGTGGGACATTAACAAAAATTAACCTAGTTGTGTTGACAGTCATATCAAAACTAAAAGATTTTTACTCAACTTATTATTAAACAAGCAGCAATGGGGGTGGAGAAATGGGAAAAGCAGGGATGGACAGAGGGGACATTCAAGGAGGGGGCAAGCAGCGATGAGGGAGAGGAGGGGGACTGAGAAAGCAACAAAGCAGGAGGGGCTGGGGGATGAGCTATTATTAAACAAACAGCAAAGGAGGAAGCAAGATGGGGCAAGCAATGATGGAAACAGGGGGCAAACAAAGAGTGGGGGTAAGCAGCGATGAGAGAGGGGGTGGAGGACTGATAAAGCAACAAAGCAAAGGGGTTGGGGGATGAGCAAGCAATGAGGAAGGAAGCAACAATAAAGGTAAATAATAATAAAAAGGAGTATCTCAATTCTGAGCAGGATCAATGGAAGGAAACTGAATTAATCACCACTTTGTCCGTGTGCCAGATAAGAGAGAAATGCATTAAGAGGAAGTGAAGCAAGCATACACTCACTAAAAAGAACAAAGGAAATGAAAGCAACTATTAATCAGACCAATAGTAAGCAGTTGGTGGGCTGCCAACCCCTTGATTTTATACAATATCTCTTTCAAGCGAGAGCGCATGTGCTGACAGAGCATGCGCTGTCGCAGGGGAGACCTAAAAATGTAATATCTCTTCTTCTAGACGACAATTTCAGTACTAAGGGGCATATTTATACTCGGTTTGCGCCGAATTTTGACGCACAATCAGCGCAAACGTTGCCCCATATTTAAACCCTGATGCCCGAGCCCGCGCAAGGGAAAAATCCGCAATGTGTGTCATTTTCTGGATGCGGCAACCCGCCCTGCGTTAATGATATGCAGGGTAGGCGTTCCCGTCCAAAAAACGACGCACACAGCCGTGCGCCGCATTTATGCTTCCGGGCAAAAATTACTCTCTGCCGGGAGGCGGAGCAAAAAAATGAAGCAAAGCCCGATTTGCGTCAAAATTTAACGCCTGGGTCAGGGCAGGCGTTAAAATGGGGCAAACACACCTGTATTTAATCAGAACACACAGAACAAACAACAGAGCAGCAGAGCAGCAGAGCAGCAACAGGGAGACATGGAGGTGATTTTTATTCAGCGTGCACGTCGACGCAGAGCCCTGCAGCAACAACAGCAGCTACAACAACAACAGCAGGGACCCCAAAGGCAGCGCAGAAGGCAGGAGAGGATATTTCGCCCAAGAACAACCCTGCATGGCCTCAGGGAACACGACATCATACAGAGGTACCGGTTGAACTGGCAGGCCATTCAGCAGCTGCTGAGAAATATTGAACAGCAGTTGGCCCCCACTTTGGTGACACCCCACACCATACCAACAGAAACAAAGCTGCTTGCCGTACTTCACCTGCTGGCAAGTGGCTCGTTTCAGACAACTGGTGCCCTGGTTGGTGGAATATCACAACCATCATTCTCCGCATTCCTGCCAAAAGTACTGGATGCCATCATTCGCCTGACACACCTCCACATCTGCTTCCCTAACACACTGCACAAGCAGCAGGAAACAAAACAGGGGTTCTACGCCATCAGTGGCTTCCCACACGTCCTTGGTGCAATCGACTGCACACACGTACGCCTTGTGCCACCTGCTGCAACAGAACACCTCTACCGCAACAGGAAGCACACACATTCAATCAATGTGCAGGCCATAGTCGATCACCAAGGATTGATCAGCAACATTGTGGCAAAATATCCTGGGAGTGTACATGACGCATTCATCTTCCGTCACTCTACCATCAACCAACACTTCCAGGATGGACGGTATGGCAATGGACTACTTGTTGGTAAGTACAAAAATCCAACTTATATACACACTGCACAGCAACCCTCTAGGACACACAACACATACACCACAATAGCAACACCTAGCCAGGAACACACTGAGGTCCTGACATCACTAGCCATGTTTCTGAAGTCACCATTGAACCTGTCACACATTGGAATTTACTCTACAGCTTAATGTGAAGGCATTAATGAGTGTGGTTGCCTAAATGTCACCTTGCAATTTGTAAGTGTTACAATAACCTGTACATTAATACATTGCATAAGTCTTAAGGTATGGGATGTCCAGGGTACCTTCATATGAACGTGTTAACTACACTTTCATGTTTTAACTCTGCATGGAACTATCATCTCACCCCAGTGAAGACACACGGACACCTGTATCACAAATCACAATGCTAGGGAGAGCACACTGTACTGAAAATCCAAATACATACTGCTAACAAACAGTTAGCTAACAAACACTTGCTCAGCCAAGGAAAAAAACTCAATGCAAAAGTTTTCTCCTACAAGTATAGGTAGTCACATTAGTACACAAAAGAGTCACAGACAACACAAGACAACTACTGCCATCAAAGGTATGTACAAAAGTGCCTCCTACAACTACATGATCCCATTCTGTGTTTCTCTTTCAGCTGATCAGGGGTATGGCGTTCAGCCTTGGCTAATGACACCATTTGGGAACCCGACTACTGCTGCCGAGCGGGCATACAACGACGCCCATAAGAGGACACGCAGCATTGTTGAGCGGACCTTTGGGATCCTAAAGTCAAGGTTCCGCTGCCTTGACATCACTGGCGGTAGCCTACTATATTCCCCAGAGATGGTCTGTAGGATCATACTCACTTGTGCCATATTGCACAATATTTGTGTAAAAAGGAACATTCCCCTCCTTGAACCAGACCCAGACATGCCTGAAGACGACGAAGAGGAGGATGCTGGCCTGCAACAGGAGGGGGAACAACCAAACACGGCTGCTGGAGTGCGTAGGCGCCAACAGCTTGTAAATAATTTATTTTCTTAATTTCTTATATCAACACTTATTGCACAATTGTAAATAAACACAGATAACAAACACCACATCATGGTTTGGCCTATTCATTTCTGCCCGCCTTTAGTTTGAAATTGCTGAAGAAGAATGTCGTCTCATTGAGCAAAAATGACATCACACTCATCACACAAAAAATATACACCACAAATGTCTGCACAGAGGCTATGAGGTTTCATGATACATTACCATCCACAGAGGCCAACAGGAGTACAAATGTGGCAATGACACATGCCTGATCCAGACACCTGAGACATTCTCTCACTCAGCACAAAAATGTAGCTCATTTGAAAGTCTCATTACACGTGTTCAGTGACAGGGTGGGACCATCCATGTGTACGTGACCATGTCCTCAATGGCTTCTCTCAATTTTTGCTACAAACAATGACCAATTGGAACAAGAATAGCTGCCACTAACTCATGAGGAGACCTTGAAGTTACAGTGACAACATACACCCAGACAGTTGATAGTGGATCTACATTCGCCCACACATATAAACATATGTCATCCAATCAACCAAATATTTGCAAGCAGCCGATCACAGTAGTGTCCCAGTTCGAACCTAGCAGGAAGAATGTAACATGCCACTAAACCAGGTAATGCATAAAGGGCCACATACATCAACAACCTATTTGTCATCAGCACATGAGGAACGCCGAGAGTTTGAAAAACTTTTCAGTGCAAAATGGTATGTCAGATTGCTCCAAATAATCAGTAGGGCAAACGTCAAATGGGCAAATGGGATTATTGAATGGCTAACAGTGATTCATACCCTATGGCCTTCCATGAGCCTGCTGCTGAAGGTTTAGCATAACAGAATAAATGAAAGCCTTGGATAAATTAGCAAATCTGGAAGGGCAAACCCTAGGGTGCTGGGGGCCTAAGTCCACCTCTACCGCCCCCCAAATATACAATAATTATGTACATGTGAAGTAAACACATGCATAAGGCGCATGTGTGGCCTACATGTCAAAAGTAAAACACATATAAGATACACAAAATCATTATTAGGACATGGTTAGCCCTATAAAAAGTGTAAGTGACAATTGCACTACCTGTTTGGACTATAGATAAATGCATTACCGTGATAAATGTGGACACATTTTTGAGAAGGAATACATCCTGGTATCCCATTCATCATTTCAAAATAGCCATCAGCAATTACCCAAAATATGTGTACAAATATGGTTAATAACCATTTTGAGCAATCATTGATATTACAGTGTGAATGCCTTCTATACATCCAATAAGGGACATGTGTCATAGCTAACCACAAATGTGTATCACATAGCACCGTTTGGTCATGACAAAATTCCTTTCACAACTTGAAAAAATTAAGAAATTTTTGTCAAAATGCGTCATATTTCCACGCATACAGCATGGGCGTCATCATTTTTTGACGTACAGGAGTGCACAGAATGCAGAGTCAAAAATGTTCCCATTAAAAATAATAGATTAATAAGCTGCATTACATGTCCACCATATTTTCTATGATGCGTCATATTTCCACGCATACAGCATGGGCGTCATAATTTTTTGACGTACATTAGTGCACAGAATGCAGAGTCAAAAATGTTCCTATTAAAAATAATAGATTAATAAGCTGCATTACATGTCCACCATATTTTCTATGATGCGTAATATTTCCACGCATACAGCATGGGCGTCATCATTTTTTGACGTACAGGAGTGCACAGAATGCAGAGTCAAAAAATGTCCTATTAAAAATAATAGATTAATAAGCAGCATTACATGTCCACCATGTTTTCTATGATGCGTCATATTTCCACGCATACAGCATGGGCGTCATAATTTTTTGACGTACAGGAGTGCACAGAATGCAGAGTCAAAAAATTTCCTATTAAAAATAATAGAATAATAAGCTGCATTACATGTCCACCATATTTTCTATGATGCGTCATATTTCCACGCATACAGCATGGGCGTCATAATTTTTTGACGTACAGGAGTGCACAGAATGCAGAGTCAAAAAATTTCCTATTAAAAATAATAGATTAATAAGCTGCATTACATGTCCACCATATTTTCTATGATGCGTCATATTTCCACGCATACAGCATGGACGTCATAATTTTTTGACGTACAGGAGTGCACAGAATGCAGAGTCAAAAAATTTCCTATTAAAAATAATAGAATAATAAGCTGCATTACATGTCCACCATATTTTCTATGATGTGTCATATTTCCACGCATACAGCATGGGCGTCATAATTTTTTGACGTACAGGAGTGCACAGAATGCAGAGTCAAATATCATATTCATATTTGGTTCTCATATTTGCCAGCAATTTACATTTCTACTCTAGAACTGTAAACTCAGCCTCACACAAATGTAAGGGAACAATGAAGAAAATAGTTTTGACTCTGCATTATGTGCACTGTTATGCGTCAAAAAATATGACGCACAATCTGTATGCGTGAAAATATGACGCATAACAGAAAAATAAAAACGGCGGCCATTTTATGCAGGAAGTGATGTAATAGGATATCCTGTTTACAGAATCTGTACTTTGAGTTTACTTTCACTTTCACTTTGCAGTCTCAGATTATTCTAGACTGTGTGGCTGTGTGAAAAGTGTTGTCCTGTGTTTTACTGCTTTTGTGTCCTGTGTACATTGTCTGTTGTGCTTTTGTGATCATAGTCTTGTTGTCTAATATTGTCTTAGTCTGTTTTGTATACTTTTGTCAAATCCACTGTTTCTTTTTTTTGTCTGTGGGAGTCTGTTCTGAGTAGTTTAAATTTGGGGTTAGTTGGGCTATTTTTCTTAAGTTTTCTTTTTCCTTCACTACTCTACCTTTCCCCATTTCCCCCTTTTACTTTTTGTTCTAATTTTTTCACCTTGCTAATAGTTAAGATGTCAGGTAGGCCACAGCTTGCCAGGATGGGTGAGGAGGAATTGGGGGGATTCATTTGGCTTGTTTGCCATTTCCTCCCACTCATGCTGGAGGCTGGGGGCCGTGTGATACAGGGGTATCACACGGAGGCACGCAAATCCGGTGTGGGAAGGTGCGCCATCACTTGGTCCGGGTCTACGGTAGCATGAGGAATGACCATCAACTCAAGCACCGCTGGGCTGATCTGATATCCAGGGAGCAGGATCTGCTGGACCACCTGGGAATCAGGATTGGTGGCCATGTTGGTGAGTACAAATCATTTACATGTGAATAATTGAAAGTGTGTGGGGACATGTGATGATTGTTACCCAATCAGCTAGATTAGTAGCTCACTGTGTGTAATGCTAGGGAAACCTAATGTGTATTTGTTGCACAATGTGTAGGAAGACCAATGCTAGCAGTCAGATGGCTCATGTTTTCAACACATACCGGATGCCTGTAGCTGTATGTAATGTAGTGTTGCCTATGTGTCAGACAAGCGACACGTTAATGCCTCTATTTGAACTCTACAGGTCATAATTGCCAGTGAAAAAAGGGATGTTGAAACATCATACCTACATATGTAGACGCCATAGCTAGACAGAAATTTCTAAAACCATGATGATGCTATAAATGAGTGGTGCCTTCACGTCACATGGAGTTAGCTATGTTGTCCTCACATATGTCACATGTGTGTCTGGTTGGTGTGTGTTGAAAATGACCACCTAGCCTGTTTGAGTTTGAGGGGTCATGCAGTCCTCAAGTAAACAGCTTTTGGATGTCTCTCTGGGATGCACATGAAGAGATGAATGCAACCCGATATTGTTGGGGCATACTAATGGAGGTGTATCTTTTACACCACATGACTGTCCTGGCCACTGCATGTGTGTAGTAGGGTGTGTAACTGTAGCAGGAGACTCATCCAATGTAAATGTTGATTAAGAATTCTTCCATGCAGTATGAGCATGTGTGAAAGTGTATCATTACGCATGTCATATTCACACAGTGTCATTGTAACTGCAATTGTTTGTCAGTGCACGGAGTCTGAGTATATTCTTCCTTCCATGCTTTACAGGTGGACCTGCACCGTACACCGTGGGAGAGGTGGCTCATTTTGAGAACCCCGACACCTACAGTGAGTGTGGCCTGAGTGCTATTTTTATTGTTTGCAAGTGATGCATGATGGACTACTGTGTGTTCAACAGAATTCAAGGTTTGATGCGCTGCCCGTTCATTGGTATTGTTGCATTAGTGGGATTTAAAATATCACTTCAGTTTCTGTAGACCAATGCTTAGCCATCTCTCAGATTTAGGGGCTGTAGGTCATTCCAGTCGGCCCGCTATAGAGAGTGGGATGAGTCATGTGGAATACACTGGTTAATGTAAGAGTTGCTCTGGGACTTGGCTTGGACTGAGTCTGCATATCAGACTGACATTCTCCCAGATAGCTTCTGCAAAAGGCTTGTATTAAATATGCAGCTTCCGAGTTGAGGATGGACTGAGTACACTGTAGGTTGGATCTTCCGGGGCCATGTACTTCCACAAGTTGAACTAGAAGTGTGTGGGACTAGAGTGCAATGGCCTAGGTGTTCATTCGACTCATGATCATGGGTGTTCTTGCTCCTCTGTGTGTGTGGTAAAATATGCCTCACTGGTAGTATGTGATGTTGGCCTGAGTCAGTGCATTTTGACATGTGTGGACCTTGGATAGGACAATGTTTGGCTGACTCCAAAGTGTTGCTAGCCCTTCATTGGTGTTGTGTGTGGAGGCAAATACTTGTTGAGCTTTCTATACACTCCTGGGTGTGCATTGAATCTGAGATTGTTGGTTGTTCTTCCCACCCCACCCTCAAAGACTGCCATGTGATTGGGAATAGGGTGCCTAGGACTGTAGCAACCAGTATGTTACACATACTTGTGACCTTTTGCAACTTAGTTTAGAACCTAGTGTACACATTCGGTTAGAGCACATGGGTTCAATATTTGCAAACAACAATTTACAAATGGCATTGAGTGAGGGTTGTGATAGTTATCACATAGAGTGACATATGTAGTGAAGTCAGTATGCGGAAGAGGTTCAGCCATAATGTCAGCTGCATTAGCCATTATTTGGATGAGAAGTTTAGGCTGATGTCACCCATCATGTAGAGACATGGATATGCTAGGTGTGAGATGGCCTTTTGTATGCAGGCTTCACATGTACTTCCTCTGAGACTTTCAATGAACTGTGTTGTGACAATTGCTGTAACAAATACAGTACAAGTAATGTGCAAATGACCCATTGTGCAATTCCACCCAATGCATTTCCTATGGTAAATAGTTGCCATTTCTCTTCACAGCTGCAAACATGAGTGCCGCAGAGAGACACCAGTTTGAAAGGCGTGACATGCGATACCGGCACATCCTGCAGGTGCAGTCGGGGTACAGGAGGATGGCCCGCAAATACCAAGCAGATCGGACCTCCGGGGCATGGTGGGCCTCACCACAGGGTGGCCCTACATTGTCCACAACAGCCACCACCACCACATCCACCAGGTCTCCCCAAGTGGCCCCAGCAACTGCGGGGACAGTTGACCCTGCCTCGTCAGCAAGACCTGGACCCAGCCATTTTCAACACCCAGGACAGTCCAGTGGGCATACAACTACTGCCACACCGTCCACCTCGGCCAGCACACAGACTGCAGCAGCCCCTCCTGTAGATCCAGCCGCATTCCTGGCATTAAGCCGTAAAGTGGACAAAGATTTTTCAAAGGTGGACAAGCTAAGCCAGGATGTGGCATATATTAAGAAAAGGGTTCGGTCCATCAGGCGGACCCTACGGAGGGCCAACCTCTAGGACTTTTGTCATGTTTTACTTTTACCCCTCCCCTCTCTCCTCTTTCCTATTTTGTACTGATAGTTGGGTTTTGGGGATTAGTGTTAGGTTAGTGTAGGTTATTAGCTTAGTTAGTGTTAGGGAGGAGGGTGGGGGGTCCTTATTCTTTCTATTTTTCTTTTTTGGGTGGGTGGGGGTCAATGTTAGGATTCATGTTTGTTAAAAAAAAAAAAAAAATTACAAAATATATAAAAAATCACCCAAAAAAAATATATGATTGTTTAGGATAGTATAGTATGTGTGTAGGTTAGTATGTGTTGTCCTGCATGTGTCCTGTCTCATAATGGTGGGTGGGGGGTTGATGTTTAGATCGTTTCGTTATATGTGTAGAGTAAGTTTAGCTTAGGTTAGTTAGGGACAGTTGTGGGTTAGTAGTAGTCAGGTTAGATTAGTGTAGGTATGACTTTTCCCTTAGTTGCCTCTTGTGTGAATAAATAAGAATAAACATATAGTTAACCCTTTGCATGATGCGTTAAGTGCTACTTTATCATGGCCTTGACATCTGTGTAGGTGAATGTTTTTCTATGACATTAGTGTAATATGCTACCCACCACAGAAAATGGAGGTTTAACATGCCAGCTACCCGTGTGCTAACTTGGTAAGTATCCACCATTTGGGAGACCCACCATTGGTAGTTTACATCGATCACCAAGGATTTGTGTTGATTCTACATCACAAAGTGTGCTTCCAGACTTGTTATTGTGGGTAACTGAATAGGTGGGACTGCAGTGTGATGTTCAGGGTGATCTTTGTAGATAAGGTGTTGTTAACACTCTTGTCTTGTTGCCTTCATTGCTGACCTAGAACATGTGTGTAATGATTCAGCATGACTTTCCTTCATGGAAGAATACTCAGAAAGGGTGACTGATGCAGTGTTTTCTTTTTTTCTTTGCTTAGATTTTGCTGCATAATTGCATGTTTTAGTATTGCATGGTGCCTACATTTATCAGCCACCATTAGTTGACTTGAGTTGCTATAGATGGAGCATTATTCTGTCCAACACAGCATGATTGTGTGTGGTTTGTCCCTTCATCAGTTAATCTCCTCAGGATGGTAAGGCTATGATGCAATCCTGGCCACTGCACAGATGTATCAGACTACATGATGTCAGGACAGTTGTATTGACAAGCTACATGGTTGCCACACAGGCACTTTTGAGTTATCTACTGCACAGTTGATGTGTCAAATAACACAGAGACATATTAGGTGTGCAAGTGCTATTTATTGATAGGTGCTGTAGTGCAAAAATGTCCATTGTCCATGTTTGCTGAGTCCGTTCTGGTGCATTCTTACATGGTGATCCTACAGAAGGGGTGTGGATGATGCTCCTGACATGCTGGGGTGATGTCACAGACAGTGCAGAGGGACAGGATTTGGCAAATAGTAGGAGAGAGACATTCACTGGCAATGGTGACAAGTCATACAGTGGTTAGCAGAACAGTCATTGAGTGTAGTTGTAGTGAGACTGGCATTTGACAAAAGGTAGGACCTTGGTCAAAGTAGGCCATGGTGCAGGGACTAGTGCTTCCGGGTACTCTTCCGTGAGAATGTGATCTGTTCCATGTCTTCTTCTTCTGATGTGTGTGTTGCCTGGTTTGTCCTTGTTGTTGTTGGTTGTGAAGGGGCAACACACACCTCAGTGTTAGAAGACGTGGAGTCAGACATCCCGGGGGCTGCTCCCTGTGAAGTTCTTAAGGGCAGTACTGCTGCAAGGAGGGCCTGTTGGTTTTTGAGAATAGCAGCCACATCACGATGGTAGGCAACCAGGTCGGCCCTGAGGGGTTCAATGTTGCATTCGTGCACACGTTGACTGGATTGCAGTTGTAGGTGTTGTGTCAACTGGATGACAGCTGTGCTGATTTCCTTCTGTGTTTTTGCAAGTTCCTGCAAGAGAGATGTTAGGGCTTGCATTGCAGCTGCCTGATCTGCAAATGACGTCACGCACGAACGCACCCCCTCAAGGCTGGCTGCCATGTTTTGCATCCCCACCCGCACCTCCTTGGCCAGCTCCCGCTGTACACCAACTACAGTTCTTTCAAAGCTGGTGCCAGTGTCGTCAGAGTCCTCAGCTGTGTTGGAGCTGGCAGGTCTTACAATTGGGGTGGTGGGTGGGTCTTCTGGGATGGCTGCTTGTTCTCTGCTCCTCCTTGTGACTGAAGGTGGGGTCTGGAGGGTTTCAAGGACCTTTTGGATGGTCTCCTGGGAAATGTTTATGGGCTCGTCATCCATGTCATCAGGGAAATCAGGGACAGGCATATCGGCAGGAGATCCATGTTCCTCTGCAATGAAACAGGGTACAATTAGTGTGTCTGTGTTGTGACAATTTTGCCGTAACATGCAAGCCTTTTGCTGACTTTACTTTGTGCTCTGGTTTGGTATTGGTATCTGCTGTCCTTCATATGAGCATTATTATAGGCCTATGGCCCACCTGTGTGTCACATGTATGATATAGAGTTATCAGACTTGTCTGCCTAATCGCCTCTAGGTGTTGCTTTGTACCAATTAGGGAATTGCCATCTTTTTGTCCTACTCGTCCCTCCGTGTATATCTGTTCTTATGGAGAGACATTTTGTTGCGTGGGCTCTCATTATCCTAAATGAGACTACTGGATTTCTAGGCAGCAGGATCGATAATGGTGTGGGGGCCTGAGTCTGACCCACTGGTAAAGAACTCTGTCACCCTAAATCTTTTTATGGCTCTGGCTAACTAGCAGTGCCTCATGTCTCCCACGGGGAAGAAATGATTAGGCAGCCGAGCGCATGACATTTTTGGAACTTCTCAGGGAAGTGGTGGTCACTCAGATCCAAACCAACTCTCTCATTTCCAGTATGATCTCATATACAAATGACAAAGACAGTATGAGTTTTATATGATGATTTCATTAAACAACTGTATTTTAGATAATAAGGTGTGAGCCGCAATAACCAGAACAATACAACATAGTAGAATTGAAATAGTCACCAGGAGAGTAAAACTTAAGAACAAAGCTATCATAGTGCCTAACAGTTTCTACTCTCCCTCTGCATGTTCTATTTAGAGCACAGCATGTTAAGCTTCTAGCTTGCCTTTCCGAATCACTGGGGAGACATCAGCCCTCATACCTGAGCAAAGGACTGTGATCTGGTTCAGCATCTGCAACAAGGCAGGCAGCGTCTAGTTGTGGTTCTCTGTTCGGAAACTCCCTCTTGTGTGTATTGGGACAAGGAAGTGATTTTATAACTAACATGTCATCGTGATCACAAAATGTCCCTACGAAGGAATGTGAAACTAAACTCCTACCACGTCTATCGGCAATGTACCAGACTGTATCCTTGACTGAAGCACAGAGTGAATATGTTATGGAGAACTCCAGTGCTGAAGTAGGCAAAACAGTGTGAAATGAATAAAAAACAAGACCGTAGAACTGGCTATTTGAAAAATAACAGTACGAAGCCTAATAAAAAGCATTTAGTGCAAAGTGCACAGAGGCTCTAAGCTGTCAGCAAATGAATAAAATACATTCAGGGCAAAGTGCACAAAGGCCGAAAGCCTGAAGCTAATGCGTAAAGGATACGTAAAACTTACCACACTACACTTTCACTAGCTGTGGGTGTTGTGATTGCCCTGGCAGCACACTTGCCTCTCAGGACCTGACCCAAAATCTTTTTATTCACATTGACCTAAATGTAATTGTTATGTGGCATATCCTATGCATGGCAATGTTAGGATGTGATATGGATGTAAACATTGTTGATGTTTCCAGCTGATGTTGGGTAATGTATGTTTAATTGGATTGCCCTGTTTATCGTATCAATGTCCTATTTGGTTCTCAGACTGTGCAGGTGTGTTTCAGTGACCAGTTGCATGTGTCCCCTCCTCAATGTTGTTGTCTGAGCAGTATGACATTAGTGATGTTGCCTTGTTAGCCAGGCACGTGAGGGACCCTGACGTATGCAGCATGTGTGTGTCCTTAGTGCTGTGTGGCTCCTATTGCTGTTCACTTTGGCTGATGTATGTGTCAACTATGGGCATTGGCATTTGAGTGTACTGGTGCCTTTGTCTTATTTCTAGAAATAGTTGCAGAAGTCATCCTCACCCCCTAATTTAGGTAGGTATGTTCCATGGGGAGGTTCCTGCCATTTGCTACTATAGCTGCACAGAGATCAGAGGTGTTAGTGTCAACTGTTGTTGCAGTTACATTGCAGTTGTTGTTTTGGCTACTGGATTACTGCTAGGGAACTAGTTGATGTAGGATACATTTTGACTGTCGAGTGTCTGGATGTAAGTTTGACATAGTGGCCTTCCCACCTGTCGCTGCTTTCCCAGGATGGCCCCATGGGACTGGTGTTGGTGTTGTGTTTTATCGTGCCCCAGCTTCTGTCTGTGCTGGGCATGCCCCCCTGCCGTGCCCCTTTACCCATGCCACTTCATATATATGCTGACTTACATGCATTGTGTAGTAGGTATTCCCCACCCCGGTTGCATTTATCATTATTGCATTATAATTCCCCATGTGACTTACCCTGCATGTGCGTTGTGTCCTGGTAGTCTGCGCTGTCCTGTCCTTGAATCCCTGTGACGATCTCCTCAGGGATGACGGCTGCGACCATCTCCTCCATGTGGTCCAGGGCCTCCTATTGTGCTGGACTCCCCCCTCCAGTCTGCAGTGCTGCCTTCCTGTTCCTGGCCATTTTTTCCTTTGTCCTACGTTTGCAGTCATGCCAGCGTTTCTTACACTCAGTGACTGTTCTGCGTTCTTCAGCCACACTGTTGATCTTGTCCACAATTTGTTGCCATATGGCCTCTCTCCTGCTGATTGGCAACTTAGAGGTGATGAACAGTTGGTGCTGGTGTTCCGTCACCTCTTTAACCAGGATTTCCTGCTCCTCTGCACTGAAGCGACACTTTCTTTTTTTCTAAAAATGTCCTGGTTCCCGTATGGATTATCCTGGCTGGTTCCTGGTCTGCTGTCATCTTCCTGGGGTCTGTTGTGGCATCTGGGATCCATTTTGGCTCTCCTCTGCTGAAAGGGCAGTGTTCGCGGGTGAATTTGATGCTATTGCGTCAAAATAAACGGCGCTTTCCGGGTTGCGCTGTCGTAAATCGACCCACAGTCATTTGTGTCGCGTTAACGTTGGTTTCCTTTACGACTTGACGCCGCTGTGTGCGTCACGAAATAATGACTCTCACCTGTTGGTTGCGCCGCCGTGCGTCAAAGTATAAATTTGACGCCCGCACGGCGCATCGAAATGGCGTTAGCCGGCGTTAATTTTTTTGACGCAAAACTGCAACGGCGCAGCTTTGCATCAAAAAGTATAAATATGGCCCTAAGTTTTTAACTAGTTCTTCAAGTTCTTACCTGAATATATCAAGTGATGGTAGCTGCCTCTTGCAATCTTCCAAAACCTTATTGCAGGGTTTCCCAAAAGGGCCTTCTTAATGCTAGTGGTATTAGTGCTCTTGTGCTAACAGGGAAGACATCACAAAGTGAGGTCCCACTCCCACCTATTCTAAATGAGGTGAACTCCAACTGCAGAATTATTCAGAAAGATTATCCATCACATGCAACTAGAAAGAGTTAGTGGGTTATCAAAGACTGTGACCAGACCACCATGGCATAAATCTCACATTACAAAAACTAGTAGTTGTAACCTCTAAGCAATCTGGGGAGCTTGTCACTATCTGATCCATAAAAAAATAAACTTACAAAATACTCTAGTCATGAGTCAGGACTCAGGAAGAGAAGGTTTGGTTATTCCATGTTGAATAGATTTTATAAGCAACACAGGGGAGTGATTATTAAGACCATATGGGGGACAACGAAGAAATCACAAGTTTCACCCAGAAACCTTACCTCAAACTCTGATCCTGGGTTGGCAACCAATAAAGTGGTAATTTCTTAATTGTGCATTCAAAGGCCCAACTACTCACATTCATGAATCAGGTATTCATGGATTATTGAATTAGTATTAGCCTTTGTATTAATTGCAAAATAGCCAGCCTTGGTAATAATTGCCAATGCGCGTTTCAGTGGATCCCATAGTATATTGATACTTTAAACCACCTTCCTCAGGGCCTCATATGGAAATGCACCAAAGAGCTGGAAATATCTCTCGAGGCGTAACCCTTATCCACACTTGAAATCCTCAATGACCTGACAATGACATCTGTTGCTATTAAAGCAGTTTCTTTTTTTCAAAGGATTAAGCATTGACTGCGACGCCGATCAGCTCCATTGAGGAAGATTTTGCAATTAATACTAAGGCTGGCTTAGTGATTTTTCATCCCAGCTGCATTAGCATCTAGGGAAGTGAAGCTTGGAATACACACTAAAACCAACAGTAAGGCTGGCCGAGTAAGCTACGTCGGAAATACGCTGGAACTTGGGCAAGGAATGTCTAGAGTGTACCAGTTATAGATTGATTACATTTCTGTCTTTGTGGATATACAAAATGATTATATAAAGACTCCCACAAACAGAGTGATGGTACATTTTGGATGAACTATGGAAAGAATAACCGCAACTATATTATATAACAGAAAGCAAAGCCACTTACAAAAGTAAAAGATTTAATATCGTTAAATTGTAAAGGTGTGAATATACCTTGGTTATATATAGTTTATGTGGATATTTGATAAACTATTGAAATGTGTATATACACATGTTGTTAATTAGAATTGTATGATTTGTTGTCTCGTGTGTGTTGGTCTGGAGTCTTTTTGTGTTGTTTATCAGTAAGTAATTGTCTTTGTGTCTTTGTCTTAGTAATATTTCTTTAGGTTTTTTATGATTGATTTATATGTTATTAGGAATGAAATTCATATTTTTCTAGCCTTTGTTATTTGTTTATTAGTTTTTGTTTGTAAAATATATAGGAGAGTGGCATTCTTTACAAAGGTAGATTTGATTCCCTGGCTCTCTCTCCTTATCGATCCAGGGACACCTTATTTTGACTTTTCCTTTACCATTTCAGAACATCTTTGTCTGCAGCCTTGCCCCACTGAGTTTCACCTTCTCAGAACATTTTTGTTGAAAATTTAGAAGTCCCAAGATAAACACTGTTGGGCCCAATCCACTTCTTGTATTCAAACCGCTCTCCATTGCTGTCAGCCATATTTTTCGACTTTGACCTGGTCTTGTGCTACTAGATGTCAGCATTTAGCGCTTTGATATAGTTTTTAATAAAAACTTTAAAAACTCATAACTCCGGTTCTACTGATTAGAATTTTATCATTTTGGTGTCAAATAATTTATTAACATGTACTCTATTTTTTCTAAATTGGTGCAGAATTTTTGTTGTGTTCTTTTTTTACGTTATTACTGTGTGTGTGATGCATTCATATTTTACACATTACTTCTGAGTTCAGCCTGACTGGTTTTGTGCCAAGCTACCCAGTGTTACATACATACTAATTTAGTGGTTTTTTGTGGTTTACCGTGCCAGGTGTTGTGGTTGTTGCTTAGTCAGAGCTCACACCCCAGTCAACTAACAACTCAATTTCTCAGAGTGAAACATACCAAAATTAATTACCCACTTTCTGAAACTCAGGAATATGAAACCATCAGCCAGGAAGGAGTCATTTTAAGTAATAAACAATTTACCTCTCTCTAACCACAAATACCATGAGCTTTTTCATGGAGATTTCTGAATGATGACAGTTAGAGAAGAATATATTATCAATCAATAAGCTAACCTTGTACATGAAGATTTAAATGTACCCAATGCACATGCTAATATTTTGGGGTTCTTAAACATCTCGCTCCTACTAGTGAAGGTGTTCTTTTCGATATCAAGGTAGTTTGCAGGGCGAGATGGCCTTCCCCATTATCTAGTTGATTATAATATCTTTCCAAATCTGACAGTGATGTTGGAGGCGTGCTTGTTTGAAGACCTGTTGCAGACTCAGGAATTTTATCTGTCCTCTATTTGGAACCTCAGCTCTTCTCTTTTTGATTGTCTGAAAATATAAACAAAGTTGATGGTCAATAAATCATTTTAACTCTTTGGCCTTGCAGTCTAGGCAGATGAACACGCAATTGAAATGGGTGACTGCTGGGACCATCTGTCATTGATGGTAGGCAATCTACTTGTTGGGAGCTTGTCAATTGAAGGCTGGAATTTTACGTCTAGTGAACATTGATCTATAACCTCATGAGTTTTCCCTATGATTTAGGTGAAGACAGTGCTTCTATATTGGTATTTTGGGGATTTGAAAAGGAAAACGTCATAGAATAAAAGAAGATAAAATTTGCTTCATGAAGCACATTGACAGAAGAAATTCTGATCTATAAAATGACTGAATATTCAATAGTGTCTAAAACCATGAATGTGGAACTATGGGCACTGACCTGGCGGTATTATAAGTGAATTTTTCATAAAAAATCATCCTTTGCATTAGTGAATTCTGGAAAGAGTATGCACATTGAAAATATAACAGCTTGAAAACAACTACAAACCATGCAGTGAAACATGCGATTATAGGTTTAAAACAACCAGTGAGAGAATCAAAAACAAGTCGAGCTCCATGACAAGCATCAATAAAGGAAGCAGACCCGAGCTGGACCTATTACATCTTGACTGACAGCTACCGGACCAAAAAGGACGAAAACAAAACAATCCTGTGGAAAGAAACAAGGCAAAATGGGAACAACTTTGGGTAAAATCATTCTATGCAAGCAGAGATCGCAATCCAAAGACCTTTTGACGCACAGTCAACGGTATAGAAAGGGGACCTCATTGTGTAAATATCTCAAATATTCCAGAACCCATTTGGGTATCATTTCTAAAAGTCAATTTTGTCCAGCTCAAACGTTCAGTGGTTGCACTAAAAGAGAATAAAAAGATGATAATCCTCAGGGACAGGGCAAAATATGACTGTAACCAAATGATGCTACATGCAGCAGACACTGTCTCGCTACACCCAGGGACAGGCAGTATAGATGCTGTGTCATACCCAAAGACTCGAATAACAAAGGTCATAAAGGAAGAAAGACACGATGGGGTACGTGGACTAAACAAGATCCCATAAAGCATACAAGAGAAAAACCCTTGTTTTGGGGATATTACATTACCAAGTGTATTTGATGATGTCTAACAGCGAGAAACAATCCCAGACCATTGGTTGGGGAGGTCTGTAATAAACCCAATTTGCAAAGGGACGGACAGATTGTTCTGGGAGAATTATATATACATAGCGCTCTTGAACAATGAGGCCAGCTATTTTGCCTCCCTACTACTAAAAGATCTAACATCCTTGGCAAATGCTAATTATGTCATTTGTATAAATTATCAAACAGGATTCCACCATTTCAATAGGTCCTTCAATAAACATGGCATTATCGCTAACGGTTGATTTACAACTAAAATGGATTCCTTTATATCTATATGTTGTGGACTTCAAATATACTTTTGACTGTATACAGTGCAACATGCTATGAAGACCACTGGAACAATGGGGAATACCGCGGGAACACCACTCTCCCTCCTTAGTGGTATCCACATGCAGTATGGATGAGAATCTAGATTGGGGATGGAACCTGTATTTCATGAAAGACTGACACTGAATCAGGACTGAAACAAGGATGTGTCTTTGCACTCTAACTTTTCAACCTGTTTCTAGCCAATCTACCTTCATATCTGGACGACGTTAATCCTCCTCCTTCAAATCTTGGTAGTTGTTGGCTCTCTAACTTGTTGTAAGCAGAGAATGGCATCCTGGGAAAGCCAAACCAAAGTAGGTCTGCAAAGACTTATATACAGCTTAGCGAAGTACTCTTCAGAAACGGCATGGAAATCAATCTCACAAAAACCCAAGGTAATGATGATTACTAATAAAATAGATAAACCCCACAAGTGGTACCTTAAAGATCTCAAATTGGCAATGTAAAGGAAAACAAGTACCATGGGCTAACCGTTGAAACAAGAGGCTCTTTTCTTTCACAGAATCGGCAGTTAGGAGCCATAGATCCCACTCTAATAGCATTTCAAATATTACTAAAAAAATAACGGACACAGTATTAAACTGTTGGTTTACAAAATTCTTGTCCAGCGCAGAAAAATCGATAGGTCTGTTATAAGACCAATGAGATGGATGAAACAAAGTATGCTTTATTATTCATGCTAACTTGTCAAACAAATCTCCTCGCCTCTTATAGCATGTGTTTTAGCCAAGGTGCTCATTTTATACCACGTTAAGTCAGATCACTCAGATGAACTATCACTCAGATTAACTATTTCTTTGTTTATCCTCACTTGCGATGCTGTATTCATTTTCCAAAGCTAATCTGATATGTTAGCTCATCCGCGATGGTATCGTGGCGCTCAGCATGTGTGAGTACCTGGGCCTGACTACGGTAGGTTCTATTGTATCTGTCTTTGCAAATATTTTAATTACTTATGCATAATAAATTAATTAATTTAATTGACTGCAAGAAGATACAAAGCAATACTAGAAACATTCCATGGCTTTGGAATGTGCAGCAGTCCTGTCAACCGGATCGAAAGGTGTTTGGTACAGGATGCGCTTAGTTTTGTCTAGTGGTAAATTCAGCTGCCAAATTGGGCCAAAGACTCTTTTCACAAACCTGGACCTGGTTTAATTCTGAAGCCCTTGTAAGGACTGTTGGCAAAGCAACCGTTGACAAAGTAAGGCCAAGACCTCAAAGAGTTCCTTGATCTGCCAGTATGTACAGGAATGGAGCTCGAAGACTGACATTGTTAAACGGTTAAAGGAATTTATAAGCATTCTATATACATTGTCTTAGTTCAAGCATCGCCTGAAGAGCGCATTAAACTAACGCCGCTGGCAGATGCCGTTATCTATCAAATTGGATAATAGTTCACTCCTCTTAAGTTACAGTGCTGAGGAAGTGCTACACAAAAATATGTCTTCTCCTGAGACCTTTTTTGGCAGATGTGCTATAAAAGTACAACTTTCCTTATACAGAGAAGATTAGACAGTGGTCAAACTTGCAAGTGTCATTTTACTTTATGCATTAAACTTTACTTTATTGATCGGACCAAAATAATAGGCAACCCAGATTTTCGGCGTGTTTACAACTGCAATAGACGCCTTCGCTCTTCTGAGGGAATGTCTTACATGTGAAACTATATCATAGAAATTAGTAGCATGTGACCTTTTGTCATGTCTCACAGCTGTGCTATGTGCATTATGACTACTTACTAGCAAAAGCTGCCGAGACGCTACAGTCAATTACAAGGAGGAACATGCATTTGAACAATTTCAGAAGAAGCAAAAATCAAATTCTCTATTAAAGCAGTCATGAGTATAATATTGTGATGCTCTCATTTAAAGAACAATGTGACTTTGTGGAAAGAGAAGCTAAAAAAATATTGGGCTTCTGGTCTACTTATCAAATTATTAAACCTGCAAGTCAATGTATTTCCCTTTGTGTTTGTTAGAAATGGGGTCTTTGGTTGACAGTCAGGTTACCCCCTGTTCAAGCAAGGACCCTCAATCTAGTCAGGGTAAAAGAGAATCACCCTCAGCTAACCCCTGCTTACCCCCTTGGTACCTTGGCAGAGCAGTAGGCTTAACTCCAGAGTGCTAGGTGTAAAGTATTTGTACCAACACACACAGTAACTTAATGAAAACACTATAAAATGACACAACACCAGTTTAGAAAAATAGGAAATATGTATCTAAACAAAACAAGACCAAAACGACAAAAATCCAACATACACAAGTCAAGTTATGAATTGTTAAAGATTAAACTAAAAAATAGCGCTTAGAAACAAAAATGCTTCGATGAGATGTTAACACAGCGTCGTGACGGAGCCGTTCCCAACAAGCCGACACCAGCGGCGCCAGACAAGGAGTCGCGTAGACCCCCAAGTACAGTACCTTTGGTGAAGAGTGAAAACAAGCCGATGCGCGAAGTCCGGAAGTCTGTGTGAAACGTTGAATCCGTGCCCTATGAGCGGCGTCGGTCACAACGTGGTGCAGCGACTTCCACCGAGTCGCATACTTCAGCGGGGCTGCAGTGGCGTCAGTCCAGAGTCATCCGAAGTCGATTTCCTTGGATTTCCACCAGCTTTCCTTTCAAGGGCCCAGGGACTGGATAGGGCACCACTTGTCAGAGCAGGAGTCTCCAGAGACTCCAGGTGCTGGCAGAGAGAAGTCTTTGTTGTCCCTGAGACTTCAAACAACAGGAGGCAAGCTCTAAATCAGGCCCTTGGAGAGTTCTTCACAAGATGGAAGGCACACAAAGTCCAGTCTTTGCCCTCTTACTCTGGCAGAAGCAGCAACTGCAGGATAGCTCCACAAAGCACAGTCACAGGCTGGGCAGCACTTCTCCTCAGCTCTTCTCCAGGCAGAGGTTCCTTCTTGTTTCCAGAAGTGTTCCTAAAGTCTGTGGTTTTGGGTGCCCTTCTTATACCCAGTTTCTCCTTTGAAGTAGGCCTACTTCAAAGTAAAGTCTCTTTGGAATGTGAAATCCTGCCTGGCCCAGGCCAGGCCCCAGACACTCGCCAGGGGGTTGGAGACTGCATTGTGTGAGGGCAGGCACAGCCCTTTCAGGTGGGAGTGACCACTCCTCCCCTCCCTCCTTGCACAGATGGCTCATCAGGATATGCAGGCTACACCCCAGCTCCATTTGTGTCACTGTCTAGTGTGAGGTGCAACCAGCCCAACTGTCAAACTGACCCAGACAGGGAATCCACAAACAGGCAGAGTCACAGAAATGGTATAAGCAAGAAAATGCTCACTTTCTAAAAGTGGCATTTTCAAGCGCACAATCGTAAAATCAACTTTACTAAAAGATGTATTTCTAAATTGTGAGCTTAGAGACCCCAAACTCCACATGTCCATCCGTTCCCAAAGGGAATCTACACTTTAATCAGATTTAAAGGTAGCCCCCATGTTAACCTATGAGAGGGACAGGCCTTGCAACAGTGAAAAACGAATTTAGCAATATTTCACTGTCAGGACATATAAAACACATTAGTATATGTCCTACCTTAACCATACACTGCACCCTGCCCTTGGGGCTACCTAGGGCCTACCTTAGGGGTGTCTGACATGTATGAAAAGGACAGGTTTAGGCCTGGCAAGTAGGTACACTTGCCAAGTCGAATTTACAGGTAAAACTGCACACACAGACACTGCAATAGCAGGTCTGAGTCATGACTACAGAGCTACTTATGTGGGTGGCACAACCAGTGCTGCAGGCCCACTAGTAGCATTTGATTTACAGGCCCTGGTACCTTTAGTGCACTTTACTAGGGACTTACTAATACGTCAAATATGCCAATCACGGATAAACCAATCACATACACATTTTGTAAAGGAGCACTTGCACTTTAGCACTGGTTAGCAGTGGTAAAGTGCCCAGAGTAACAAAAACAGCAAAATCAGAGTCCAGCACACATCAACAACATGGGGAACAGAGGCAAAAAGATAAGGGAGACCACGCCAAGGATGAAAAGTCTAACACGTGTCCCCCCAGCTGAAAGAGGGGAGCAACTACCCAACCTCATGGGAGTTCTCATCACTAAGGCGGAAGAACCTGGACAGACCATCAGCATTGGCATGCTCTGTACCAGGACGGTGTTCCACCGTAAAGTCCATCCCCTGTAGGGAAATGGACCACCTCAACAGTTTTGGATTCTCACCCCTCATCTGCATTAACCATCTGAGGGGCCTGTGGTCGGTCTGGACTCGGAAGTGAGTCCCAAACAAGGATGGTCTTAGCTTCTTCAGTGCCCAGACCACAGCAAACGCTTCACGTTCTATGGCACACCACCTACGTTCCCTGGGTAGTAACCTCCTGCTAATGAAGGCTACGGGTTGATCTAGGCCCTCTTCATTAAGCTGTGAGAGTACTGCTCCAATACCATGCTCTGAGGCGTCTGTTTGCACAACAAACTCATAGGAGTAGTCAGGTGCCTTCAGCACAGGTGCTGTTCACATGGCAGCCTTCAGGGCATCAAAAGCGTTCTGGCAAGCCTTTGTCCAGATCACTTTCTTGGGTTGCTTCTTAGAAGTCAACTCAGTTAAGGGGGTAACAATGGTACCATATCCCTTAACAAACCTCCTGTAATATCCTGTGAGACCTAAAAAGGCTCTCACTTCAGTCTGGGCCTTGGGAGGCTCCCAAGCCAGAATCGTGTCAATCTTAGGCTGTAGGGGTGCCACCTGGCCACTCCCCACCTGGTTTCCTAAGTACACCACAGAACCCTGCCCTATTTGGCACTTGCTCGCCTTAATAGTGAGGCCTGCCTTCTGCAGGGCCTCTAATACTCTACAGTGGTGTTGCAGGTGTTCCTCCCATGTGGAACTAAACACAGCAATGTCATCCAGGTAGGCAGCACTGAACTTATCCAGTCCTGCCAACACCTGGTTGACCAACCTCTGAAAGATGGCAGGGGCATTCTTCATCCCAAATGGAATCACTTTAAATTGAAAGTGTCCATCTGGTGTAGAGAATGCTGACCTCTCCTTGGCCCCCTCAGTTAAGGCAATCTGCCAGTACCTAGATGTTAAATCAAACGTACTGAGGTACTTGGCAGCTCCCAACCGGTCAATAAGCTCATCAGCTCGGGGGATGGGGTGTGCGTCAGTCTTGCTGACCGCATTGAGTCCCCGGTAGTCTACGCAGAACCTGAGTTCTGGGGTGGCACCAGGTGCAGCACCCTTTGGGACCAATACCACTGGGCTGGCCCACGGACGGCTGGAGTGCTCAATAACCCCTAGGGTAAGCATTTTGGATACCTCATCCTTAATGCATGCCCTGACCCTGTCAGTCACCCTGTAAACCTTCTGTTTAATAGGTGTACTGACCCCAGTGTCCACATCATATGTGCACAAGTGTGTGACTCCTGGGATCAGGGAAAACAGTGAGGAAAACTGTCCCAACACGTGGCGACAGTCACCTTGCTGCTCCTCAGTCAGGGAGGGGGAGAGGATCACTCCCTCCACTGACCCATCTTTTTCTCCTGCAGACAGGAGGTCAGGAAGAGGCTCACTCTCCTCCTCTACCCCATCATCTGTCGCAAGGAGCATGGACAGTTCAGTACGCTCAAAGTGAGGTGTGAGGCGGTTGACATGCAGGACCCTTAAAGGGTTCTTTGGAGACCGCAAGTCCACCAGGTAGGTGACTTCACTCTTGCGCTCCACCACCTCAAATGGCCCAGTCCACTTATCCTGGAGCACCCTAGGCTCCACTGGTGCCATCACCCACACTTTTTGACCAGGTTGAAACTCGACCAGAGTGGCATTCTGGTCATACCACCGTTTCATATCCTCCTGGCTTGCTTCCAGGTTCTCCTGAGCAAGACTCCTGAAGCGGGCAGTCTGGTTTCTCAAATCCAGCATGTAACTGAATACATCCTGGGGGGGTTTACTAGGAGCTTTCTCCAAAGCTTCCTTAACCAGACTCAAAGGTCCCCTCACAGGACGGCCATAAATCAGCTCAAAGGGGCTAAACCCAAGTCCCTTTTGAGGCACCTCCCTGTAGGCGAACAGAAGGCATGGTAAAAGGACGTCCCACTTCCGCCTCAAGGGCTCTGACAGGCCCATGATCATGCCTTTTAAGGTGTGGTTGAATCTCTCAACCAGACCATTACTTTGGGGGTGGTAAGGGGTGGTGAACTTGTAGGTTACCCCACACTCCTTCCACAGAGACTTTATATACGTGGATATGAAGTTGGTACCCCTATCAGATACCACTTCCTTGGGGAACCCCATGCGGGTAAAAACCCCCAACAATGCACAACCCACCACAGGGGAAGTGATTGATCTCAAAGGAATGGCTTCTGGGTACCGGGTGGCGTGGTCCACCAAGACCAGGATAAACCTGTTGCCCATGGCTGTCTTGGGATCCAGAGGGCCCACAATGTCAATGCCTACCCT
This sequence comes from Pleurodeles waltl, assembly GCF_031143425.1. Lineage (NCBI taxonomy): Eukaryota > Metazoa > Chordata > Amphibia > Caudata > Salamandridae > Pleurodeles > Pleurodeles waltl. The sequence continues at coordinate 774,928,135 of NC_090443.1, forward strand.
CTCAAAGGGAGTACTGACAACAGGCAAAGGCTGGAGGGGAGCTTTACATTTCCTCCCATTCTTGCCACTTGCCTGACAAGTCTGACAAGACCTGCAATGTTCATCTGAGTGCCTGCGCATTAGGGGCCAGTAAAAGTGGATGACAAGCCTCTCAAAGGTCTTGTCCTGCCCCAAATATCCAGCTAAAGGCACATCATGAGCCAACCCCAGTAGGAAGGCCCTGAAGCACTGGGGTACCACCAGCACACGGGCTGACCCAGGCTCAGGAACGTTAGGCTCGCTATACAGGAGGTCATCCTCCCAATAAATCAGGTGTGATCCTGGCTCCTTGCCAGCCGCCTGGTCTGCAGCCTGCTGCTGCAAACCTTCCAAAGTAGGGCATGTCTTCTGTGCTGCACAGAATGCTTCCCTGGTGGGCCCCCCTTCCTGCTGCCACTGTGACAGCTCAGGGACCTCCCCCAGTTCAGCCACCTGTTCCCCTGTAGGCTCTGGGGCGTCACCCTCAGGCTCCGCCTCCTCCCGGACCGTGGGAACGTCTGGGGTCGGTTTCCCGCTCCCCCTGCCCTTCCTCTTCTTGGCGATCCCCTGGGGCACTGTTTCAGGCTCCAGGGGCTATTGATTACCCTGACGGGCTGCCATTGACCGGGTGGATACGCAAACCCACCCAGGCAGACCCAACATCTCCAAGTGAAACCTGTGTTCCACCTCCTTCCAAGGGGAATCCTCCAGGTCATTGCCTAGCAAACAATCAACAGGCATGGTTGGACTCACAGCTACCTTCAAGGAACCTGAGCCCCCCCCCCCATTCAAAGGGAACCTGCTCCACTCTGCACAGGTGCTCTGAGTTGTCCACTGCAACTACTTGGTGAAGTACCCGGGGATCAATCTGCTCTTCAGACACCAGCTGACTCCTCACTGTAGTCACACTGGCTCCTGTGTCTCTCAGAGCCTCCACCCTCTGTCCATTAATGGTCACCCACTGCCTGTACTTCTTAGTGTTTTTCAGGCACTAGGGTTCTCTGGACCATCTCACTGTCCCCTAATGCGACAAGGGTCATCTCAGCTGGTTCCCACTCACCTGAAACCAACTCCTCCCCAAGCGCTACACTGGCCAAACCCTGGGACGGTGCACCAGTGGGTGCTGGTGTACTTTTGGGGCATTTGGGGTTCCCCCTCACATGACCCACCTAGTCACATGCATAACACTTACGTGGGGGACCACCTGCCACTGGCTTCCCTTTGGAGAACCATGGCTTCTTTTCACTGGGGGGTTGGGAATCCTTACCCTGGGAATCAGTTTGGGGCCCTTTAGAGAACCCCCCCTGTTTGCCCTTACCCCCCTTTCTTCTGAGAGAGACCCTGCCCACCCTTGGCGTGGTCTCCCCCATACCTCTTTTGGACCCTGGTGCTCTCCCAGCGGTCCGCTTCCTGCGCAAGCTTCCTGGGGTCAGTCAGCTTGCTGTCAATCAGGTGTTGGCGCAGCTCTGGAAAACATAAACTGTACAAGTGCTCCCAAGCAATCAGATTGTAAAGCCCCTCATACGTAGTTACCTTACTGCCCTTCACCCAACCATCCAGTGACCTGCAATAAGAATCAACACATTCCAACCATGTTTGGGATTCCTTCTTCTTGTAGGACCTAAACTTATCCTTGTACTGCTCAGGGGCAAGACCACACATTGTAAGCAGGGCATCCTTCATGTTAGAGTAGGTGAGATTCTGAGCATCCCCTAAGGCTGTCAGTGTATCCCTCCCCTCTACCTCAAAGTGCTTCCACAGACCCGCCCCCCAATGAGCTTCAGGGACCAGATTCATGTGGAGAGCAGACTCATACCCTTTGAACCACAAGTATATGTCATCCTCCCTCTTATAATCTTTCACAAGGTCTTTAGGAATGTGCACCCTCCTCTCAGGCTGCACTGTAGGGTTGCTGCCACCATCTCTACTGGACTGGCTTCTATGATCCATCTCTTTCAAGCTAAGCTCATGAGCCATCGCTAACAACTTCCTCTCCTCAAAGGCTAGCCTCCTCTGCTCCAATTGGTACTCCCTTTCTGCCTGTCTGTCCTTTAACTCCTCAGGTGTCAGACCCTTGGATGAGACACTGCTACCTGCCCTGGAGACCTTCTCCCTGGACACAACAGGCCCACCCACAATACCATTGTGTACTGAACACTCTTCCTCATCCTCCTCATCTCCCTCATCCTCTGTGTGCCCTTCAGTGCTCTTGGCTGTCACCCAGGCCCTCAGCACCATTTGCAGCTCCTCCTTCCTGGCTGAGCTCTTAATGGGACAGTCACAACTTTTACAGAACTGCTTTAACTGAGCTTTGGTATAACTCTCCAATTTCTCAAGGTCAAAGTCAGCTCCAACTGATGGATCTCCAGCATGGGACATGATGAAGATTCAAAAACAAGAGCAAAGTTCCAAAGGCAGAAAAAACAAGTTCCCAAATGAAGTTCCAAAGAAAGTCAATCAAGGAATCAGCGAAAAAAAAATGGAAGTAGAACAAAAACAGTCACAAAGAGAAAAAATCTAAAGATCACCAAACAAGTAGTATGTGGTCACGTAGTGGTCGGAACTCAAATAGTAGTGTACACTTAATCACTGTTTGTCAAGTACAAATACAAGTCCAAATCCCAACCGCTGTTCACCAATGTTAGAAATGGGGTCTTTGGTTGACAGTCAGGTTACCCCCTGTTCAAGCAAGGACCCTCACTCTAGTCAGGGTAAAAGAGAATCACCCTCAGCTAACCCCTGCTTACCCTCTTGGTAGCTTGGCAGAGCAGTAGGCTTAACTCCAGAGTGCTAGGTGTAAAGTATTTGTACCAACACACACAGTAACTTAATGAAAACACTACAAAATGACACAACACCAGTTTAGAAAAATAGGAAATATGTATCTAAACAAAACAAGACCAAAACAACAAAAATCCAACATACACAAGTCAAGTTATGAATTTTTAAAGATTAAACTCAAAAATAGCGCTTAGAAACAAAAATGCTTCAATGAGCTGTTAACACGGCGTCGTGACTGAGTCGTTCCCAACAAGCCGACACCAGCGGTGCCGGACACGGAGTCGCGTAGACCCCCAAGTACAGTACCTTTGGTGAAAAGTGAAAACAAGCCAATGCGTGAAGTCCGGAAGTCTGTGCGAAACGTTGAATCCGTGCACTTCGAGCAGTGTCGGTCACGACATGGTGCGGCGACTTCCACGGAGTCGCGGACTTCAGCTGGGCTGCTGCGGCGTCGGTCCGGAGTCATCCGAAGTCGATTTCCTTGGATTTCCACCAGCTTTCCTTTCAAGGGCCCAGGGACTGGATAAGGCACCACTTGTCAGAGCAGGAGTCTCTCCAGAGACTCCAGGTGCTGGCAGAGAGAAGTCTTTGTTGTCCCTGAGACTTCAAACAACAGGAGGCAAGCTCTAAATCAAGCCCTTGGAGAGTTCTTCACAAGATGGAAGGCACACAAAGTCCAGTCTTTGCCCTCTTACTCTGGCAAAAGCAGCAACTGCAGGATAGCTCCACAAAGCACAGTCACAGGCAGGGCCGCACTTCTCCTCAGCTCTTCTCCAGGCAGAGGTTCCTTCTTGTTTCCAGAAGTGTTCCTAAAGTCTGTGGTTTTAGGTGTCCTTCTCATACCCAGTTTCTCCTTTGAAGTAGGCCTACTTCAAAGTAAAGTCTCTTTGGAATGTGAAATCCTGCCTGGCCCAGGCCAGGCCCCAGACACTCGCCAGGGGGTTGGAGACTGCATTGTGTGAGGGCAGGCACAGGCCTTTCAGGAGCGAGTGACCACTCCTCCCTCCCTCCTAGCACAGATGGCTCATCAGGATATGCAGGCTACACCCCAGCTCCCTTTGTGTCACTGTCTAGTGTGAGGTGCAACCAGCCCAACTGTCAAACTGACCCAGACAGGGAATCCACAAACAGGCAGAGTCACAGAAATTGCATAAGCAAGAAAATGCTCACTTTCTAAAAGTGGCATTTTCAAGCGCACAATCTTAAAATCAACTTTACTAAAAGATGTATTTCTAAATTGTGAGCTTAGAGACCCCAAACTCCACATGTCCATCCGCTCCCAAAGGGAATCTACACTTTAATCAGATTTAAAGGTAGCCCCCATGTTAACCTATGAGATGGACAGGCCTTGCAACAGTGAAAAACGAATTTAGCAATATTTTACTGTCAGGACATATAAAAGCAAAAACAACAAGTGATGGACGGAATGCCGAACATTGTCAACCACTCACCCCCAGTCATAGATCTGGGTTTAATCCATCGTTCTTTTGCTCACCATGCCACCCCAGTTTGGACCCAGCCATATGCAAATCAGTCTTGACCCTGTTCCTCATGGGAACCGTCCAGACCGAACTGCCAAGCCAGGTCCTCACTGGACCGGAAACAAGCATCCTGGGACCGGTTTCGGGGTTTCACCCCTCATCAGCCAGGCTAGCTTTAATCCAGTGGCATGGGAAGCACGGGACCCACGTCTGGGCATACCCTTCCCACTTAGGGCAACAAAGCAAAAACAACAAGTGATGGACGGAATGCTGAACATTGTCAAACACTCACCCCCAGTCATAGATCTGGGTTTAATCCATCGTTCTTTTGCTCACCATGCCACCCCAGTTTGGACCCAGCCATATGCAAATCAGTCTTGACCCTGTTCCTCATGGGAACAGTCCAGACCGAACTGCCAAGCCAGGTCCTCACTGGACCGGAAACAAGCATCCTGGGACCGGTTTCGGGGTTTCACCCCTCATCAGCCAGGCTAGCTTGAATCCAGTGGCATGGGAAGCACGGGACCCACGTCTGGGCATACCCTTCCCACTTAGGGCGACAAAGCAAAAACAACAAGTGATGGACGGAATGCTGAACATTGTCAAACATATAAAACACATTAGTATATGTCCTACCTTAACCATACACTGCACCCTGCCCTTGGGGCTACCTAGGGCCTACCTTAGGGGTGTCTGACATGTAAGAAAAGGAAAGGTTTAGGCCTGGCAAGTGGGTACACTTGCCAAGTCGAATTTACAGGTAAAACTGCACACACAGACACTGCAATGGCAGGTCTGAGTCATGACTACAGAGCTACTTATGTGGGTGGCACAACCAGTGTTGCAGGCCCACTAGTATCATTTGATTTACAGGCCCTGGTACCTATAGTGCACTTTACTAAGGACTTACTAGTAAATCAAATATGCCAATCACGGATAAACCAATCACATTCACATTTTGTAAAGGAGCACTTGCACTTTCGCACTGGTTAGCAGTGGTAAAGTGCCAAGAGTAACAAAAACAGCAAAATCAGAGTCCAGCACACATCAACAACCTGGGGAACAGAGGCAAAAAGTTAAGGGAGACCACGCCAAGGATGAAAAGTCTAACAGTGTTCAAACATAATTTAAAAGCTACAATGTAGTTGCTGTGCTTTGAGCATTAGAACAACAATTCTGACCAACTGCACATCATCATTTCCCATAACCCATCAGCACAGGAAGTGAAATCACTGGATCTCCCATCATCCATATACACAGGAAGTGTCATCAGTGAATTTCCCATCATCCATCTGGGGAGGAAATTACATTACTGGTTTTCCCACCAAAAATAATTTTCAATCATGATGGATTTTTGAGGAATGTTGCTCCATGGGATTGATTTTTGCCACATATCCCAGGAAGTGGCCATCACAGGGGGAAGGACCCTGCACCGGATTGGAGAACCAGGACCCCCCTGTTTTTCACCCAGGAGCACGGATAAAACTGGCAGACCTGCACCCACACCTCAAATCCCCACGAGGAAGAACTACAGGAGAAGAAGGACTGCCCTGCTGGACCCCTGACCTGCACGTGGACACTGCACTGTATAGGACTGCACCAGCTGCATACTTGGGCTTTACCACAAGAAGGACTTTGTCTTGCTTCAACTGGTTCAAGGAGGGACTCCCTGTGTGCTACAGGTGCAAACTTGCTAACCAGAGTCCCCTGCACCAACTCTAGAAGAAACTAACCAGGTGACCACTGTCTAGTGGGCAAATTGGAGTTTGAGCCAGGCGCATTCTGGGAGATGTAGTCTGCATCCTCAAGGAGCATCTCAGAGCTTCTGGTACCTTGGGGTGAGCTGTGGACCTCAAAAGAACCTTAAAGGAACATCTGGAAGAAGATCCAGAAGTTTGGAGAACTTTGTAGAACTTTTGGAAAAAAGCTCCATAAGGGGACCAACCCGTCAAAGCAACTCTAGCTGGCTTGCCTCAACCGCGACTCATCCTGGTAAAGAAAATCTCCTAAAAAAAGTGAGTAAGTCCGAACGTAGGAAGTTGACCGGGTCCTCCCAGGCAGTGTATCCGAAGAGGGCTCTAGGGACTTCGGATCAAGATTCAGGTTTGCCACGGTCGAAGGATTTTCATCTCGAAAAAACGACTAAGTCCGAAGGTAAAAATCTCCACCGAGGGCTCTTGCGACGCGTATCCGAGGAAAAGTTCCAGGAGGTCGGATTGGACTGGCAACTTGATCCCACTGAAGAAAATCTCCAGAAAACGACTAAGTCCTTAGGTAAACTTTTGACTGAGGCCTCCCGTGGGCTGTAGACGAGCAGGGCTCCATCGCTGTCAGCCTTAAACTTTGACTTTGCCCCAGTTGAGGTGCGACCAGATGACCAGCTTGGCGCGATTCATTTCTAAGCGCTAAAAAGCATTAATTCTTTAAAAATTAATATCTCCGATTCCCTTAATCAAATTTTATTCATTTTGGTGCCGTTTTACAGCTAAAAGTAGTTCCTATTTTTGTAAATTGGTTTTGGATTTTCAAACTGTTTCCTGTGTTTTATTTAATTAGTGTTTTGTGATATTTGAATGCTTTACGCTTTGTCTCCTAAGTTAAGCCTTGTCACTCGTTGCCAAGCTGCCAAGGGTTGAGATAGGTTTAATTTAGTGAGGCCTAACTGGATCTAAGTGGAGGTTAGTGGCCTATTGCTAAGTGTAGGTACTTACCTGCTCTTACCAATAACCCATTTTCCAACACCCACCCTACATCACACACCACAGCAAACCTGCACATCAACAGCCACTCATGCATGCTTCTCAACACGTGATCACTCAGCAAACATGCAACCGAAATATGGGATCTGCTGAGTAGCAATGCACCTGACATCCTCTTCATCACTAAGACCTGGCTCAACCTCTCATCAGGCTCCCAACATCACCATAGCAGTCCCAGCAGGCTACAAGATCGATCTACAGGACTGCCTTCACAAGCCAGGAGAAGGATTTCCTATGCTCTACAAGGACTCCATCAAATGAACAATCTCCACAGAACATTACTCAATTTCTTTCAACACATACACTGCAAGCTGCAAATCTCAGAAATCTTCACCCTGAACAGAACCCTTGTCTACCAACCACCCGAACCATGAGCCACCTTTACCAACATCATCACCAACTTCGTTGCACTGCTCACCGTCGACTCCAGAGCCTACAATCTCCTTGGTGACCTCAATGATCACCTGGAAGACCAAAACAACTCCTGCTCCAGAGCACTCCTTGAAAGCTTAAGGAACATCACCCACCTACGTTGCCCCATTACTAACACACATACACTAGACCCCATCTTTACCACACGCAACAGCATCAAATACAACTCCACCACACCATTCATATGGACCAACCACTCTATCATCCACTTCAAATCAACACACTTGATGCACTTGATGGTGTGGTCTCAATCCCTTGGTTCAAATACATCAGAGACATGTGTCACTGTATAAAAATGGAGGAGGTGTGGAGATCTCCCCATCTTCTAACAAAGGAAGCGATATCACGTGTAAAGCGATGCTATTGGGAGATGGCTTTGACTCAGATATGGTGTAGTCAGAAATCAGGTAGTAGAACAGATCAATTTTTAAAGCACAAGTTTGAATCCTACATGGACAATGTACAGCCGGCCCACACTAAAAGCCTTTTTATCAAATTCAGACTTGCCATCTTGCCACTGAACTCTTTTACTATGGGGTGGAATAAGGCTAATTATATTCCTTGTTTTTGTTATTACTGCCCAACACAAGTTGAGACCCTGGCTCATTTTGTATTTTTTTGTCCAAGATACTCAACTCCCAGGAGGAAGTGGATTATTCCTTTTGTAGGCTCCTTAAAGTAAGGAACCACAAGCAATCACTTTGTATAATGACAAGGGATACAAGTGACAAGTTTGTGTTTGCAGTAACAAGGTACCTTCAATGTGTCTGGGCCGTGAGATCTAGGGAGAGTTTACATTTGGTTGGTTTGTAACCTTATTAAGACACCTGGTTGGAACTGTGATTTACAATATGCTATAGACCAGTAATGGATTTATGAGAGAGACTGTCAGCACAGCTATAAAAGATAGGTTATCAACTGTGTGATATTATAGATTGATGTTAACTATGCTTTATGTTTTTATGAATTTTATGAACACATGTATTTATTGTCCATTAATTGCTTTTATGGCTCTCAGCCGAAATAAAGTTATTTATTTATTTAAAAAAACACACCCCAAGTCAACACAAGCACCAGGTTCAGCATTCCGAGGTGCAGCTTGGGCAAAATTGCAGAAGTAGACTGGCTCAGAGCCTTCATCACAGATCAACCTAGCTCCACGGAGCACAACAAAGACATCAACAACTTCAACAATTGGATCAAGAACTGCTTATACTACATTGCACCCATCAAGCCCATCAAGCATAGTAGATCATACAGGCCAGCTGGTACACAGAAGATCTGTGAGACACCAAATGACACTGTAAACAGCTAGAGGGGAAATGGATAGCCAATCATGACACAACCAACATAACTACCTACAAGGATGCACTCTGACGCTATCAAGAGTAAACAAGAGACACCATGTAAAAAGCACTAGTGGACCATATTGAGGAAAGTCCCAACAGCTGCACGGAGATCTCAATCATTAAGGATTTCACCTCACCTTTAACCACTGTGACCAACATTGCTGCCAACCAGTAACTCTGCAACAATCTACCCAACTTTTTCCACAGCAAAACCACAAACATCTACAGCAACTTCACACATCACCGAAACACCAGAGAACTCGCTGCTAACCTCCCCACCACCAATCAAGACAACCACCTGATCAAATGGACTACCCTCACCAGAAACAACACAGCAGCAATAATGAAGACCATCCACTCAGGGCCCCAGTCGACCCATGCCCCTACTACATCTACAACTTGGAAACATCACAAATCAGCAAGACTCTGATCCACAACATCAACACCTCCATCACATCAGCCAATTTCCCGGATGAATGTAAACTTGCAAAAATCAATAACCTCCAAAGCAGCCCACAGCAGACCTGAATCAAGTGAGCAAAGGAAACAACCATAAGCCTGCTTCTCTATCCAGCCAAAGTGATTGAGAAGGCCATTAACAAGCAATTAGCAAGCCACCTTAAACTTCACCATCTTCTAGACAGCACCCATTCAGAATCCAGAAAGAAACAATGCACCAAAATAGTACACATTACGGCCACAAATGACATTCAGATCATTCTGGACTAAGAAGAAACATTGACCCTCATCCTGCTCAAACTCTCTGCAGCCTTTCACACTGTCTCCCATAACACTCTCTTCAGAAGACTCCATGAGATTGGCATTCAAGGATCTGCTCTCAAATGGATCTGTTCCATCCTCAAGGAAAGAACCTAAAGGGTCAGGCTCCCACTCTTCACGTCAGAGACCAAGACATTGCTATGCAAAGTCCCACAGGGATTGTCCCTCAGCCCCACCCTTTCAACATATACATGACACAGCTCACCAACACCATCTGATCACAAGACATTACCATCATCTTCTACAATGATGAAATGCAAATCATTCTCTCCCTAGTGGAAAACACAACCACCGCCAGAGACAATTCCACCAACTGTATAACCATGGTAGCAGGCTAGATGCAAACGAATGACCTGCGGCTCATCTCCAACAAGATGGAAGTAGTGGTCTTCGGCAACAAGAACTCCCCATGGGACTCCAACTGGTGGCTTTCGGAGCGAGGATAAACACCTACACCCAAGACCATGCAAGAAATCTAGGGATTGTCCTAGATGACAAGCTCAACATGACAACTCAAGTCAATGCAGTGTGCAACTCTTGCCTCCACATTCTATGCATGCTGTGAAAATATCTTCAAATGGTTGCCTCAGAACAGAAGACGGACCATCACCCTAGCACTAATCACCAGCAGGCTGGACTTCAGAAATACGCTCTATGCTGGAATCTCCAAACAACTCCTACACAAACTCAGGCAATCCAGAACACCGCTGCAAGACTCATGCTCAACCACTCATGCCTCACCCACATCACACCATACCTTAGGAAACCTCACTGACTTCAAGCTTCTCACACACACATACAAAAAACCTTAACAGCCGCATACACTTTCACCAACTAACCAGACACCTACGCTCTGCCTCACTCTCACTCGCACACATTCCCTATATCCATAAAAGCAAAATTAGAAGTCACTCATTCATCCACATCACACCCAAGACACAAAACAACCACCTTCAACACATCATGCATCACTCAGGGGTGCAGGCCCATCCCATTTTTACAGAGGCAGAGTTGGCTGCACTGTTTTTTGGGTTTAATACCACCTCCCATCAATGCTGGCAGTAAGTGGCAGGCCTGGGAGAGGGCAAACCCTGCGGTAGCATCAGCTGCTGTGGAGGAGAGAGCGCCAGTGCATGCACCATAGCACAGGGGTGCAGTGCATCACACAGCAGCTGAGCACCTCTGGGAGGACATCATTGATAGGGAACAGGACCTGCTCGACCTGATGGTTTCTGTGTGCGTGTGTGTGTTTGCTATAGGCTACCCTTTTGTCTTTGTTGTCTGTGCCATGTGGCCAGCGGCTATTTTGTGTATTCATTGTCCATCCATAAGTCTGCAAGTGTTCGTAGTTGTCCATGCCTCCTTGCTTGTTGTTGTTTGACCATGTGGTCTGTGGTCATTTTGTGGAGCCAGTCATTTTGTAGAGCCAGACACTGACTGGCTTTTGCCATAGGGCTGCAAATGTTCTTTGTTCTCCATGTCTCCTTGCATGCTGTTGTTGCTTGACTGTGTGGCCAGCCACCATTTTGTGTAGGCAGTCAGCGTGCTTTTGCCATAGGCCTGCATGTGTTCTTTGTTCTCCTTGCCTCCTTGCTTGCTGCTGTTGCTGTTTAACCATTTTCAGCCAGCCACCGAGTGTATTAATCCGTTTTTCCAGTTTCAAATCCATTTTCTAAGGAATTCCATTTTCTAAGGTCTATGCAACTTTTTTTTACTTTTTCCCCGATATCACTTTAATGTGCTTGAGGATCTTTGTAGGATATGATGAACAGTGTGCATAATAATATATATAAATTATTTCCATTTTTCCCTGCACGTCCTTCCCTCCCAATGGATTTCTCATAGTCCCTAGTGATACCCTGCAATTTGTTTTTTTTTTACATTTTCCCTCCACCACGGCCTGTCAGCTTTTTCTCCTCTAAGGCCATAAACACACTTTACCATTATTATTTTTTATGGATTATGCCATTTTCCCTGCACACCCTGCGTGCCATAGGCGCACACAGGCATTCATGTTTTTAAGCATCAGTCCATTTTCCTCGCACCCCATGCCTTCCATAGGCTTACACAAACATTCATTTTTTAAGGATTTATTCCATTTTCCCCCACACCATCCCTGCCATAGACACACTCCGGCATTCATTTTGTAAGGAATATTCCATTTCCACCTGCACCTCCTGCCTGCCTTAGGCACACACAAGTATTACTTTTTTAAGGATCATTCCATTTGCCCCACACCTCCTACCTGCCATAGGCACACGCCAGCATTATTTTTTTTAAAGGATTATTCCATTTTCCCCTGCACCCCTCCCACCTGCCATTGGTGCACACGAGCATTCATTTTTAAGACTTATTCCATTTTTCGGCACCCCCTGCTGGCATTAATTTTGTATGGAATATTCAATTTTCACCTGCATCACCTGCCTGCCTTGACACACACCATTGTTCATTTTTTAAGGATCATTCCATTTGCCCCACACCCCCTGCCTGCCATAGTCGCATGCCAACATCAATTTTTTTAAGGATTATTCCATTTTCCCCTGCATTCCCCAACCTGCCATTGGTGCACACCAGCATTCATTTTTTAAGGCTTATTCCATTTTCCAGCACCCCGCTGCCTTCAAAAAGTGAAGGGACCATAACATTTGACTGACAGAGCTTGAAGAAGGCCTCAAAGAAAGGTGCTGCTAAGGAAGTAGCCAGTGAGGAAGAGAAGAAGAAGCAGATTGCCACCAATGGCTTGCTGCCTTCCTCCTTTTCCAACACCGTGTGCCTGCTGCCTCGACCTCTGGGCAGTAAACTGGGAGCACCACTTCAGCATCTACGCTAGAACCACCCCAGCCTAAGCCCAAGCTGATGTATGTCTGTGAGACATTGCAATCATGGAGACAAGCAGTGAATGTGAACTGGAGTTGTGTCTGCTGCAAAGTAGCACCCAGTTGTCACAGAAAACTGAGAAAAGTGGACAACAGGAGCCGCAGCCAGCAATAGCTTTTCTTGGAAGACTTTAGCAGCAAGGTGCTTGAATGGCTGCGACCCAGAGGTCTCAGGATTGGATTTGTTGCCACTGACAATGGCAGTAATATAGTCAGGGCTGTGGCAGATGTTGAATATTCCAGGGCCCTGTGTTTGGCGCATTGCATCAACCTGATTGAAAAGAAGACGTGGTCAGCAACATACTCGTCACCTGAAGAATAATCTGCAGTCATTTCAGTCGGTCTTTTAAATCCCAGCAGCATTTGAGGATCATTAAACCTGATAAAAGTGTACCAGTTAATGCCCCTTTATAGGCAGTATCAGCATTTTTAACTCTACCTATTACGTGTTGCAACCTCTGATTGAGCAGTACAGACCGATCACTGACTATGTCCTTCAAAAAGGAGGGGATGCAACTGGGAAAAGCATGACTATTAACATGAACAGATTAACACTAGTCAAATGCCTGACACAAATGCTATTTCCTTTTGAGGTTTTCACATAGGATGTTAGCAAGGAGGGCAGTATGATAAGCCAAGCTATCCCATTGTTGCATCTACTACAAGACCAGTTTAAAAAGTTCTTGAAAAGGTTTGCCAGTGTGAATGTCTATTGAGAAGTATATGAGTTAGTTCAGAGCAAGTGCCTGGATACCACATCAGGTGAATAGCAGCGCCTTCTAACTGATGATTGACTCATTGAATCATTTGCTTGGCTTTTAATGCAAGACTGCAAAGAAAGATAGTGTCCTCCAAAGAGTACATCTGTACCACAATACCTGATACAAGGTACAAAAAATAATAGCCACTTTCATTACTTTTTCAGAAGGGGATGTTTCACTAAACAAGATGTGGATTATTGAGCAAGCGAAAGACCTAGAAGCGGAATCGCTGGGGTTAGAGTCCTGAACAGAAGTTCTGGTGTACAGCCTTCAACTTCCAGGGAGGGCAGTGCTGTTGTCTCACAGCAGCCAAGACCAACAACACCAGCAACTGAACTAGTAATAACACCAGCAACAGGAGAATCAGACCCATGCTCTGCAATAGCCTGGTTTCAAGTGGCATGACTTAAGTCAAGTGAAGAGGCAAAGGTAACAGAGGCAGAGCAAGTGTCAACAACGACCATTCAGAGGATGGTCCAAGATTATCTGAATTACCTCAAAGAGGCAGTGATGGACCAAAACCCATTGGTCCAATGGTATGTGAAGATGCGCCAAAGGCTGGAGCGCAGCAGACTGGCAAGGAAGTATCTGACTTTTCCAGTAAACGCTATGCCTGCTGAGCATGTATTCAGTGTTGCTGATTGGTGCAGTTTTCACAGTTAACAGGACCAGTCTCTCTCCTCAAAACATTGAGAGTTTGACCATGCTTAAAATGAGCCAGCACTTCATATCACATGATTACACGGTTCCTAAAACACCCCTGGAAGAGGGGAGAGGAGGATGATTGGTCAGATCCAACTGTGTTAGCTGACTAACTTCTGGGAGAGAGTGCTGAGTTTGAGGATGAACTCCAGTTCCCCGACCAAGTAGGCTGCCATGAAACTTTCAAATTATCACATCAAACTGCTTTGTCAAAAAAATTTGATGCAGCTAAAGGAACATTATATTTTGTATAGCCCAACCATTATCAATTGCATGGCTGTTTTGGAGTTGGACCAATGTGCAGGGAAGAAGCCTCCCCATTTTCTGCAAGGACATTGGAGACCATGCCTGTCTCTGTACTATTCCTACCCATTTTTTTTCATTCTCTAACAGGGCTGTCCCAGAAAAGATCATTACTTTACAAGACTGCCAATGTGTTGTTTCCATGGAAAAAGAGGAAATACAATACGACAATTGGGTATGACCATGCTTGGAGTGGAGCAGGAAACTAACTACTGCACCAATGAGTGCTATATTATTGAGGAGTGTGAATAATGATAATTCATGTAGTGACAAAAAGAAAAAGAACAGATGATGGGTGGAATGCTGAACCAATCAAACATTCAGTCACAGATCTTGGTTTAATCCATCTTTTTTTGCTCACCACGCCACCCCAGTTTTGATCTAGCCATATGCACATCAGTCTTGACTCTGCTCCCCATGGGAGCATTCCACCCCAAACTGCCAGTCCAATCATATGGTAGCAGACAGTGAGGGTGTTTAACTAATTTCTAAACTTTATTTAGATCATTTGCAATGTTTGGGGGCTCATGGGTGATTGATGTTGCCTGAAGGTGATTGACCCTTTCACACTTAACTAGATTTACTTGCATGGTCCCCTCCTTGCTGTCCGACTAATTCATTACTCAGAGTTAGGACTCAGGGCAGGACTACCTCAACAGCCAGAAGAAGGAATTTATCTATTTATCTATTCAAAGGGAAACCAACATGATGATGACTCTAAGAGGCCTACTCAGCACTGTGACTTAGAGAGAGATATGTTGATTTGGGAAAGGCTGAGTAGTGTGCTGGCTCAAATGTCAAACTCCTCTATTTTATGGTTGTCGTCCTGAAGGCTGTAACTGGAGACAGACAAGTGATGTCACTTCATCACATGATGGACACACTCAGCTAACTGTTATGACAGTTTTGATATTGATCAGCCAGGTTGAAGTTTATCTTCTGTGCTTTTCTTTGACTCTACAATATCAGGACTTTTTTCAAATCTGCGGGTCTTCTCTTGCATGAAAAGTGAAAGCTCCATAACACTCCTGCTTAACTTACTGGACCTGTTCGGCCAGGCACCCAAAATGGACATTCCAAGAAGAATGCAGATGCACTGTCCCATTTGGCATATACAGTATAATTTTTATTTCAACAATCATAGTATTTAGGACTGTGTGGGCTCACTCCTCCATAGTTTGTATTTTCCAAACGTAGATGATGCAACATGGAGATATATATTAATGTGAGTCTCTGGGGTTAAAGGACCTCTTTCCTGTGCATTTAATGCATTTAATTGAACTGTCATACCTTTATTTCCTTCCATAACAGATTTGATGATGCTGATGATGTGCTGTCACACCTTTCCCCAACTACCTGCTCCAATCCATTCATCAAACACCTAACCCTGTTCAACCAGTCTGTGTGATATATTCAGGTGTGACTTATGAGTTTACACCATAAATGGATCACACACTTGGTGAAGCAGATGCAGTAAAATGACACCAACTCACTGCAGTATCTTCTTTTTCCTGAGCAATAGCCACAGAAACACCACTTATTCACCCACAATAAAAAGGGATATATATAATATAACATCATCATTCCGGCCTTGTGTTGCTTAAACGCTTAACCTTCTCCTGAGTCCACTCCTCCTGAATCGAGGATTTAATAAGTTTAGTTTGAATTGTTTTCATACATTTATTGGATGTTAGCTCCCCATTGCTTAGAAATTACTACTGCTAGTTTTTGTAATAATATAAGGTCTTTGTGTCATGGTGGTAGTCTGGTCTCAGTATTTAATAAGTTATGATTTGAATAACCCACTTACTCCGTGTTTTCTTTCAGTGTAGTTGCCTGTGACAGATAATCCTTCTGAATAATCCTACGGTTGGACTTCACCTGGGTGGGAGTGGGACCTCGCTTCTTATGTCTTCACTGTTAGTGCGCTAACCTGCTACTATTGTCACCACCATTAAGATGGTATCTTGGAAAACTTCGCAATATTTTGGAATATTGAGAGAGGTAGCTGCTATCACTTTATCTATCCAGCTAAGAGAACTAAGAAGTGAACTAGTTTTGTTGGTAACTTTTACTGAAGATTAAGATTTATTTACGTATGTTATAGGCAATAGGCATACCCCTTTAGCGGTCAATATGTTTATAGAATGAAGTAGGACAAGGGTATAAGTTACTGATATACACTTTGAAGTGATTGAGTGCAGCACAATTTGCTCATTCTCAAGCAATAAGACAGACATAGGGGGTCATTCTGACCCTGGCGGTCTTGGACCGCCAGGGCAAGAATGACGGAAGCACCGCCAACAGGCTGGCGGTGCTTCATTCCCTATTCCGACCGCAGCGGTAAAGCCGCGGTCGCACCGCCGGGGCCGGCGGTTTCCCGCCGATTTTCCCCCGGCGGTGATAATCTGCCAGGGCAGCGCTGCAAGCAGCGCTGCCCTGGGGATTATGACCCCCTTACCGCCAGCCTGTTTCTGCCGGTTTACACCACCAGGAAGAGGCTGGCGGTAAGGAGTGTCCTGGGGCCCCTGGGGCCCCAGGTCCCTGTTAGGGGGCCCCTGCACTGCTCATGCCAGTGGCATGGGCAGTGCAGGGGCCCCGGCCTGCTTTTCACTGTCTGCATGGCAGACAGTGAAAAGCACGACGGGTGCAACTGCACCCGTCGCACTGCTGCAACACCGCCGGCTCCATTAGTTGCGGCCTCATTCCCGCTGGACCGACGGGCGCTAACATGGTTAGCGCCTGCCGGCCCAGCGGGAATGTTGGAATGGGGGCCGTGTTATTGCGGCCCCATGTCGGCCGCTTGGCGGTTCCCGCCTGGCGGGCGGCGGTAGCTGCCCGCCAAGGTTAGAATGACCCCCATAGTCTGTGTTGTTTCCACTTTGGAAGCGGGGTATTGGTTGGGTACCTCTGAGTGTGAGGAACATGCTATTTAAAAAACTTTATTAAAATAGGAAATATTTATCTAAACAAAACAAGACCAAAATGACAAAAAAAACACAATACACAAGTCAAGTTATCAATTAAAAAGCAAAAAAAGGCTTTATGTAGTTTAAAACACACACTAACACTGTTATCATGAAAATGGACCTTGGGTGCATAAAAAATAACCCAGCACGGGCGAGTGTGCATAAAAAAGGGCTTGCGATGCGTCTATTTCACTCATGAGCGAGACTTTACGCCATTTTTCCTTTCGTCAGGTTGGGGCGCGTCATTTCTTCTCTCCGCAGGAGAGCGATGCATCGATCCAGTCAGCTCTCTCGAGTCCGGCAGGCCTTGCATTGGTTTTACACGGCCAGCGGTGCTTGCGTCAGAAATCCAGCCGCACGATGATGCGAAAACCACGCAGCACGGGTTGCGATCTCCCAGCCTCCGTCAGCGATGCTGCGTGTCATTTCTCCATCTCCGTGCGTCGATTCTTGGGTCGCGTTTCCGGCGAGCATCGATTTTCAGCCATGGCATGTCCTTTCTTCAGCCAATCATCTGAGTTGCGTCGATCTTTTCCCTGCACGGCGCTCTGTGTTTAGATTTCCTCCTCTTAGGCTGCCAGCTTCTCCTTTCAGGGTCCCAGGAACCGGATGGGCACCACAGGGCAGAGTAGGATTCTCTCCAGAGACTCCAGGTGCTGGCAGGGAGAAGTCTTTGCTGTTCCTTAGACTTCAAACAACAGGAGGCAAGCTCTAAATCAAGCCCTTGGAGAGTTCTTCTCAAGATGGAAGGCACACAAAGTCCAGTCTTTGCCCCCTTACTCTGGCTGAAGCAGCAACTGCAGGATAGCTCCACAAAGCACAGTCACAGGAAGGGTAGCTCTTCTTCCTCAGCTCTTCAGCTCTTCTCCAGGCAGAGGTTCCTCTTGGTTTCCAGAAGTGTTCTAAATTCTGTAGTTTTGGGTGCCCTTCTTATACCCAATTTCTCCTTTGAAGTAGACTACTTCAAAGTAAAGTCTCTTTTGAATGTGAAATCCTGCCTTGCCCTTGCCAGGCCCCAGACACTCGCCAGGGGGTTGGAGACTGCATTGTGTTAGGGCAGGCACAGCCCTTTCAGGTGTGAGTGACGACTCCTCCCCTCCCTCCTAGCACAGATGGCTCATCAGGAAATGCAGACTACACCCCAGCTCCCTTTGTGTCACTGTCTAGTGTGAGGTGCAACCAGCCCAACTGTCAAAATGACCCAGACAGGGAATCCACAAATAGGCAGAGTCACAGAAATGGTATAAGCAAGAAAATGCTCACTTTCTAAAAGTGGCATTTTCAAACACACAATCTTAAAATCAACTTTACTAAAGGATGTATTTTTAAATTGTGAGATCAGAGACCCCAAACTCCACATGTCCATGCGCTCCCAAAGGGAATCTACACTTTAATCAGATTTAAAGGTAGCCCCCATGTTAACCTATGAGAGGAACAGTGAAAAATCAATTTAGCTATATTTCACTGTCAGGACATATAAAACTCATTACTAAGGGGGTCATTACAACATTGGGGGTAAAGCCGCTTACTGCCGTGCAGAAGACCGCCAACACACCGCCGCGGCCGTGGAATTCCGCCACAGCTATTATGACCCATAGCTCGGAATCCCCCAAAATTTAGACACCCACACAGGTCCGCCACACCAAAGGTCAGTGATAAATTGGCGATAACAAAACCTCCACCGTCACGCCCACAGGAATACGCCCACACTATCACGACCCACGAATCCACGTGGCGGTCTTTCAAACTGGGTATGCAATTGGCGGTACATACCGCCGTGCTCAAAATACACACACATTTACAAAACACTACCACATTGGACAATTCCAAATACACACACCTGATACACATACACACACCACTCCCACACATCCAATACAATATAAAACACACACCCACATCACCCACAAACCCTTACGACCGCAATTGTGACTGAAGGCCAGAAAGAGACACCACCATCTACAAACTAGCATCCACAGGCACTCAACACCATCACTCACACAACCTCCATGCACAAAACACCATACACCCCTAAACATCACCCCATACATCACAACACACACCACCCCACACATCACCCACACCACCACATGGCACCGCAAAGACACCCCAGGTTCTCTGAGGAGGAGCTCAGGGTCATGGTGGAGGAAATTATCCGGGTAGAGCCACAGCTATTCGAATAACAGGTGCAGCACATCACCATAGCTAGGAAGATGGAGCTATGGCGCAGAATTGTGCACAGGGTCAACGCAGTGGGACAGCACCCAAGAACATGGGATGACATCAGGAAGAGGTGGAACGACCTACGGGGGAAGGTATGTTCCGTGGTATCCAGACACCACATTGCGGTTCATAGGACTGGCGGCCGACCCCCACCTCCTCCCCCACAACTAACAACATGGGAGGAGCAGGTCTTGGCTATACTGCATCCTGAGGGCCTCGCAGGAGTAGCTGGAGGAAAGAACTCTGGTAAGTCAAATCTTAACTATTACATATCCCACCCTACCTGCATACTATCACATACCCCCACCCTCGCCCTCACCCCATCACTCCAACTCCTCACATATGTCCCACTATCATAAACCACCCATCCCAACACCAAGCCCTGCATGCAACACCAAAGCATGGATACCCATCACCAATGCATGGCCACTGTACATACCCACACACACCCCTAAACAATTATCACACAAGGTCCCACACAAGAATGCAAGTACTGGGGTACCGGGTCACCCACCCATTGCACACCATGCCACACACAGATGCAATAATCATGCCTTTACAACCCTGCCCAGCTTCACCGGACAGGAGGGTCCAGACATGGCCAAGTTTCAGGAGACCCAGCGGCTGCAGGAGGAACAGTATTTGGGGTGTAGGGAGGAACTCAAATCCATCAAAACCACCCTGGGCACCATTGTAGGGGTGCTGAAGGAACTCGTCAACACCAGGAGGGACACTGTGGCACAACAAAGGGCCCCTGACACTAGCCTGGACGATGAACTGCCCACCACCTCCGCCGGCACTAGTGGACAGGAGGCACCGCCACAGGACCACAACACCAGCACCCCACCCCCTGCAGATGGAGAACCACCCCGCAAGCGGTCCCTGAGATCCATGACAAAGACAGAGAACAATGCCAAGACCCCCGCCAAGAAATGAGACCACCCTGATTGTCATCCTTCTGTCCCACTTTGTCACCCTGTCCATCCTTAAACTGCCCTAGCTCCACTTCCTATGCCCCTTTGGACAATGCACCTGTGAGACTAATAGACTGGACTCTCCCATGGACATTCCTTCACCATCACCCCTGACCATTTTACAACCCCCTCCAATATTTAGCACTTAAATAAACACCCTTAAAGCACAAAACAATCTGGAGTCAGTCTGTGCTTTCGAAAATGTGTATTTGCAATAACTGTGTACACATGATATATCCATTGTATTGTCAACATACCTATGTCACACAGCTCTAGTCCATGAGGAAACAAAGCAGATGTCACACAGTGGGACCCACATCTGTGAAATTGAATGGGAAACTGACAACTCAGGGTCCATACACTGGGTGAAGGTGACAGACAGATGAGAGGTCGAACAATTATATCAGATGTAGCAGGCAGTGATGTCTTCTTACCTGTGTCTCACTGGAAGTATTGTTGGATCACCGTGTTTCTGTTGTCGATGTCCTCTTCTTCTGCTTCTTCTTCTTCACTGTCCACAGGCTTCACAGCTGCCACAACACCTCCATCTGGACCATCCTCCTGCAGAAAAGGCACCTGTCGTCGCAAAACCAAGTTGTGAAGCATACAGCAGGCCATGATGATCTGGCACACCTTCTTTGGTGAGTAGAATAGGGAACCACCTGTCAGATGGAGGCACCTGAACATGGCCGTCAGGAGGCCGAAGGTCCTCTCTATAACCCTCCTAGTTCGCCCATGGGCCTCATTGTAGTGTTCCTCTGCCCTCTGGTGTTTGTTTGTACCGCCGTGGCAGTCGGAGTGTTAAAGTGGCTGTCTGTGTTGGCGGTTTCCGCCACAGTCGTGATTCAATTTTGTTTACCGCCGGCCTGTTGGCGGTTTTACCGCCGCTTTAACACCGACCGCCAGGGTTGTAATGACCACCTACATGTCCTACCTTAACCATAAGGCCTACCTTGGGGGTGTCTTACATGTAAGAAAAGGGAAGGTTTAGGCCTGGCAAGTGGGTACACTTTCCAAGTCGAATTCACAGCACACACAGACACTGTAGTGGCAGGTCTGAGACATGATTACAGAGCTACTTATGTGGGTGGCACAGTAGCATTTGATTTACATGCCCTGGAACCTCTAGTGCCCTTTACTAGGGACTTACTAGTGAATCAAATATGCCAATCTTGAATGAGCCAATTACATTACAGGCAAAAAGATAAGGGAGACCACGCCAAGGATGAAAAGTCTAACATTTAGCAAATACTTTTAGAGCCAAATCTTATTCTTTCAAGATTCATCATGCCAAAATTAGTCAGGCAAGCAGTAACTTCCATAAATGGGACCCACTACAACCCGGCAAATACCATTTAGCCCTGGGACCTTTTCCCCTCACTACTGCTCCAAAGACAATTTGACCTTATTGTAGCATTTTTCCTCTCCCGCCACCTGGCATAAGCCTGTATTCTGAAATGATAATACTAAGCTCCATATGCACTCTTGTTTATTTTTAAGCTTGCTTGGAACATTACTAATTTTTGCCACAAATTTGTGTAAAGTAATACAATGTTATTATGTTTTGGATAACATTCATTTTTATGCTTTGCTATGATCTGTGCATATCTGGATCATAAATTGACCAAACTGGGCTTCAGAATAGAATTTAGTTAATGTATGTAAGTTGAAATCTAAGGCATCAAATGTATTGAGGGGCCTATTTACGAGGATGACACGAAGTGCAGCACAGCAAGTCACCTTGCTGAGCTGCATTGCGTGACAGGGAAAGAGCAGGAATGTGCCTTATTTAAGGCAATATGGCACATTGGTGCAAGGCTGCCTACATTGAACGCAGGATTGTTTTTGTGCAGGAAAGATACCTTCCTGCATAAAAACGATGCTGAGAGGGAAATTTCGCTTTCTATGTGTGCTTAGAATGCACAGTGTTGTCATCAATCATGTTATTTCAAATGTTGCAGTGATGTTATCAATCATGTCATAGAGCTTGTCATGAGTTATGTAGTTTGTGAGGAAATGTGCAATGCATGGTGAGGGTGTGAGAATTAACCTAAATTTAAACTAACCAGAGTTCCCTTTTTTTCAGAATGTATTCAGCACTCTAAGCCTGAAAGAATATTGTCTTATTATCTTGATATATTCGAGTTTGGAGGATGAATTACTCTCTCACAGTCTGGCAAATATCATGTTTATCTATTACAAATGCATTATATCCTTATGTTTGTAACTGAGTATCTGTCTGTTAAACTCTAAATCACACCCTTGGCAATTACAGCACTTGATAGAGTCAGACTTGTAAAGTACTTGTTCAATATTGGCTACTGTGTTGAAGTCGTTCAGCCGAGTTTTCACTTCTGGTTTGTGTTTTGTTATTCAATAATAGTAGAAAATAATGGTTCCTTCTTGGATTCAGTCATATATCTATAGACTGCAAGGAATTAGGAGCCCTCATTGGTTCATTAGTGCTAATGCATCATTACTCCAGGCAAAAGTTATAAACAGTTTAAAATGTTTATTAAAAACGTTTATGTCGTTTTTGAGTAACAGGGTCATCTTTAGGTCAAATTAATATAAATATTGAAAAATAAGTATTAGAAAGGACCACAAGGTCCCTTGGGAGAGGTGTCAGAGAGGTGTCAGAATTGCATTTATGAATAAGCTGTTTCCAAGAAGATCAAAGAACAGGTGAATGAATAATGGAGACATGTAAGGGTCTCAGAACTGATGTATCGTGGCTGTGTTAGGCAGCAGAATTGGCAGTGTTTCTTTCTAGAGGAAATTGAAAATGATTTTCAAAGCTTTAAGATTGCTTTTTTGGCAATCCCTAATGCATGAAGACACATTTATGAACGTACTGAGATGAAAGCATCAAATTAACAGTTCAGTTGGTAGTGAGCGAATTCACATTTAACTGTTTGAAGTCAATTAATGTTGTTTCTGCTGCACAGTGCCTTTAAGGAGAATGCCTGGCTCAATGTTAACAAACTGCATGGGCTTTTGATGACCTCAGAAAGTCCAGATGGATAAAGGCATGTTGCTACACATCCTGGGTTCATAGACTGAAAAGTCATATTGTCTTGTCTTTCAGGTATTGACTAGATTACACTTTCTTTATTGGCTTACTCATAAGCCTGAGCTAAGTGAAGCGTCAATGCAATCACAGGACTTGGTTAGGCTTCTTTTAGCAATTACTAGCATACTAAGGCCCAGATTTATGAAAAGTGGCACTGCACCTAGTGCTGATAAAAAGGGTGTAAATGAATCTCATGGGAATCTCCCTAGCGGCGGAACTCCCTCTTTGCATACATTATGCCTGGCGCAGACATAATGTGGCGCAAAAGGTTACAAAGTGGTGCAATGAAAGCACTGCGCCACTTTGTAAAAAAAGTATCCTAATGTGGCGTTGGAATAGCGCTAGGCCACCATAAATCTGGGCCTTAATTGCATAAACATATTGGCACTCAATAGACTAGTACTTTATATTAGACTGTAGCCTTTATTTTCTATTAAATCCTCTTTATGGTAAAATACATCCCTATGAGTAGTCTAAAGCTGTATCACACACGTCGCTGATTGGCCTACGCCTACATTATACGCCTACATTATTTTGAAAAGTATTATTTCTCTGCAGCACTCCAGATTTTCAAATACTATTTTACAACATTTTACACGTTTGTCATTGTAAAGTCATTTTAAAACAAATAATCGAAATCTGTGAATTATAGGGATTTTTATTCAAATTTCAGAATCTAAAGCTTTTTAAGAAAGTGAAGTAGTATTGTACGAGTAAGGATTTTATTACACTGGATTGTATTGTATTGCATTGTATTGTATTGTATGTGTTGTTTCATTAGGCTGTTTAAGAAAATTCCTGCCAATATGAGGCCACCCCATCTAAGTTAAGCCAGGAGGAAGTAAAGATAGCAAAGTAGTATTTAGATTACTAACTGCAGGCAGGAATTTAAGTATGTGGTGACATTATTGTGTTAGATATGACAGCAGTAGGGTGGTGTTCCCTTAAATCTTCCTGCTACCATTCCCAGGAAGGTACTGGAAAATATCATCAAAAAGCAACTCATGATATACCTGGAGCAGAGCCAACTCCTCAATGCCTCCCAATCCAACTTCTGCAGCAATCACAGCAGCGAAACTGCCCTGATTGCAGCCACCAACAACATCCGTACCCTCCTCGACGAGGACAAACAGCAGCTTTGATCCTCCTCGACGTCTCAGCTACCTTTGACATCGTATCCCATCACATTCTGATCAAAGACGCCACCACGTCAGCATCCTAGGGGACAGGCTCAGATGGATCATCTCCTCCCACACCAGAAGAACCCAGAAGATCTACCTCCACCATTCATTTCCGAACCCAAGGAAATCATCTGTGGTGTCCCCCAGGGCTCATCCCTCAGCACCATGCTCTTCAATGCATATATGACCCTGCTTGCCAACATCATCAGACCCCACGGTCTCAACGTAATTTCCTATGCCGACGACACCCAACTCATCCTCTCACTCACTTACGACCCCTCCACCACCAGAACCAGCTTCCACAGATGCATGACAAGCGTCACTGATTGGATAGAGGACAACGGACTGCAGCTGAACACAGACAAGACAGAAGTACTGATCTTTGGCAACAGCAGCAACACATGGAAAGACTTCTAGTGGCCATCGGACCTAGGACCCACACCCACTCCATCCAGCCACGCCAGAAACCTCGTAATCATCAATGACAACAAACTCACTATGAAATCATAAATTAACTCTGCCCCCTCCCCTGCTTCCTCACTTTGCGCATGCTATGCAAGATCTTCAAGTGGCTACTGCTACACATGAGACGCACGGTTACACAGGCCCTCATCACCAGCCCACTGGACTATGGCAACGCCCTCTAGGTAGGAATCGCTGTGCACCTCTTACAGAGAGCTTCGGACCATACACAATGCTGCAGTCAGACTCATCCTTGGCCATCCCCCGACGAACTCACATCACAGCCCTCCCCAAGCAACTCCACTGGCTCCCTGTACAGAAGAGATGCCAATTCAAGCTGCTGACACACGCACACAAGGCTTTACACAAACAAGGACCCGCGTACATGAACCACTGCCTAAACTTCCACCAACCATCGAGAAGACTATGCTCCGCCTCCCTTTCACTTGCCCATACTCCTGCATCTTCCAAATGCAGTAGTGGAGGATGCTCCTTCTCTCACGTTGCAGCAAAAATCTGGAAGAGCCTCCCCACACACTTCCAGGCCATCACCTCACTTCTGGAATTCCGAATGGCCCTCAAGACCTGGCTGTTCGAATAAGACTCTGGGACCTGCAAGCACCGGGATACCCTATTGGGTGATTAGCCGCACTTGATGGATTGATTGATTGATTAAACCATTTTACTACATCTCCTCCTGTTTTGCAGAAACTCGTTTTTGTTGGCTTAAGGACTCTGTGCACTTTACCACTGCTTACCATTGCTCAAGTGCTTATGCTCACTGCTTTAAACATGGTCAAAGTTGCTTACATCCAATTGGCACATTTAATACACTTATAAGTCACTAGTACAGTGGTACTACTTGTACCCAGGGCCTTTAAATTCAGTGCTACTAATGGGCCTGCAGCACTGATTGTGTCACCCACTGAAGCAACCCTTTTAAAACCCTCCCAGGACTGCCATTGCAGCCTGTGTGCAGTTTTAAACTGGCATATTGACCCAGCTAAATAAACCTTTTGTCAGGTCTAAACCTTTCTTTTTAATGCATATGTCATCACTAGGACCCTGAACAGCGCAAAGAATAGGGCTCTTTGTATTTAAATGTGGGACATGTAGATTTAAGTTTTACTTTTCCTGGTGGTGAAAATTTCTTAAATTAGTTTTTCACTACTGCAAGGCATACCTCTTCCATAGGACAACTTTGGGTTACCTTATTGCATTTATTAAGTGATAACCTTTGCTTGAGAACAGAAACAAAATATCATGTTTACGCTCTAAAGAGTTGTAATTTAAACTCCTCTTTAATACTAAAATTGAATTTTAAGTCACAATTCTAAATACAACACTTTTGGAAAGTTGGTATTTTCTTCTCCTAACCATTTGGTGCTTGCAGCCTGTTTACCCTGGCTCACATATCTAGGTGTAGTTGGCCTCCCAGACTGTCAGAAAGGGGGACTGGGTTTTGGGCGGATGGGCCATTCTGACAGGACGGGTAGGGGTGAAAAGGTCACCTACCACACTTGCACTTCAAAGGAGCTGTCTCAGCATACTCACAGAGGGTATCACACTATACTTTTGTCACCCAAAATATCTTGGGGCTTGGGCAGGGGCAGGATGGAAATGTCTGCACCAGATGTTGGGGGGAGTCAAGAAGTTTTTCCCACTTCAAAGCCAGCATGAGGTATAAATATTGTACCCTGAAATCCACACCACTACAATCTTGGAACTGTGTATCCTATAGAAGAAGAACTGCCTTGCTGCCGGAGGAATGCCTTGCTGTTTGAGTCTTGCCCTGCTCTCTGAAAAGGATAAATGGAACTGCTCCTTTCATCCCTGGGAGAGTGACTCTAAGGGTCAGGTAGCTGACCTTCTCTTCTGAGCTACAGGGATACAACAAGCTCCAGAGTCCTCCCTGCAACTGTCCAGCTCTCCTGCTGCACTGGACCTGCCCGAACCTGCCTGAGCCCTGTTGGCCTCTTGGAGTGAGTTTCCATTCCCCAAGAGGTGCCTCCTGAGATCCTGGACCATTGGCTGCCATTGGTGGAGCTCTTTGCGACTGCAAATGTTCATGCTGAGATCTTGCAGTCTATGACGACCACCAACACAAAGCTTCAGTGGACCTGACTCTTTGCACTACAGGAACCACCAGTGACAATTTGGAATGTAAGATCTGCACTTTACGCTATAGCATCAAAATCCAGTGGTGACTCCCAACGAGAAGCTCCAGCAACAACAGTCCTCCACACCCAACAGGATCTTTGCATTACGTTGATGGCCATCCATGACATCCACCTGCTCTTCATGCTACAATGATGTCCACCCAAGACACACTCCCTGCTACTTGCAGCTTCCTCCACCACCAACTGGACACTTTGTGGGAGATTTTGAGAAGGTAACTGTTTCAACTGGACCAAACTGGTCCCTGTATCTGGCCCATGTTCCATTTTGTCAGCCTGAACTTGTGATTTTCCCTTGGTCTAGCGTGGCCAGATAACCATGAGTGACTCCCTGTGCTTAGAGCTGCTATACTTACCTAAATAATTGAAATTGCACATCTCCGGTTCTACTGATTGGATTTTTGCCTTTTTGGTGATGAAGGATTTATTAAATTTTACTCTATTTTCATAAATTGCAGTTAGAGTTTTCTTGTGTTATGTTTTCACTTTACACATTGCCTCAAAGTTAAGCCTGCCTGCTTTTGTGTGAAGCTACCACAGAGTTAAGCAGATATTATTTTATTGACTTTTGTTGTTCACCCTGACAGGAGTTGTCGTTGTTGCATGAGAAAGGTAATCATACCCCAAACCAAAAACCCAATTTCTTACTTATTGTATCTCATGGGCTTGGTTGAAGCACTTCCCAATATTGTGAAGAAAATTGTAATTTCTTTCAAACAGAGCATTTTGAATTATCTGCCACTGCAGATTTATTTAGATAGAATGGCTGCAGATGGGAAAAAGGCATTGAATTTTTACTATGCATCAAATAGGGTTATCTGGGCCCATAACTTATAGTAATATTTTTGGGACCAAACTCGAAGCTAAAAGGCCTAGAAAAATGCACGCCACAATGCCCCTGAGTGAGGCAAAGGAGCTAGCCAAATCATATAACCTGAAATCTCTTAGAATCAACCTCTCCTATAAGATCCAGGTTATCACAGGACTAGGTAGAAACCCCACACCAGCGAGAGCAACCAGGCCACCAGCACACCTCATAAACATACTGGTGACTTTCTTCCTTCCAGATCCTAAGAACTGCAGAGAAACCAAATGCATTCTCATAAACTACAGATCTTCAACCAAGCATGCAACAAAACTAGCAGAAGCCATCCTGAACGATGACATTGACATCGCATTCATCACAGAAACATGGCTAAATGAATCCACTTACCTGGTCATGGACACGCAAGTCCCCACAGAGTTTTCAATCATTTCAGAAGACAGGGCGGACCGCCTCGGTGGAGGCATTGCCATTATCCACAAGAATAACATCAACGTGGGTGAAACAAATAAATTCACCTACAACACATTTGGGAAACACCGAGCAGATGTAATAACATAGTGCTCACTCTCTCACGCCAAAAACATCATCGTAGGAGACGTTAACATTCACTGAAACAATGAAAGCAAAACTCTAATCCAATCCTCTTACTCCATAAGAATCTCTCACAGCTTTGCAAAGGTCGAACCCACATCAAAGGTTTTACCCTAGAAATTATCATAGCTTGGGGAGAAACCCTTACTTTTTACAACATTCTCACTATCGACTGGTCAGATACCCACATCATCCTGTTCCACATCAACAATATGTGCCACCACCCAAATCGCATGCAAAAAAACCTGCAGTGGGCAAGAGGCATAAAGCAAATTCTCCTAGCTGACCTGGAGGATAGAATGGGGTCACTACTTCCCCCTTTATCAGATAACCTCTCAACAACCAAACTCACCGCCCACTACAACTCAATGACACTGGAGCAAGTGGCCCCTCTGAAGCTGAAATGGTGAGAAACACACCCTCGAGATACTGGTTCAAAAAAGATCTCAACACTAAAGAAGAAAGCTTGTGGTACCATAGAGACTCTGGGGAGTGAACACATCCACAGCCCACCTGAACACATTCAGGAGGGAACACAGGAATCACACAAAAACTCAGAATGAATAAAAAAGCCACCTTCTTTCACAATGCTATAGATGAGGCCAAAAAGTGTCCCAAAGAGATTTTCAATATCACCAAACAACAAACCTCCAAGCCCTCCCACAAAAACCCTCAGACCTCCAAAGAATGATGTGATGATTTTCCCAATTTCTTCAATGATAAAATCACAAGGATCGAGATGTCCCTTGAAGACCACAACCAGTTACACAGGGGGAACCTCCCTCCCATAAAAGAAGATAACAACCCTCCTTCTCACTCCATGGCCACACTGTCAGCGATCACTCTCCAGGACACTAACAGGCGCATCTGATTCCAAGGACCCCACACATCTCCCAGAAGCTGGAAGGTTTTCAAACTCACTCTCGGAGGCGGACATATGTACTCTTGGCTCTGTCCAAACCCTCCTCCCACTTTTCATACCTTCTCTCAGCATCCCTTGCAATAGAAACCTCAACCATGGTCTAACAGTCCTCTGGTCTAATATTATAAACAGCTTCCTGATAGCTTGAGTGATGCCAGACTGCCTCAAACTTGATCAAGTTACACCACTGCATATAAAACCGGGTGATCTCAATAACTCCAGACCTGTCTCTACTCTCCCCTTCCTAGCCAAAACTCTAGAGAGATGTGTTCTCTCACAATTAAACCAACACATCAACAGCAACAATTTAATTTCCTGGGCCCTCATCAACCAGACTTAAGAGAAGGATGCAGCATGGGAACAGCTCTTCAGAACATAGTAGATGACCTACACAAATCTCTGGATACAGGCCAAAGCTGCCTGTTCATACTCATAGACCTAATGGCGGGCTTCAAAATGGTTGCCCACAAGCTCCTCTTGGAGTCCCTTCAAAAAAGCATTGGTGTGGATGGGGTGATCCTAAGCTGGCTCACATCTTTTTCACAAAACTGCCCTCAACAAATAAAAATAAAAAATGACTTCCGACATAACAGCAATTGCCTGGGAAGTCCCCCAAGGCACTGTCATCTTGCCTACACTGTTCAATATCTACATAGAGCCTCTCACTGTCATTCTCAACCAAGCAATAATTTCTGTTAGAAATGGGGTATTTGGTTGGCAGTCAGATTACCCCCCCTGTCCAAGCAAGGGCCCTCACTCTAGTCAAGGTAAGTCACACACAATCCAAATTATCCTGTGCCCACCCTCTAGTAGCTTGGCACTGACCAGTCAGGCTTAACTTAGAAGGCAATGTGTAAAGCATTGTTGTGCAATAAATCATGCAATAACACAGTATAACACCACAAAAATACACCACACAGAGTTTAGAAAAATATAGAATATTTATCTGGTAAATGCAGGTCAAAACGATCAAGATTTGATAAATACACATTGAAATATCACTTTAGAAAATGATAAAAAGAGTGTCTAGTCTTTAAAAAGCAACAAGTGTCTCTTGCAAGCACAATGTACCTGGTTTGCATTACAAATCTCTGCAAGGGACCGCAGAGGAGGGGATGCATGGAAAATGGGGAGGTGTGCATGGGTTTCTCTGGGGGCACACAGACGATGAGTTGATAATTTTCCACGCCGGGAAGGCTTTGCGTTGATTTCCAATGCACTGACTTGCATCCTCTTCGGGTTGCTAGGTATTTGGACGCCCGGAGGATGATGCAGAGAAATCCTGGGCATGCAGGGTGAAGTCACAGGAACTGCGTCGATCCAGTGGGCTATGCGGGAAAATTTCTGTCGCACGGCAGTTGCTGCGTCGATTCTTTCTTGCAGGAAGTTGGGCTGCATTGTTCCGGATCGGCTATGGGTCGATCCAGTAGGCCGTGCATCAAAGTTCCGCTTGCAACACTTGTTCTGCGTCGATCTCCTCTCTGGGAGCTGGGCTGCGTCGGTCCGGTTCGGCATGCAGTGATTTTCTCACTGCGATGCAGGCTTTGCGCTGCTTCTGGCAGGCTGTGCATCGAATTGTCACCACACATGGAGTTCTTTGCAGGATGAAGTCTTTTTGGCTCTGAGACTTCAAGGAACAGGGGGCAAGCTCTATCCAAGCCCTTGGTGAGCACTTCTCAGCAGAGCCAGAGGGCAGCAAGGCAGCAGGGCAACCTCGGGGCAGCAATCCTTTGCAGAAAAGCAGTCAGGTGAGTCCTTTGGCCAGCCAGGCAGTTCCTCTTGGCAGTTTTCAGGTTCTGGTTCAGAGTTTCTTCACCAATGGTATCTTGTCTAGAAGTGTCAGAGTTTGTAGGCTCAGAGGCCCTGTTTAAATACCCAAATGTGCCTTTGAAGTGGGGGAGGCTTGGGGGAGACTTCAAAGAGTGGCTTAGAAGTGCACAAGGTCCCCTTTCAGTTCCATCCTGTCTGCCAGGGTCCCAGAGGGGGTGTGGCAGTCCATTGTGTGAGGGCAGACCACTGTCCTTTGACATGTAAGTGTCAGGCCCTCCACCCTCCCAGCCCAGGAAGACCCATTCAGTATGCAGATGTGTACAGGTGTGACAAAACACCCTGTATTTGGGGTTGTCTGAGTGAAATGCACAAGGGAGCTGTCAACTAACCAAGCCAGACGTGGATTGTAAAGCACAGAATGATTAAGTGCAGAGAAATGCTCACTTTCTAAAAGTGGCATTTCTAAAACAGTAATATTAAATCCAACTTCACCAGTCATCAGGATTTTGTAAAACCATTCTGGCCATACTAAATATGACCTTGTTACTTTCAGATCAGAATCTACAACTCACACAGTATATGAACTAATGTTATCCTATGAAAGGAGCAGGCCTCACAGCAGTGTAAAACAAATTTAGGAGTTAACACTACCAGGACATGTAAACTACACAGATACATGTCCTGCCTTTTACCTACATAGCACCCTGCCCTATGGGTTACCTAGGGCTTACCTTAGGGGTGACTGATATGTAGAAAAAAGGGAGTTTTAAGGCTTGGCAAGTACTTTTAAATGCCAAGGTGAAGTGGCAGTGAAACTGCACACACAGGCCTTGCAATGGTTAAGGGGCTACTTATGTGGGTGGCACAATCAGTGCTGCAGGCCCACTGGTAGCATCAAATCTCTAGGAATCACACTGGTCCCCGAACTAATCATGAAAGATCATATAAAGAAATGTGCAAAGAGTGCCTTCTACAACTTGTAACTTTGAATAAAATCAAACCCTACCTACTGCTGAATTATCTTAAAACTGCCACACAAGTGCTGGTGTTGTGTAGATTAAACTACAGGAACACCACCCTTATAGGAACTGCAAAATTACACCTTGCACCCCCTAAAACCACTCTGAATGCAGCAGCCAAAATGGACATGGAAATAAAAAAATATGACCTTATCTCCCCTGCCCTGAAAGAAATGAACTGGCTCCCAATTGAAGCTCGCTGCAGCTTTATAACTGCTTGTCTCACTCATAAATCCATTCACACTGGGAAACCAGCTTACCTCGCCTCAAAACTCAAAAAGGAAGGTCAGACAAGAAACCTAAGAAGCTGAAACACCCTACTCCTCATTATGCCGATGGCCTAAAAACAAAAAACCTGGGCACTCTATTTCTCAAGCAATGCCCTAGGTATCTGGAACTCCATTTCAGTCATTCCAAATTCCTCCTTCTGGAGCTGGATAAGATATTTTATGCTCCACTGAGACCTCATGACAAGTTTGAAAAGAAGTGAAACTATTGTGGTTTTGAGACACATTTCACACTGGTGGGGTTGTATTTACCAATGTATTAAACCGTTAATTAAATGTTCCTGATTAAGCCTTTATAAATGTAATCACTTAGTAATACATTTATTTATTTAGTAATCAGCCGTCCAAGTCTTTAATCTTCAGTTTGTATTTTGTGTATTGCATTTTACAGTTGCCATTGGGCATCTTTTATCTGGTATTTTGTAATTTCTTTGTATTTATAGGATAGATTATTTTAAAATGTTTACATTCAACTTTCTCAGTATAAAATGTGTATGACCTCAATTGACAGCAAAACAGGCTGTATTTGCCTGTTGCATGGGAATCAAATAGGAGTAGCAAGGGTTAGCATCTGCTACCTATGACTTGCCCTTTGCTCTTCTTGAGGCTACCCGTACTACCTCTAGTGGAAGGGGCCATAAATGAATTGTTGAGAACATTAAGAAAGCCAGGTTCTGAAAGGGTATATTTACTTTATGTACTTCTATTCTTCTTACTACCCCCAGCCCTTCAGCATGCACCAAATAAGAGATGCTTGGGTGCTTAGGTGTAAACGGGGGGAGGAGGGAATTGGCAAATCTGTGATGTCATTTGTGGCCCAAGGTTGCATGATGTATCTTCTGCTACTTTTGATAGTTTGATGAATTGGCATCCCTGGCCTTTTGACTGCAGTTTAAAAGGTATTTTTAGACGTAAATGTTTAATGACCTCCCTGTCCCTGGACGGAAATATACTCGCTTCAAAGTGCTTTACAAATCCACTTTTAAGAGTGCGTTTTATTACAACCTAGGAGATTTCCTAAAATGCACTAGCCTGCGAACAATTAACAACAATAAAAA
This sequence comes from Pleurodeles waltl, assembly GCF_031143425.1. NCBI lineage: Eukaryota > Metazoa > Chordata > Amphibia > Caudata > Salamandridae > Pleurodeles > Pleurodeles waltl. The sequence goes on from NC_090443.1 coordinate 774,961,909, forward strand.
GGTAATCTCGACATTTTATTCAAAAGGGTTAATTCTTTGTGCTCCTCGTCCCAAACGTAAGCCTGCAGATGTAAGGCGTGCACTCCTTGTTAATGGCTAGCTTAATGAAAATTGTCTCTGTGCCTCAAGTGCAAAGTAATGTTAAAAGGCAGTAAAGCCATCAAGCGGAAAGAATGGAGTGCAGCCAGCTGCTCCAGCACTTCAGTTCAAATTTAGGACAACCAACAGGTGTGTACTTCTTCCATGCCGATAGCAAGCCCTAGCTGCTCCTTGGAACTGCCTGCTCTGCGGAAGGGAATACCCACGTTCATAGTTTACCAAACACTTACCTACTTACACCCCATTCCAATTTGCCTTCATTGTTATAGTTTGTCCTAAGTCTGACCTGTATTTATTTCCTGTTATACTCTATTTCCCCCGCTTCTGTAAGAGTCTGCTTCGCTGCTGAAGAAAGAATTCGAGTGCTGTTCAGTAAATGGCTGAACATCCACCAGCATATTGTATGACTTGTATCAGCGATTAACTCTGTTATTGGGAGGTTGTAATCAGGGTCAAATATTGAGCAATGCTCTGTGCATAAAATGGTTGCTACAACTCCGCTTCTACGTTCAGCAGCATTGTTGTCAATCATACATCCAATCATCTAGTGCACATGTCCCTGTGGTGAATAGCACCATGTGCTCCTATTACAGTTTTCATCAATTTGTGCACATTAAGGCCCTCATTCTGACCTTGGCGGTCGGCGGCGAGGCGGCGGTCGGACCGCGAACAGACCGGCGGTCAAAAAAGTGGCATTCTGACCGCGGCGGTCACCGCCGCGATCGACCGCCACTTCCCCACTCCGACAGCCACGGCGGTCATGACCGACGGGCTGGAGTCTGCGCACTCCGGTCCGGCGGTCGACTCAAGACCGCCAACGGTATCATGACCCTGCTAACCGCCGCGGTTTCTGGTGGTCGGGAACGGCCATGCGAACCATGGCGGTAGGCACTATCGGGGCCAGGGAATTCCTTCCCTGGCACTGATAGGGGTCTCCCCCACCCCCCACTGCCCCCCCGAGTCCTCCCCCCACACCCTCCACCCCCCTGCCACCCCCCAGAGGTGGTACGAACCCCCTCCCCACCCCCACCCCGACATGCACATACACGCACCCCGACATGCACACACCCCCAACATGCACATATACACACCCCCTACACACACACATACACAACGGGGACACATACCCGCACACATACATGCCGACATGCGCACCCGCCGAACTACACACATTGCCCATAGGCACAGCAGCACTCCCCGCCCGCATGCACGCACTCACACACCCCCTCTACACACTCACACGCACACCCCCTCTACACACTCACACAACACCCCCCCACCCCCTCCCCTCACGGACGATCAACTTACCTTGTGCGTTGGTCCTCCGGGAGGCGACAGGAGCCATGGGGAGGTGACCGCCAACAGAAGACCGCCAACAGAAGACCGCCACACAGAAATGTGGGTCGTAATTCTGTGGGCGGTGTTCTGCTGGCGTGGCGGTGGAGGTTGACCAGTCTCCACTTTCCCGCCGACCGCCAGTGTGGCTGCTGGCGGTTTTCCGGCGGAACGCTCCCAGCGGTCGGAATGCGCACAGCGGCATACCGCCGCGGTCGGCGGTCTTCACCGCGGCGGTAACTCGGCGGTCTTGCGAAAAGACCGCCAAGGTCAGAATGACCCCCTAAATCTGGGAAAATGTGACTAGCTCAGAAAATAAAATGTTCCATTACCCACAACTTCATAGACCATCGACTGGTGATAAGCGTAATCTGCACATTCTTGCTGATCATGACAAAGGGTATATGTGCACAACTGGCGACTAGGTGTATAGATTACACAAGGGAAGAAGTGTGAATGCTGGAGCCTTTAGTTGCACGGGCACACTTTATTCACGATACAGCTCCAGCTGTAGTACCTAAAAAATCACGGCTAAGGTTTAATTTCCACTAAATTCTTCACGGTGTTTCTACCGCACTGAGGGCCAGATGTAGCAAAGTTTTGCGAGTCGCAAATGGCCCGATTCGCAATTTGCGACACTGCAAAATCAGAAATGGGATGCAAAAATCCCATTTCCGTAGTGCAAATTGCGATGCGAGCCATTACCAACTCGCAAAATTTGTGAACCGCAAATAGGAAGTCACAATTTGCGAGTCGCAAACCATATGAAAAAGCCACTCGCAAATTGCGACTAGTCGCAAAAAGCCCATTTTGCACACCCAAATTACCACTAATTCAGAGCAGGTGGTAACCAGAACCAAAGTATAAAAGGAGACCCAGAAGGCATCTGGGTTACTCAAAATGGCTGAAATATATGTGATAGGAAGGAGGAGGAGAGTCCACGCCGCCCAGCAGAGGAGGAGGAGCCAGAGACAGGAGAGGATATACAGAACCAGGCAGACACTCTTCCAACAAACTGAGGAGGAGATTTATGACAAATACATACTCAGCAGTGCAGCAATATTAGAATTAATTGATCTACTCAATCCACAGCTTCAAATCCAGACTGTGTGCGGCAGCGCCATCCCCACACATGTGCAAGTGCTATGCTCACTGCACCTCTTTGCCTCGGGTAGCTATCAGGGGGTGATTGCAGTGGCAGGTGGAGTATCCCAAAGTGCACTCTCATGGTTCTTCAGATGTTTCCTAGATGCCATACTCACACACATGTCCAGATACATATACCTACCCATGAATGAGGCAGAAATGAACAGCACCAAGTTGGAATTCTACAGAATTGCCAACTTCCCTTATGTAATAGGGTGTGTGGACGGGACACATGTACAAATTTGCCCTCCTGCAAATCTGGAATATCTGTTCCGCATTAGGAAATGTACCCACTCACTGAACATCCAGGTGGTATGTGATGCCCATAATGTCATCACTGGCATTGTAGCCAAATTTCCAGGGAGTACACATGACTTATACATATTCAGGCACAGTGGGATACACCAACGCCTAGAACGTGGGGAGTTTGAAGACGGATATCTATTAGGTATTGCTGAATACACCCTGAAGCCATACACACAGGTCACTGCAGAAACCATCCATGCCCTGCTAACATTGCTTTATTTTTGCCAAACAGGTGACAGTGCATATGCGCTACGACCATGGATACTAACCCCGTACCTAACACCTGGCAATGAGAATGAGAGGCGATATAACAGTGCAGATCGGCGGACCAGAAATGTCATAGAGAGGACCTTTGGACTGTTAAAAGCAAGATTCCGATGCCACCACAGAAGTGGAGGTGCGCTCCAGTATGCCCCAATAACAGCATTCAAGATCGTTGGTTGGCGCATGCACAATACTACATACATTGCCACCAGACATGGGCTACATCTCACCCCTGAAGACCCAGATTTGGAGGATGAGGAGCAAGAGCTACCAGATCACCAGACTGGAGATAGAAGCATTGCAAATCAAGGCAGACAGAGACGGGACCACATTGCAACCCAATACTTTGGAAGGTACGTGACAACTGTCACCACACTCACTAATGTCACACAAAAAGAGCCCAGTTGTGTAGTGAAACAAACAAAACCTTTTAATTTGTGAACAAAATGTTGCAAGAATATAACTGTCCGTAAGAGGCTGCACATGTCCACTCTTTCTGAGGACACATTAACTTCATGAGTCCTGCTGTGTTATGGCCTACACCCTCCTCCTGGTTCGGCCAGCATGGCTCATTCCAGGTGGGTCTGCTTACCCCTGCCACGCACTTCCACTCCTCAGTACAAGTGTGTCAGTTGCAGATATACTGCTGATAGTGGACCCCTCCTCACTGTCCTGAGGAGTCTCACCTGTGCCCCTTGCCACCTGCCTGGCCTCCAACATGTCCACTGCATGGCTAATGTGGCCCAGTCCCCGTGACACATCCCCTGCAAAGTGGCCAAGTTCGACATGCAGACTCACGGTCCATCTTGACAGGCCTGTAGTGTTCATGGCAAGACGGCCAATGTGGTCAAATCTAGTAACTAGGTGGCGCTTCTGGCGCCTTGCACTGTGTCTCTCAGCCACCAGTTCCATCACTAGTTTGCTTATTGACTGTGTAAGTCCGCTCACATTGTCATTTAGTCTTGTGAACTGTGAGGTCACATCAGCCAGGCCATGTGTCATATTATGTTCCAGTCTGTGCAAAGCACCTGATATTATCCGTAATTGCCTTGTTTGCAGGCACTGAACGGTTAGGAGGGATGCCTCGACTGCAGAAATTGCTGCCTCCCCTATCTCCTCCTGGGGCACTGCCTGGACTTGGCATCTGCATCTGCGACGCGGTTGTGCTGCTGGCTCTGAATGTCTCACTGTGTGGCTGGGGTCAGGGGTCGTGTTTTCTTCCTCCATGTCCTGTACTTCTTCTGGAGGGGACTGTGGTGGTGTCGTGCTGGGCCCTGGAATAGCTGCTGCAGCCTCCTGCGCTGCCTGTGGCCTGCTGTCTTCCCCCTGGATGGTGTGGCTGGTGGGGGTGTTGTGTGGGAGACCTGTGGGACATAGGGAACACACTGTCAGTCTCTAACATCTGTTGTATGCCTCATAATAAACATTTGCCTATATGCTGACTACTGTACTACATTGCCCATAATGCACCATTCTGGTGGTTCCTAGTCTGGAATGGAGCTAGTCTGGTTGTGCCTGCTGCTGTGTACTGGGAGAGTGTGGATACTGCATTTGTAGGTGTACATGCATATTTCATGGTACTCACTTTTGGATGTCCCTTGCGCAGAAGTGTCCAATGCTCCTATTCCTGACACCGCCTCAGGCTCCAGTGTCTGCTCCACCAATTCCTCCATGGCTGTGGGTGGTGGGATGGTGGATGGGCCTCCTCCTGTGCCCCTCAATTCCCTGAGGCGCTCTGCCACCCTCGCCTTTGTTCTGGAGCGCAGGTCGTACCACCTTTTTTTTATTTCATCCCGGGTTCGGTGGCTCACACCAATGGCATTGATCCTCTCTTGGATTTCCAGCCAGATCTTCCTCTTCTCAGTGTCTGGGACACTGATGGCTGCCTTGCCAAAAAGTTGGTCATGGTGCTGGCAGCATCCTTCTGTTAGCACCTCAAGTTCTTTTTCTGAGAACTTGAGTTTCCTTTTCCTTCCTGCACTGCCTGTGTCTTCCATGGTAGCAGCAGCTCCTATCTCCTGGTAGTTGCACATCAGTTTGAAAAGGGTGTGGTCCTCCCTCCTCCCAGGTGTATTTGATGACTTCCTGGTTCTGATGTCATCAGCAAGAGCCAGGAAGTGTTTTTCCAACTGTTTTGCTGCACCTGAATGCAATTTACGGGCCAGTCGTAAATTGCGACACCCGACTAGCAAAGTGCAAGTTCACTTTTAGCGAGGTCGCAAAAAGCGACCTTGCTAACATCAGACTCGCAATCTGCAGTGCGACATCATTTGCAAGTCGCAATTTGATGTCGCTTTTTTTTCTTGGATTCCATTTTGCCATTCGGAAATTGCGATTCGCATTGACTTGCAATTTCCGACTCGCTAAATTTTTCCTACCTACATCTGGCCCTGACTCACAACAATTTTATGTTTCGCAGCGCAAGAGATGTTCTTGCTATGATGATTTTTCTTCAAAAGGACAAAATGCGGATAAGGCACACCAAAACCAGAAGAAAAGTCCTACGTACCATGGAAATAGTCCATGGAACGCTGAACCGGGCTCTTGTAATTGCCAAGGTGCTCAGAATTAGCTGACAACTGCATCGCATGAATGTTCCTTCAGAGAAAACTGGGTATCAAACAAGAATAATGCCAGCTCAATACTGTAAGAAAACCAAATGATGGCAAAATAAGTTGTGGGAGTAACACATAACAAGCATTTTTGAAAACAGAAAAAATGCAGTGCGATCGTGCTGAAATTGAAAACGGAAAAAACGAGCACGATCACGCTATGTAAACCCCAGCGCGATCACGCCATGTGGAAAATAAACAGACCCGGAGTTACTGGAGCCTCTTTAGTCAGATAGACATGTACTTCTTCACCATTGGGATGAGCCACCTCTAAACATAGGCACTTGGGCAACAATCGTGTCCTCAAGTTGTATATACATTTTTTATTCCTAGTATTGGCTGTGAAACCAAGAATTCTGTGGCCCCTAAACCGGAAAAAAATGCAGAATACGGGATATACAGTTAGAAATGGCATAGAAAGATGTTGCCCTTTTGTAGCTCTCGAATTAGCAGGTGTTCGTGTTACACAACTCATTGGTATTCATTTTACCGACCTAATCAGAATGAAAGGCTGCGTGAGCCCCGCTGGTTTTCAAGCCTGTGTCCCACAAATGACGTGAATGCAAGCACTCCAATACACTGGATATTCAAAGGCTCCTTGCTCAGTTAAAGTAAGAGGTGCTCAGAGGTATTACATGGCTCCAGTGAAAGCCCCTTTTTAAATGCACCTTTCATTGATGTTGTCGATTCACAAGTGTGTCAAATAGGAGAAACTCGCAGCAAGAATACCTCACATCTAGATTTGCCACCAGATCGGTTTTCTTCTGGTATTTGGATGTCTTAACAGGTACAAAAATAAGCAAAATCAACTAAAGGTGGTATGTTTAGCCCGTATCTGTACATACTTCAAACACCACACATAAACATAAAGCAGTTCTAAAAGTGTTCTAGACCTGCGTTAATGATCCATGCCTAATAATTCAAATAAACAACAGGAAAGTAATATTAGAAATGAATGAAGACTATTTTGTTTGCAGTCCTATTAAGTATCCAGGACTTTGTAGACTCTTAGAAACAGTAGGACTGGACAATAGTTTTCTCATGGAAAGGTGACAACCTTTCTCATGTCTCATTAGAAAGTTACAAAAAACAAATGACTCATTAGAAAGTAAAAAAATAACTCATGTCTCATTAGAAAGTAAAAAAACCTCCTGTACATTTCAAAAAGACATGTTGCCCTTAGATTATGGCATAAAACACGGCAGACAGTATTCAGAAATAGATGGGTGTACAGAGCGATGTGTGAGGCAAATACGGTATGTGTAAATTTCTTGTTCAGGCACTTGACTCTTTCAACCCCTGTTATCAACCCTGGGAAACCGAACGGATGCACAAACCGGGGGACTTGCTTCGGGACAGGCAGACATAGGTTAGGGAGCATTGTGAAGAATACACTCTGCCCACATCAGACATTGCTTAAGGTGTTCTGGTCAGGGCCACTCGCTGTTTGTACAGAATGTACAGTGCTTTGAAGGAGTGAAATTTTGCCTAATGCGCTACAGGAAGCAATAAAAAGGAACATGTCTCTCATTGCAGACACAGCTCCATTCAGCACACAGTGCGCATGGGCGCGAGCCATGGCCAGCTGGGAGGTAGCGCCTACATATGCAGTGAGAAGTTACCATTTCAAGATGGCCAAAGTGCTAACTATGATATGATTGCTGCTGACCTAATAAGAAAGAAAGGCTGCATGAGCCCCGCTGTTTTTCAAGCCTGTGTCCCACAGATGACGTGAATGCAAGAGCTCCAATACAGTGGATGTTTAAAGGCTCCTTGCTCATTAGCCATTAGGGGTGCTCAGAGATATTACATGGTTCCTGCGAGAGCCCCCATGTTAAATGCACCTCTGCATTGAAGCGTGGCAGCCGTGAATCGGGTGTCACACTAAGTGGGAAGTGCTCACCTCTCACTGGCCGAACACAGAAAACAACCGGATTTTTCTTTCCACATTGAAATAAAAAAACAGCGCAATCGCGCTGCTACAGTTCACTCGTAATGAAACCTATTGGCAAAAGTGCAATTATCTACGCAACTGGCAAAAGTGCAATTAACTATGTAACATTGTCGATGTTATGCAAAGCGCTCGACTTCTGCCAAGCGAGATGGCACTGCGAACAAAAGATAAAAAGTAGTCCACAAACCGGACGGGTAACAGCGAGCCTCGCATGTTTTCAGTACTTGGTCGCTGCACTTGAGGAGGGCTAACCACCGGAAAAGGCATGATGTATGCATGCCTTCCACTACTGAAAGCAAGCAGATTTTAACAGCCAAGCCCATGAACCAATGAAAGACAACTGACGTGACGTGAATGGGCTCCGAGCCATTTTCTGACTCCTAAAGTGTCTTGCAAGCGAAACGCATGCGCAAGCTCATGCGACGCAAGCTCAACCCTAAAAATCATTGTGGTTATGGCAGTGCGTTCCTGCGCAGCAATGGGCTCCATGGGGGTATTTATGCCATTAGCTAACAGAGAACATCTGTAAGGGTTTGCATTCTGACACAGAGAACTCCACCAGAAGTACAGAGATCCCCACACCAGCAGTCTCTAACCTGCTCTGGGGCCCCAAAGTGCCTGTCCCCATCTTCACACATGATAATAGCAAATGGCTGAGAGGGACCACATGGAAACAACTTGACTCCATGCTTTACATCGTGATCCCTCAGCTTGCCCAATGCAACACTGCTGCCTTGCCATTGAATAAGGTAAAGGAACAGGGCCAGCTTATGTTCTGGTTAGGGGCATCTACATAATGCCTCAATACTTTGCCGTGGAGCCATTTCTAAAGTTTTCTTTCTTAGGGCCTTACAGCTCTTGCTGTCATGCAGAATGAGATCCATCCACACTGGTTTGAGGCTCTTGGATGGGTGCTGTAGTACCAAAGTATGTTATCAGTCACTGCCCATCTGTAATCCTCACAGCTCCTGCTGGATCATTCTCTTACTTCAACTCTTAAAGGCCCATGGATGTTTGTATTCATTTATTTGGTATGTGCATATTGTGAACTTATTAAAAGGCAACAAAGCACTATACAGGTTCAGAGGCAAACATTACTCAACAAGTGATTGCAGAGGTAGCTTGATTCTCTGAGCACAAGTGTACAGTTACCACACCCTGAGATATATATATATTTTTTTAAGGATGAGTTCCTTCAAATATTTACCAAAGTGGAGCAAATTGTAAAGATCCTAATTGATACAGGGGTAAATGGTGCAACTGGTTTTGAAGATGGTGCAGGTCTGCAACAGGTCATTGGAGTTCCATCCAGAGGCAGATGCTGGGATCATATTTCTTTAGGTCTTAGGTGAGATATGCTGTGGTGTCTAAGATGCCCCTAAAGGGGAGCCAGGGTGGAGACATGAAGGCCATGGGGCAAGGAGTTGCCACCACCATTTTCACCCTGACAGGTCTTCTACACTTTATCCCATATTGGTAAATGTCAGCACCCACTACCTACTATCTATCAATCCATCTCCAGAAAGGGCATCTTTGAGGGAGTACTAGGTAAGGGTATAGTAAGGCTATGCAAATGAAATAAGCCTTAAGTAATCACAAATCATGAACTGCCTGGAGAAAAGAGGCAATGGAGGTGTTGGTGCTACTGACACATTCATGTTTAATTATTAAAACTAAGTAACAGAAGCAACAGGAATCTACTGGAAGGGATTTCTGTAGATGTTCATGTACACAAGCAGAATTATCAGACTATAATCCTGTTTAGCAGTTTGGCTATGAAGATGTTCACACCCATTTATACAATTCTCATGGCTGGCAAAACAGGCAAGTATCAGCTCTCCTGGCCTGCAAGTGTTTCAAGTGAGTTTCTGTCTTTTAAATCAGAACTGGGTTCATAGATGACCTACTTTACAGAAAAAATATCATGTCTATGAGAGGCTTGAGAATGGCTGGTCAGCTATCCTGAACGCCAAGCAGAGATGCATCAAAATTTGCTCTCTTTTGTAGTCCAGAAATTATGAAGAGATCACCACTGATAAATGTGCAGCAGGTGTACCTCCTTTAAATCAGCATTGCTCACAGGTCAAACCATTATTGCTTTCTAAAGGTAAAAGAAGGCATAAAACAGAAGACGTTAAAGTTAGTAAAAAATGCTTGTTGCATCTCCCACACACAAATGCCATCTATCACCTAGGAGATATGCACAGCTTACCAAAAATGTCTTAATACTTCTAAAGAATAAGACTTCACCGTGTCTGCTGTCATCCTCTATACCCCATGTTAGAAATGGGGTATCAAGTTTACACCCTGTCCAAGTAGGTACCTTCACTCTAGTTAGGGTAAGGGAGATACACAGCTCAGATAATCCCTGCTCACCCCCTTGGTAGCTTGGCACAGCAGTCCGGCTTATCTCAGAGGCAATGTGTGAAGTATTTGTAACAAAGCACACAGTAACACAGTGAAAACACCACAAATGGACTTCACACCAGTTAAGAAAAATAGCCAATATTTATCTAAATCAGACAAGACCAAATTGACAAAAATCCAACATACACAAGCAAACATATGAAGTTTTAAAGTAAAAAGAGTCTTAATATATAGTAATCAATGGATGCGCTGTTTTCGCACAAAGTACCTGGTATGCGTCAAAAATAAAGCTGAGCGGGCGAGTGTGTATCAGAAAAGCAAGTGATGCGTTAATTCCTTACTCACAGGTGAGACCAAGCATCAATTCTTTCTTTGCAGGAAAGGGATGCATTGATTTCTGGACAAGCAGCCACAGGTCCGTGCAGTGATGCTGAAGATTTTGACGCCCAGGGATGATGTATGGAAAATCCGGACACACAGCAGCGATGAATCATCGCTGAGCTGACGTTGCATCGATTTCAATGGCACTGCATTGATTTTTCAGGCGCGGTGCAGGTGCTGCATTCATTTTTCTGCTGCTAAGCTTGGGTGCATGGGTTTTCACCTGGGGTTCACAAGCATTTCCTTTCAAGGACCCAGGGACTGTATGTGGTACCACTTGGCAGGGTAGGGGTCTCAGCAAGAGAGCCCAGGTGCTGGCAGATGAAGCTTTTGATGACCCTGAGACTTCCAACAGGAGGCGAGCTCTACTTAGAGCCCTGGGAGAGACTTCACAAGCAGGATATACAGCAAAGTCCAGTCTGTCCTCTTTAAGGCAGAAGCAGCAACTGCAGGCCAACCCAACAAAGCACACACAGCAAAGGGGCAGTACTCCTTCTCCAGCTCTTCGGCTCTTCTTCTTGGCAGGGGTTCCTCTTGATCCAGAAGTGTTCTAAAAGTCTGGGGTTTTGGGTCGACTACTTATAACCCTTTCTGCCTTTGAAGTATGCAAACTTCAAAGGAAAGTCTCTGTTTTTCACAGGATCCTGCCTTGCCCAGGCCTGGCTCCAGCATTCCAGGGGGTCAGAGACTGCATTGTGTGAGGACAGACACATCCCTTTCAGGTGCAGGTATCAGCTTCTCCTTCGCCACTCTAGCCACGGAAGACTCATCAGAATACACAGGACACACCTCAGCTACCTCTGTGTCACTGTCTAGAGGGAGTTCACAAACAGCCCAACTGGCAGAGGCACAGAATGGTTAAGCAAGAAAATGTTCACTTTTTAAAAGTGCTATTTTCAAACAGACAATGTAAAAAACAACTCTACCAAAAGATGTATTTTTAAAATGTGAGTTCAGAGACCTCAAACTCCATATCTCTATCAGCTCCCAATGGGGAACTGTGCTTAAAAAATATTTAAAGGCAGTACCTTTGTTAACCTATGGTAGAGATAGGCATTGAAATAGTGAACAACAAATTTGGCAGTATTTCACTATCAGGACATGTAAAACACACCAGTACATGTCCTACCTTTTAAATACACTGCAGCCTACCCATGGGGCTACCTAAGGCCTACCTTAGGAGTGACTTACATGTAGTAAAAGGTACGTTTGGGCCTGGTAAGTGGGTGCACTTGCCAGTTCGAATTGGCAGTGTAAAACTGCACACACAGACACTGCAGTGGCAGGTCTGAGACACGTTCACAGGGTTACTCATGTGGGTGTCACAATCACTGCTGCAGGCCCACTAGTAGCATTGGATCTACAGGCCCTGGGCACAAATAGAGCACTTTACTAGGGATTTACTAGTAAATCTAGGGCCATATTTATACTTTTTGACGCAAAACTGCGCTAACGCAGTTTTGCGTCAAAAAAATTAGCGCCGGCTAACGCCATTCTGAAGCGCCATGCGGGCGCCGTATTTAATCAATGACGTTAGCCGGCGTTAGCCGGCGGCGCTGCCTGGTGTGCGTGGAAAAAAACGACGTACACCAGGCAGCGCCGGCGTAGGGTGATATGGGGCTTGGGCGTCAAGAAATGGGGCAAGTCAGGTTGAGGAAATTTTTTCGCCTCAACCCGATTTGCGCCATTATTTTCGACTCCCAACCCCCATAGAAATGACTCCTGTCTTAGCAAAGACAGGAGTCATGCCCCCTTGCCCAATGGCCATGCCCAGGGACTTCTGTCCCCTGGGCATGGTCATTGGGCATAGTGGCATGTAGGGGGGCACAAATTAGGCCCCCCTATGCCACACACAAAAAAAAAAAAAACACTTACCTGAACTTACCTTAATGTCCCTGGGATGGGTCCCTCCAGCCTTGGGTGTCCTCCTGGGGTGGGCAAGGGTGACAGGGGGTGATCCTGGGGGCATGGGAGGGCACCTCTGGGCTCCTTCAGAGCCCACAGGTCCCTTAACGCCTGCCTTTTGCAGGCGCTAAAAAACGGCGCAAAAGCGGCCGTACGTCATTTTTTTTGACCCGCCCACTCCCGGGCGTGAATTTTGCCCGGGAGTATAAATCCGACGCACATGCCTCGGAGTCGATTTTTTAGACGTGAACGCCTACCTTGCATCTCATTACCGCAAAGTAGGTGTCCACGCTAAAAAGTGACGCAAACTCCATGGACTTTGGCGCTAGACGCGTCTAACGCCAAAGTATAAATATGGAGTTAGTTTTGCGTCGGAATTGCATCAAAAACAAGCGACACAATTCCGGCGCAAACGGAGTATAAATATGCCCCCAAATATGCTAATCATAGATAAACCAATTCACCAGTACAATTTATACAGGGAGCACTTGCACTTTAGCACTGATCAGCAGTGGTAAAGTGTGCAGAGACAATAAACCAGCAAAAACAGATCAGAAAAAAGGGAAGGAAGGAGGCAAAAAGTTTGGAGATGACCCTGCAAAAAGGGCCATTTCCAACAGAGCTATGCTAAATTCTAACAGAAGCAGTAAATAGCAAGCCTGTGATTCAAGTTCCAAAAATGGATTGTTGTACTGCTCACAAGTAGAAAAAAAGCTACTCAGCTACTGTCTATCGTACTTTGCCCTGGAAGGCTGGCACTGTAGCACTGCAAAGCAGAATGAACAATTAAAAGCACTCCTCACGTTGAAGAAAATCCAGTTTATTAACGTGTTTGACAACGTGTTTTGTCTATAACAGCCTTTCTCAATTGTGGGTCCTATCCACCTTTGAAAATAAGTAGTTGTCACCAAACTTAAGAAACATAGTAGACAGACTATGTTAGAACAGAACCAAAACAAATACATCAATAGTCGTAAAATATATTCCCAGCAAATGCTGTAGTTGTGATAAACTTTACATAGAAAGAATTATAATGCATATATATATTTCAGCTTGTGAATTACCTCATTCACCAATTTAATTGCCATGATATGCGAATTACAACTTGCAAATGTCCCATACTTGAACACTGTTGCTATAACAGTATGTCCCATAGTATGTGATGGAAACCAGTAGGTGAAGACAAGCCCCTTAAACGGCAACATTTTAGATCAGAATACTCCCGTTATGCAAGCTTTTCTTCAATAAATATAAATCAACCCGCTGGTCACAGTTTACTGCGTCAGCTCGCATATAAATCAGTGAAACATAAATGTATTTACGACACTCTAAAACATAAATGTGAAATTATTATGTTCATTTTTGTGAGCACTCAATATTTAGCCCTGCATGTTATCAAAGTTCAATACCACAATTCCAATTTCCTCACAGTCTCGAAAAATATATAATTGGTAAAGCCATATACATGCCATTACCATCTGCACTACCGCCCTACATCTATAATGGCCAGCATAAATTATGCCCAAGTGGGCACATGTGCAACATATAAGATCACATGAAAATGCAGGACACTCACTCTTATATCAAAATACAAAGTTATAGCATGGTCCTAAAATATGTTCAAAGAGAGCCAACAAAACTATGAGTTGCATTATTTAGTGCCAAGGATTTGCCTATCCATAATTCAACAATCAAAAAAGGGAATGTAGATAATGAGAAAACATTATCAATATAAAAATGTATACGTCATGGAGTAAAACAAACAGGGACTATATACAAACTTGTATGAAAATGTTATGCATATTGCTATCATACTAGTTGTCGCATATGAAACAGGACAGGTTGCAGTGGGAATCAGAGGGCATCAAATGTGTACTGCCAACTTCTTGCCCATATTCAATCCCTGTGAGACCTTGGTATCCAAATCAATAATCAGACACAACTCAAGGACGCGCAAAAGTTTCTCTCTGTCACCTCCTCTGCTGGTCTTCTCCATCCTGTCAATACCAAAAGAATTTGAGGAGGTCAAGGTTACTCTTATCCGTAAAATTGTAGCACATACCCATTGCATTGTAAGGAAAGAAAGATTGAACACCTTATTAGGTGCACAACAAACCCTAGTATTATTGCACTGGGGTGCCCATGCAGATTATGGCACATGAAGAGTACAAAATTCCTGTTTCAGAAAAGAGTATTAGAGCACTTACGTGCCTATGAAAACCACATGATGAAGCATGCCCCCTTGCCATGCATTTCCAATTAAAACATCAGAGTAACCCTGAGCTCTTCCAACTGTTTGATATTGACACAGTGATGAGGGGCAGAAGAGGAGACAGAGAGAAACTTTTGGCTGCCAGTGGGTAGCTATAGTTAGGTTTGCGTTTCCATAGACAGAGCATTGGAGGTTTGCTTTGAACTTTGACACCTTTTGACAAATCTTCACAAAATTATCCAAACAAAATGTTTGTCAATCTCAGCTTCTTCCCCTAAGGGTTTGGGGTGATCCATCAAGTGGGAACCTAGAAAAAAGATGTCCCAAAACCAAATTTCCCCTTGCGTTTTCAAGACACTTTTTTTAGGTAGCCCCCCTTCCTGAGCCAATTATGGGCCCCGGGGACCCCATACCCCAGGAACAAATGCAATAAGACAGAGAGGGATCATACAACACCCCTCCTCGGCCTACACTGGGCTTTAGGGACCCCAACTACAGGGAACAAAATAGATAGAAACAGGGGACTCACCTTTCTCCCCGTTCTGGTACCTGCCCTGGAAACCCCAACCCCAGTGACAAGATGCAAAACAGTGTTACAGTTAGCTCACCCCCTGACAGTGTGGTTCCCTGCTCGGGAGAGGGCAGGTAATCCCTGCCCACAGCATCCCGGGCAGAAATTCCACTTTGCTCCCACCAAGAAAACAGCTGCTCCTGTCGGGCGGGAGCAAAGACAAAGTGCCAGCTCCTGGCAGTACCTAGTATGGTGTTGGCTCGGGAGCTGGCTGGGACTGCGAGGCTCTTCTTAAAGCCCCCAGCCTACTGGTTTTGTAGGTGCCACGGGGGCACCAGGGCACCCACTAGATGCCCGGGGACAGCGTCCCCAGCGCCCTTAAGACTTGGGGAGGGGAACCGCACATTCCCACCCCTTAATTTTAAAAGGAAAGGCCCTGGGGGATAAGCTGCCTGAGCCCCTGGCTGGCTTGTGTAAGGGGGCTGTTCACCCCTCCTCTCCTTATTTTTTTAAACAAAGGCCCTGGTAATGGGGTACCCAGGGATGAAAAGGCTTGGGGTGTAGGCCTGCAAACCTTCTCCCACAATTATTTTAGAAAATGGTCCAGGGGAGTGGGGTCCCTGAGTTTACTAAACCTAAGGAAGGGAGACAGCATGCCCCTCTACCCTCATTTAAATAACCCTCCCAGGACACCCATAGTAAATAGAATTGCCATTTTAATGCAGGGGACAGCCCAGCCCCTCCACTGCCCCGTGGACCTCCACCTCCCTGGGGCTAATATTTAATGGAAGGTGGGGGAGCTGACAACCCCCCACAGCCCCGGGGACCACCACCTCCACAAGATGAAATAAATTATGTGTGTGGGGGCCGCCACCTCCCTGGGGATTCAATTAAATTAAATATGGGGGGATACCCAGCAGCCCCCCAGCCCTGGGGACCACCACCTCTCCAGAGCAATAGTCTTTGGAGGGGGCACCCCCTCGAGGAGCCACTGATGGCCCTGGGAACCACCACCCCCATGGGCTGGCTCCTACTATGTCCCAGGGTGCCCATCCCCAGGACACAGCTGTTTGTTTTGACTTGGTTGCAGATTTGACAGTTGCAACCAAGCCAAAGCCAACACGCAGAGGTTTCCTTTGTTTCCCTGCCTACAGAGATGCAGGCAGGGAAACAGAGGAAACATTGCTCTCACAGCTGCTTTATCAGCTGCTTTACCAGCTCCCACTCTGTGACAGTAATGCTGGAACACTGTTACTGTGTGCCCCTGGGGGAATCCAGGTCACATGGCCAGGCCCCAGGGGATGGGGTCCTCAGGGCTGAGATCAGCCCTGGGGAGAGATGCCAGACAGCCCCCCTTCCCAAAAAATGTAACTAGTTAGGCTGGACCCCAAGGGATGAGGTCCACTGGGCCAAGATCAGCCTAGGGAGGGGGGCTACGCTGCCCCCTCACCCAAAAAAAATAATTTTTAGGCTAAACCCTGGGGCCGAGATAGGCCTGGGCAGGGGGCCATGCGGGTTTGGTTGGTATAGGGGTTGGCTGCAGGGACTGCCTGTAGGCCAGGCCCTGGGGCCAACACCCACTGCGCATGGCCGAAGGCTGTGCGCAGCTCAGGGTTGTATGGTAATAACGGTTGGCCACAGGCCAGGCTCTACAGCTAACCACCACCATGCACGGCCAAAGGCCGTTCACGGTGTGGTTGGATTACATATAGTAATGAAAATTACTTTACATTAAAAACACCATAGAAATTCACTGAAAAAAACAAAAGTTACAGGGACGTTATGGTTAGGAAAAATAATTTTAAAAATCATAGAAATTCACTTAAGAAAACAAAGGTCACAGGGACGTTATAGTTAGGCTTATATTTTAAATATACCAAACCAAAGAAATTCACCTGTTATAGTTATCTCAAATAACTATAACTCGTCACCTAAGGTAACTATAACTCGCACCCTTGCCATGCACTTATGATACTTTGGATAACATCATTGATAATGTCACTGTAACAGCTGCAGTAAAATTATTGATCAGATAACTGTGTATAGCAGGGGCGCGAGTTATAGTTACCCTATAGCACAAGTGGTTTTGTACGTTTAAAATGTGAGCCTAACTATAACGTCCCTGTAACCTTTGCCTCTGCCCAAAGAACTCAGGGGTCTATTTATGAGAATGTGATGCAGTGAAGGGAAGCAAGACACCTTGCTGCACTGCACTAAGACATAATGAAAAGGCAGAAACGCACTGTATTTAAGGCAATAAGGTGCATTCCTTTCCTTTCCCCTGCACTGGCACACAATGGACTGCCTTGCTCAAAAGCAGACATCCTTACACCATGTTGCAATGGTCCCTGTGTTGCATGCAGGATTGCTTTTGTGCAGGAAGGGGCACCTTCCTGCAAAAAAACAGTCCTGAGTGGCATATTGATGCCTCTGAGAGGGCAGGAGAGGGCTGTGTTTAGGATTTTTAGCCACACCAGTGGGTGGGCTCAGCCAGATCTAACCTCCATAAATCACTTTCACTTTGGATTTTTGAAGAATGTTGGTTCCTGGGATTGATTTTTGCCACACTTCCCAGGAAGTGATCCTCAAAAGGGGATGGAGTCTGCCTGGGATAGGACAACCAAGACCCCCCTACTTTCCACCCAGGAGCAAGGATAAATATGGCAGAGCTGCACCCACACCTCAGATCCCTACAAGGAACAAGACAAATAAGAAGAAGGACTGCCGTGCTGGACCCCTGACCTGCACCTGGAGGCTTCACTCTTAAGGACTGCACCAGCTGCACATTTGGGCTTCACCACTAAAAGGACTTTGCCTGTCTTCTACTGCTTCAAGATGGGTCTCCCTGTTTGATACAGGCACAAAGGAGCTGCCCAGAGTCCCCTGCATAAAGTCCTGCAAACAGAGCCCAGATGACCAGCGTCCAGGGGTCATTTGAGGAATCTGACCAGGTGCATTCTAGAAATTGTAGTCCCAACTCCCAAAGAGCAACTCAGAGCCTCTGGTAGCATGGATTAAGTTGTGGACACTTAAATTTCAATTTTATTTTCAATTTTATTTTATTTGTGATTCGGAAATCAATTGAGGTCCACATAAAAATGAACAAAATGACAATACTTTAGTCTCTACAATTGTTTACACCTAAAATCTAGTTGGACATGATGGAAAGTGTATACAATAAAAATTGTTTCAGAACACACCACGATATTTTCCAAACTTTAAATTACACCACCACATTGCACTATTAAAAATACAGAATGATTAACAAAAAGTGCGAATGCTCACAACAGTGCCATTAGAATATCATAAAATACAAAATGTTAGGCTTTTGAGTTCATTACCAAATATATATAACAAGAAAGTGCAGAATGCCAAAGTATAAATAAAATACAATAAATAAAGGAAAAGAGTACCATAAATACAAACACTGACTGCCTAAAACAGGGCCTAACTGACCATAATATTACACATAAACACATACGCACAAAACTGTATTTTCAAGCAGCAAACTTAATTCTTCTTTTTGAGTTTTAGCACGAGGTGCCTCACTTCCTCTGCCACACATATATTATATTATTACAAACAAATGAGGACAACATTCATCTTGTTAGCCCTTACCACCCGACTTACAATTCAACAAATCCTCTTAATATAAATTTAAAAAACATTTGAAAAAGTTACAATTTTTAAAACAAAATCTTTCATTAGAGGGATCATAAAAAGCTCGAAGGAACTCAGGTGCCGACAACAAAGAGAGATGAAGACAATTTGGTTTTAGCCATTAGCGCCGCAATGAAACAAGAGATAGACAAACAAATATTATGTGGGTTAGGTCTTGGGATTCAGCCAGGCAAAAATTACATTCTTTAGATGTTCCATGCCATTTTGCCAATAAGATATTTAAAGGGAGCAATCCCTGGCGAAGCAGGATCCAAAAACGCCTAACAATATGAGGAATATTCCATGTGATGTAAGGTTGTGATTTTGTTACTACTAAAGTGTTTACTACATTCACAAAGGAACTTATTTTTTTGCAGCTCTCAAGAGCTAAACAATAACTCAATGCCCATGTTGCTTTCTTCAGAATAACTTTCAAATGCAGTGGGGATAGTTCCAGGACCATGCCACGATCTAGCACCAGCCTTTCAACAGCATAAGAAAAGTTATTGCAAAAGGCATATTTAGACATACTATTTTCTGAAAAAGTTATTTCTTTAATATTGACCTTACGGTATTTTCCTCGCTCTTCAAAATTGAGGCGATCAACCGAATAACCACTGCTAATCCTTGTACATACGCACTTCTAAGCCCCAATTCCAACTTCAAGGGTGCCACTGAGGTGGCCGTATTAACAGACATTAGGTTTCTAAGAATTTTTCCTTCTGACTGATTCAGGAACCCCCATTTAATAGTATCAATAAGTTCCACCCCATGTAACAGGCATGCAGGAATTTTGACTCGATAAGCAGATAAAAGGTATAAAAAATGCCTTCTCCCTGTGGCTGTGTATAGGGCCCCTAAGCCTCTAGCCTCACATCCGGCCTTAGATTTATTTGAGGCAATGTGGGCAACATCATTGAGGTTTCCGCTAACTACTTTCCCTAAAAAGGGATATGATTTCACTATTTCTAGATTTTGATTTCCCAATGTCCAGTGGTAATCGGGAAAAACATCTTTTTTTTCCCCCAGAAAGCAGAGAACCATACTTTTTGAAACATTGATCTTTAAATAGTGTAATTCGGAAAATTTTGATAAACGTAGGAGACGATTATGTAGGCCTTTAGGGGTTTAATCAATAATTATAATGTTGTCAGCGTATAGCAGACAGCAAATTGGGAGTCCACCTAATAGAGGGGGGAAAACCCTTGCCCTTGGCCAGAGAGGAGGGGAGATCTGAAATGTAGAGGGAAAAAAGCAAGGGAGCCAATACGCAACCCTGTTTTAACCCATTAAGAGTAGATATCTTATGGGATAAGCCTCTATCACCCCCTAGAAGGATTCTACACCAGGTGTTAGAGTGAAGAACTATAAATAACTCGAAGAGGGATAGAGGTATCCTGAAACTGAATAGAGATAGATCTCTATCTACTTTATCAAAATTAGTGGAAAAATCAATGAATGTGGCATATACCACCCCGCCTTTCAATTTTACATATTTTTCCAAGATAACTTGTTGCACGCAATATTATCCAAAGTGCTATGATTGCGCCTAAATCCAGATTGCTCCAGGGGGATGATGTTATTCTCCTTTGCCCAAGATGTTCATCTGAATAGCAGACATTTGGTGAAAAGGTTGCCCACTGTATCCAGAAGGGCAATCTGATGATAGTTGCCAGGACAACTTTGGTCACCCTTTTTAAATAAAGGTACAATGATACTACCGACCCAAGAGGTAGGTATGCACCTCGAAAGGCAGCATCTTCTAAATGCCACATACAAGATCTTACTCCAAGAACTCCTGTCTTGTTTTATTACTGATAAGGGAAGTTAATCAGGGCCCATTGCGGCAGAGGAGCGCATAGAACGAATAACACAGTCAATCTCTTTTATTGACGGAGGGAAAAAAGTGTATATTCCTAAACTTTCAGTGGATCGAAAAGGTTCAACCCATTTGAGGCATACAAAAAGGCAATACATTCAAACCAGCAGGCTTCAACAATGGCGGTGGGGGGGGACGGATTCTCGACCCGCACCCTTCACCCACCAATGCCCAAAAACGCCTTGCCTGGCCCATTGTAGCAGCTTCTCGGAGTTGGATCCAAAGCCTATACCCTGATTCTTTTGCGAGGCGGGCCTTCAACCGCTTCCTTCTCCTTTTTAATGAGGCAACCCTGACTTTCCTAGCCTCAAAATAAACTAAATACTGGGCCCTTACCAAATTGTTTATATCTCTATTTAAATTGAGCAGTGTACGGGGAATAGGATTCCGGGCTACTTTTTGCTCTCCGGACGTGGTGTTAACCAACAACTGCTTCATGAAATTAGAGAAATTTTGCAGTTCCATCCCCTCCCAAATAATCAAGTCATCAACCACGGGTGCTAACATCGTCGATACACCTGCAACCCTCTTAAAATTCCACTGGGTCCTCCCTGACTTTTTATCAAAACTCTGGGTAAACGCACCAAGAATCTGGTGATGATATAATTCGTGATAAGAAGCAACTTAGGTCACTGTAGGGGGTACTTATAATCCTAAGATCTTCCAGTAAATAATAGGAAGAAAATCCAAGTACTAAGTAATCTAAAGTAGCCTTTCCCCCTGAAGATATATGTGTGAAGGAAGCAGGAGAATCAGAAAAGGACCTACCATTGGCCATAATGCAATCTTTTTTCTTAAGAAGGCAGAGGAAAAGTGTGAGAGAACAGGGCTGATTGCAGAGGCCCCCTAACATTTTGCCCCATTTTCCACTTTTTGCTGGTGTTTTCCTGACTCTGATGGTGCCCTGGGTCCCAGGGCCTGTGCTCTGCGTAAAATCAGTATGCAAATTAGGCTAATTATAATTGGCTAAGTCAACCTATCTATAAGTCCCTAGTATATGGTAGGGCATGGAGGTTTAGGGACCCCAGCATAGGTAGTGCCCCCATAGGTGCACTGCTGAGGTGCCCAGTTTCATTTTAAAGGCAGGCCTGCCTTGCTGGCTGCTTTTAAATTAAAGTTACATGCAAATTCGCCTTTGGAATTAAAAGTAGTTCCAAAGTCTTAAACTACATTATTTTTATATATGCCTCACCCCTTCGGTGTGCCCTATGTGCCCCTAGCGCTGGGTGCCATGTAACTATAAGCAGGGACCTTATAAAAATAGTTTTATAAGCCCTGCTGAGGTAAAACAGCCAAATTTGTTTTTCCCTCGTTGTAGTGAATGGCCTCCATAGGCTAGAATGGGGAGACTTTATTTTCATTTAAAAAGTCCCCTCAAGTAATAGATACCAGAAGTTTGGTATCAAATTAATTGTTATAATAAATCCCACAACTTCCAGTTGTTGGATCTAATATAATTTGTTCAGGTAATGAGTGTTAAACTTTAACTGAAAAGTTGCCAACTTCAGCCTTGCAGTGTTTTTTGTTGCTGTGCTCTGATTGGCCAGCCTCTGGCAGCCTGGCCAGGCTACATTGATGAGGTGTGGAGTGGCCTGACTCCACACAAAGAGATGTGCCTGAGATAAGAGATCTCCCCTCAGCCGATGGTGAAGCCAGAAGGGGGAGGGCTGCCAAACTGGTCTTCAAAGGCAGAGAAGGACATTTGGAGCAACCTGCAAACCCAGACAATTAGGTGACCCCTTGATTAGATTAGGAGAGGGCAGGAGAGGGGTGTGTTTAGGATTTTTAGCCACACCAGTGGGTGGGCTCAGCCAGATGTAACCTCCAAAAATCACTTCAACCATGATGGATTTTTGAGGAATGTTGCTCCCTGGGATTGGTTTTTGCCACACTTCCCAGGAAGTGGTCATCACAGGGGGAAGGACCCTGCACCTGATTGGAGAACCAGGACCCCCCTGTTTTTCACCCAGGAGCAGGGATAAAACTGGCAGACCTGCACCAACACCTCAGATCCCTATCAGATTCCAACAAGGAAGAACTACAGGAGAAGAAGGACTGCCCTGCTGGACCCCTGACCTGCATCTGGACACTATACTCTGGAGGACTCCACCAGCTGCAAACTTGGGCTTCACCACTAAAAGGGCTTCACCTGTCTTCTACTGCTTCAAGAAGGGACTCAGCCCAAGACCCCAAGAGGCAAACCAGAGCCTCTGACCCTTGGCTACTGCTGTGGACCACTTTCCTGAATCAAGAAACACTTCTGTGTTACCTCGTGGGTGGCTGTACTCTGGTCTTTGTCCCTGGCTAGAGTGACCTTTTTTAACCCTTTGACCTCTAGTCGCTTCTATGCATTTGAAAACATTATTTCTTCAAAAATTCAAATCTCCAGTTCCCCTTATCCGATTTTATTCGTTTTGGTGTCATTTTAAAGATAAAAATATAATCTATTTTATAAATTGATTTTGGATTTTTAAACTGTTTCCTGTGTTTTATTTAATTACTATTTTGTGATATTTGAATGCTGTACACTTTGGTGGTCATTACAACCCTGGCAGTCGGTGTTAAAGCGGCGCTAAAACCGCCAACAGGCCGGCGGAAAAAAAAATTGGAATTATGACCGTGGCGGAAAACGCCAACAAAGACAGCCACTTTAACACTCCGACCACCACGGCGGTACAGACAAACAGCGCGGCGATCACCGCCAACAGACAGGCGGAGAACAATGTACCGCCCACAGTAACACAACCTACCGATACGCCACCTTTTCCGGGGCGGATTCACCGCAGATAAAAACACGGCGGAAACAGCCATTTCAAAGGGAAAACGCTCACCTCTACACACCCCACGAGGAATCCGGACGCCATGGAGCCGTAACTCCATATACTCCCTGCGATAGTCTTCCTGCTCCTGTACCAGGAGCACCAACGCCGGCGGTGAAGACCTCGGTGAGTACTGCACCTACAACACAGGGGAGCGGGGAGGGAAAAAACAGGGACACACACATGCAACACCTCCACCCCCACCCTCACCCACTACAACACACACACAAATGCATATCCAAACATTACAGTAACACCCCCAACCCCCCCAGAAGAATGCAAAGACAAAAGGAAATGAGTGGAATCATTGTAATATATCAAAATAGAGTAAGCAAATATATACATATATACACTATGAACAAAATATACACCACGAATAGTAGTCCAGGTATTGCACTATTCATAGTCCGTAGACCACTGGGCCCAAAATGCATGGGCGAGGCCCACACAAGATACCCGAACATGACGGAGAGAACACTGCAGGGGCATCAGATAGAAATACAACAGGCACCTCAGGGGGAAGGGAAGGGGGGCACCCCAGCCGGATGAGTGCACAATGCCAGATCCACGAGGGGGCTCCATGCCCATTGATGTATCCTGGGGAGTGCAAAGCCACAGTCTCTCAAGTCTCTCCAGTGAGTGGGTTGCCCACTGTACCATCCTGGGGAGTGCAAAGCCACAGTCTCTCAAGTCTCTACCGTGGGTGGTTTGCCCACTGTACCATCCTGGGGAGTGCAAAGCCACAGTTTCTCAAGTGGATTACAGGCTCCACTGGTTCAGGAGGGGGACTGGTGCCCAGGGTGCTTCATCCTGTGCAGGACAGATGGAGTGGATGCATGTCTCCACTGGTTCTGGAGGGGGACTGCTGCCCAGAGTGCTTCATCCTGTGCAGGACAGATGGAGTGGATGCATGTCTCCACTGGTTCTGGAGGGGGACTGGTGCCCAGAGTGCTTCATCCTGGGAAGGACAGACGGAGTGGATGCATGTCTCCACTGGTTCTGGAGGGGGACTGGTGCCCAGAGTGCAGCACTCACCCCGTGACGGTCCCTGTTGCGTCACTGCCCCTGACACTAATGGGCTAGCGGTGTATTCCATGGCGGTCTTTGCCCTGTTCAGCAGTGCTTGCCCTGTTCAGCGGTGCTTTCCAAGGCGGTCTTTGCCTTGTTCAGCGGTGCTTGAGTTGGCAGTTTCTGACCTGTTCAGCGGTGCTTGCCCTGTTCAGCGGTGCATTCCATGGCGGTCTTTGCCCTGTTCAGCAGTGCTTGAGTTGGCAATTTTTGACCTGTTCAGCGGTGCATTCCATGGCGATCTTTGCCCTGTTCAGCAGGGCTTGAGTTGGCAGTTTCTGACCTGTTCAGCGGTGCTTGCCCTGTTCAGCGGTGCTTTCCATGGCGGTCTTTGCCCTGTTCAGCGGTGCTTGCCCTGTTCAGCGGTGCATTCCATGGCGGTCTTTGTCCTGTTCAGCGGTGCATTCCATGGCGGTCTTTGCCCTGTTCAGCGGTGCATTCCATGGCGGTCTTAGCCCTGTTCAGCGGTGCTTGCCCTGTTCAGCAGTGCATTCCATGGCGGTCTTTGCCTTGTTCAGCGGTGCTTGAGTTGACAGTTTCTGACCTGTTCAGCGGTGCTTTCCATGGCGGTCTTTGCCTTGTTCAGCGGTCCCTGGCCTGTTCAGCGGTGCTTGCCAAGGCGGTCCTACATTGCCCAGCAGGCCTGTGGCTGGCGGTCCTTCATGGGTCAGCTGGGCTGTGGCTTGCGGGGCCCTCCTGGCCAGTGATGATTGGGCTGGCCTCCTGGGCAGTGACTCTGGCGGTGGCCTCCTGGGCAGTGACTCCGGCGGTGGCCTCCTGGCCAGTGACGATTAGGCTGGCCTCCTGGGCAGTGACTCTGGCTGTGGCCTCCTGGGCAGTGACTCCGGCGGTGGCCTCCTGGCCAGTGACGATTGGGCTGGCCTCCTGGGCAGTGACTCCGGCGGTGGCCTCCTGGCCATTGACGATTAGGCTGGCCTCCTGGGCAGTGACTCCGGCAGTGGCCTCCTGGCCAGTGATGATTGGGCTGGCCTCCTGGGCAGTGACTCCGGCGGTGGCCTCCTGGCCAGTGACGATTAGGCTGGCCTCCTGAGCAGTGACTCTGGGGCTGGCCTCCTGGGCAGTGACTCCGGCGGTGGCCTCCTGGCCAGTGACTCCGGGGCTGGCCTCCTGGGCAGTGACTCCGGCGGTGGCCTCCTGGCCAGTGACTCTGGGGCTGGCCTCCTGGGCAGTGACTCCGGCGGTGGCCTCCTGGGCAGTGACTCCGGTGGTGGCCTCCTGGCCAGTGATGATTGGGCTGGCGGTGGCCTCCTGGGCAGCGGGGATGATGGCGGTCTTCTCCGCCTTGCTGCCCCTCCCAGACTTTGGAGATTTCTTCTGCCCCTTCCCCACCTTGGGAGGAGTCACAGCTGAGTCGACACTACCCCCGGGACCCTTGTGAGCGGCTTTGCTGGCTGGAGTCTTCCCCCTCTCCCGCTGGGCACTGTCCAACTTCTGGTGCTTCACAGGGGGGGGACTGGCTGTGCTGTGGCTCCGTGCCACACTGGCTGGCCTGGTGGCCGGTGCACTCCACATACCTGTAACATGCACCACTGGTCCCGGCGATTTTTTGGCTGAGGTGCTAGTACGGGACCTATGAGTTAGAGGGGGGGGTGGGAAAGAGCTCAAGGTTGGCCAGGAAAAGTTTCTTAGGAACACTGGGACGGGTAGCTGGAGGGGGTTTAGGAGTGGAGGAAGAGGTAGTGGTTGTAGGAAGTGTACGTTTGGTGATTTTGGGTGAAGGTGCATGCGCTGGAGGCTGTCGTGAGGTGGATGGATGTTGGGTGGGTGTGTGCCTGCGTTTGTGTATCTTCGGATGGGGCGTCACACACACACTGGGAGAGGACACAGGGGACGTGTAAATGGGAGTGGGGGTGGTGAGTGCACGTGAGCGGGGTGTGGTGGTGGGTGTGCTCGTGCAGGACGTAGTGGCTGTAGAGGTAGTGCATGCAGGTGAGAGTGTAGACGGGACTGGGAGGGAGGAGGGAGACGACGAGGAGGGGGACACAGTGGAGGCAGTGGATATTGGTGTGTCTGTATGTGTGTGATGCTTGCGTGAGTGCCTGTGGGATGTGTGGTGCTTATGTTTGCCTGAGCTTCCCTTGTGTGGTGAGGTGTGTGGAGGCTGGTCTGATGGTGTGCTTGGGATAGGCTGGGGTACAGGAGATTGGGTCTGGGTGGAGGAAGTTTCAGGGGGAATGCTAGACACAGGGACAATGGTTGCCATCAGTGTTGAGGCCAGAGTTTGCAGGGTTCGATGAAGGGCAGCTTGACCAGAATGAATGCCCTCCAGGAATGCATTTGTGTGTTGCAATTCCCTCTCTACACCCTGGATGGCTTTCAAAATGGTAGACTGCCCAACAGTGAGGGACCTGAGGAGGTCAATGGCCTCCTCACTGAGGGCAGCAGAGGTGAGAGGGGCAGGGGCCGAGGTTCCTGGGACGAAGGTGATGCCCACCCTCCTGGGTGAGCGGGCACGGGGGAAGGCTGAGGGGATGCTGGGAGGACAGTGCTGGTAGGGGGGGTGGCGGCTGTACCTGTAGAAGTGGGGGTCACAGATTTTGCCGCCACCACAAGGGAGCTACCATCGGAGGACGAGTCCGTGTCACTGGTTGCTGATCCTGTCCCCGCCGTGAAGCTCCCCTCGCCCTCCGTCCCACTGGTGTATTCCAAGTCCGTGGTGTGGCCCTCCATGGCAATGTGGGATGCAGCTCCCTCGTGCTCCGGTGCCACTGTACCTCCACCTGATGATGCTGATGCACACAAGAACAGGGAGACCACAAAAAGGGGACGACGACAGAAGAAAGACAGGTTGAGTGCATGGCTTACCGCTACTGTTGGCGGACAAGACAGACACAGCAGCCCCCTGCACTACGTCATGCTGTTGGGCTCTACAGATGCAATTCCTGGGATATGTCCTACATGGCTATGGTTGACATCTGCACACATAGATGACACAGGGGCATGTATACCTGTACTTGGCACTCTACAGAGGTGGGGTGGGGTGCCACATGGCCTGCATTACGGAGGGGCCTAGCCTACGGAACTCGCCCTGGCCTAGGGAAACCCACAGCCCTCCTCCCCCACCCAGACACCTTCACTGCGCGCAAAAGCCGCTGAATGATGTTGTACTGACCCCCTTGTGTCTGCTGTGATGCCCTCAAGCGCCCACCCAACTCAGGGTAGGCCACCACCAGGATCCGGAACATCAGGGGGGTCATGGTTTGACGGGCACCCCTCCCACGTTGGGAGGCCATCCCCAGCTGAGCCTCCGTCGTCTTCTTGCTCCAGCGGCGAATGTCCTCCCATCTTTTACGGCAGTGGGTGCTCCGTCTGTGGTGGACCCCCAGGGTGCGGACGTCCTTGGCGATGGCACGCCAAATATCCTTCTTCTGGTGGGCGCTGACCTACATGACATGTACAGGGGAAGAAGAGAAGTCATTACCAACTGCACCGTCGAAGTGAGTGGCCCACATCCCTACCCTTGCCATGTGGCACATGCATTCACAGCCCTTCATGCACGCAGAACTGTGCCCCCTTCATTCTTACAACCAGCCCTCTCCACACAGGAATAGCCCATACAACGTGCTCCCTGTGTACTTACCTGTTGGTCTGGAGGACCGTAGAGTAGCGTGTACTGGGGGAGGACCCCGTCCACGAGCTTCTCCAACTCCTCTGCAGTGAAGGCAGGGGCCCTTTCCCCAGACGCACGAGCCATTGTCTCTTCCAGACCGAGGTCACAGCAGCACTTGCAGTGTAGGTCCTCTCCTGTCGAAGATCAGGTATCGAGTGATTCAACAGATAGAAAATGGCGGTCACGTCTGCGGCGGTCACGTCAGCGACGGTGCGTACCATCACCGGCGGCGAACATCGTCATTTGCTCCTGGGACCTATAGGGTCCAATGTTAACCAATGCAGCATTGTGCCGCGGTCTTCGATCGCCTACCGCGACGGTGTACAACGCCAGCGCTGTTACCTCACATCCCATCTTCCCACTTTAGAGGTCAGGCAGCCGCCATTTCAGGGGCCCACATGGCCTCATTACCAACTGCGTCACACAGACCTAGGCCTTGTCGCGCAACACAAATACTGGCCAGATTTTGTGTATGAAGGGTGTAGACTGTGGGTACATACCTCTGAGTTGTTTGACTCTGTGGTCGCTGTTGTCATTCCTAGGCACCGTCCGCTGGGACATGTGAGGAGATGGCGGAATTCTACGGTGTACCGACCGCTGGTGGACCTGTCGACAATGGAGGAAAGACATTTGATAATCAACTACAGGTTTCACCGTGCCACAATCCAGGAACTGTGTGCCCAATTGGAGCCAGACCTGATGTCAGCAATCCGCCATCCCACAGGGATCCCCCCTCAAGTGCAGGTGCTATCAGTGCTCCATTTCCTTGCAAGTGGGTCATTTCAAACAACAGTTGCCGTAGCATCAGGGATGTCGCAGCCTAGGTTTTCCAACGTGTTGTCCAGAGTGTTGTCTGCCCTGCTGAAACACATGCGGAGCTACATCAGTTTCCCTCAGGTGGAGGATTTGCCTACAGTTAAAGGTGACTTCTATGCCCTTGGACATATCCCCAACATCATAGGTGCCATTGATGGGACCCATGTAACTCTGGTCCCCCCCCCACAGGAGTGAACAGGTGTACAGGAACCGGAAGAGTTATCAATCGATGAATGTACAGATGGTATGTTTGGCAGACCAGTACATCTCCCAGGTAAATGCTATGTTCCCTGGCTCTGTGCATGACGCCTACATTCTGCGGAATAGCAGCATCCCTTATGTGATGGGTCAACTCCAGAGGCACCGGGTGTGGCTATTAGGGGACTCTGGTTACCCGAACCTGTCATGGCTACTGACCCCAGTGAGGAATCCCAGGACCAGGGCAGAGGAAAGCTACAATGAGCCCCATGGGCGGACTGGGAGGGTGATCGAACGCACCTTCGGCCTCCTGAAGGCCAGGTTCAGGTGCCTCCATATGACAGGGGGTTCCCTATTCTACTCACCAAGGAAGGTGTGACAGATCATCGTGGCCTGCTGTATGCTTCACAATTTGGCTTTGCGATGCCAGGTGCCTTTTCTGCAGGAGGATGGTCCAGATGACGGTGTTGTGGCAGCTGTGGAGCCTGTGGACAGTGATGAGGAGGAAGAAGAGGAAGAAGACATTGACAACAGGGACTCAGTTATCCAGCAATATTTCCAGTGACACACAGGTGAGAATACATTCCTGCCTACTACAAGTACTTTCACACTTCTACCTCTATTCTGTCTGTCGATTTCACCCAGTATATGGTAACTGAGTTGTACATTTCCCTTACGGTTTCACAGGTGTGGTTTACAACGTGTGTCATCTGCTTAGATTCCTCATGGACTTGAGATGTGTGACATAGGTATGTTGGCAATACATTTGAAAACGCATTTTGTCACTGTCATTGCTAATACACATTTTCGAAATCACAGACTGACTCCAGATTGTTTTGTGGTTCAAGGGTGTTTATTGAAGTTCTCAATATTGGAGGGGGGTTGTAAAATGGTGAGGGGTGATGGTGGAGGAATGTCCATGGCAGAGTCCAGTCTATTAGTCTCACAGGTGCATTGCCCAGATGGGCATAGGAAGTGGAGCTGGGGCAGTTCCAAAATGGACAGGGTTACAAAGTGGGACAGTAGGATGACAATCAGGTTGGTCTCATTTCTTGGCGGGGGTTTTGGCATCGTGCTCTGTCTTGTTCCTGGATCTCAGGGACCGTTTGCGGGGTGGTTCTCCATCTGCAGGGGGTGGGGTGCTGGTGTGGTGGTCCTGTGGCGGGGCGTCCTGTCCACTAGCGCCGGCGGAGTTGGTGGGCAGTTCATCATCCATGCTAGTGTCAGGGGCCCCTTGCAGTGCCACATTGTCCCTCCTGGTGTTAAGTATCTCCTTCAGCACCCCTACGATGGTGCCCAGGGCGGAGCTGATGGTTCTGAGTTCCTCCCTGAAGCCCAAATACTGTTCCTCCTGCAGCCGCTGGGTCTCCTGAAACTTGGCCAGGACTGTTGCCATCGTCTCCTGGGAGTGGTGGTATGCTCCCATGATGGAGGAGAGGGCCTTGTGGAGAGTGGGTTCCCTAGGCCTCTCCGCCCCATGTCGCACAGCAGCCCTCCCAGTTCCCCTGTGTTCCTGTGCCTCCGTCCCCTGGACCGTGTGCCCACTACCACTGCCCCCAGGTCCCTGTTGTTGTTGGGGTGGTGGGTTATCCTGGGTTCCCTGTAGTGGTGGACACACAGCTGATTGACGTGTCCTGGGGACGGAGGTATGGGCCCGCTGGGTGGGTTCTGTGCTGGTGTTACCAGAGGGTGGAAGGTCTGTGGTGGCCTGTGACTAGGTGTGGGGAACCAACTGTCCCGAGGCCCACGATGGTCCGGGCTGGTCATCTGGATCCAGTTGGACAGAGCTGCTGTCATCACTGTGGGCCTCTTCTGTGGGTGAGGTGGAGGGGTCTGGACCCTCCTGTCTGGTGACGTTGGGTAGTGGTCCTGCAGGGGTATAAAAGCATGATTATTGCATCTGTGTGTGTCATGGTGGGCAATGGGTGGGTGAGCGTGTACCCCAGTGCTAGCATTCCTGTGTGTGGGCTTGTGTGATGATGGTTGAGGGGGTTGTTATGGGTATGTGCAGTGGGCATGCTTTAGTGATGGGTGTCCATACTTTGTTGTGTCATGCAGGGCTTGGTGTTGGGATGGGTGGTTTGTGTTATTAGTACATTTGTGAGGAGTTGGAGTAATAGGGGAGGGGGCGAGGGTGGGGGTCTGTGATAGCATGCAGGTAGGGTGGGGGATATGATAGTTAAGATTTGACTTACCAGAGTCCATTCCTCCACCGACTCCTGCGAGGCCCTCAGGATGCAGAATAGTCAAGACCTGCTCCTCCCATGTTATGGGGGAGGAGGTGGGGGTCCGCCGCCAGTCCGCTGTACTGCGATGTTGTGTCTTGAGACCACGGAACTCACCTTCCCCCGTAGGTCGTTCCACCTCTTTCTGATGTCGTCCCGATCTCTTGGGTGCTGTCCCACTGCGTTGACCCTGTCGACTATTCTTCGCCATAGCTCCATCTTCCTAGCTATGGAGGTGTGCTGCACCTGTGATCCAAATAGCTGTGGCTCTACCCGTACGATTTCCTCCACCATGACCCTGAGCTCCTCCTCAGAGAACCTGTGGTGTCTTTGCCGTGCCATGGGGTGGTGTAGATGATGTGTGGGGTGGTGTATGTGGTGATAAGTGTGGTGATATGTAGTGGTGTGTGGTGTTTTGTGCGTGGAAATAGTGTGGGTGATGGTGTTGTGTGCCTGTGGATGCTAGTGTTCTTGCTGGTGCTGTCTCTCTCTGGCTTTCATTCGTGATTTGTTGTCGTAAGGGTTTGTGGGTGATGTTGGTGTGTTTTATATTGTATTGGGACTGTGGGAGAGGTGTGTGTATGTGTATCAGGTGTGTGTATTTCGAATTATCCAATGTGGCGGTGTTGTGTAGAAGTGTGTGTATTTTGAGCGCAGCGGTGTGTACCGCCAATGGAATACCGCGGTTGAAAGACCGCTGCGTGGATTCGTGGGTCGTGATAGCATGGGCGTATTTCTGTTGGCGTGACGGTGGAGGTTTTGTTTTCGCCAGTTTATCACTGACCTTTGGTGTGGCGGACTTGTGTGGGTGTCTGAATTTTGTCGGATTTCGAGATGTGGGTCATAATAGCTGTGGCGGAATTCCGCAGCCACGGTGGTGTGTTGGCGGTCTTCTGCACGGCGGTAAGCGGCTTTTACCGCCAATGTTGTAATGACCCCCTTTGTCTCCTAAGTTAAGCCTTGTCGCTAGTTGCCAAGCTACCAAGGGTTGAGCTGGGTTTAATTTATTGAGACCTAAATGGACCTAAGTTGAGGTTAGTGGCTGTTAGATTTTTCATCCTTGGCGTGGTCTCCCTTAACATTTTGCCCCTGTTCCCCAGGTTGTTGATGTGTGCTGGACTCTGATTTTGCTGTTTTTGTTACTCTGGGAACTTTACCACTGCTAACCACTGCTTAAGTGCAAATGCAAATGTGTATGTAATTGGCTTATCCATGATTGGCATGTTTGATTTACTCGTAAGTCCCTAGTAAAGTGAACTGGAGGTGCCAGGGCCTGTAAATCAAATGCTACTAGTGGGTCTGCAGCACTGGATGTGCCACCCACATAAGTAGCTCAGTAATCATGTCTCAGACCTGCCACTGCAGTGTCTGTGTGAGCTGTTTTAACTGTAAATTCGACTTGGCAAGTGTACCTGCTTGCCAGGCCAAAACCTTCCCTTTTCTTACATGTCAGACACCCAGAAGGTAGGCCCTAGGTGGCCCCAAGGGCAGGGTGCAGTGTATGGTTAAGGTAGGACATATAGTAATGTGTTTTATATGTCCTGACAGTGAAATATTGCTACATTTGTTTTTCACTGTTGCAAGGCAAGTCCCTCTCATAGGTTAACATGGGGCTACCTTTCAATCTGATTAAAGTGTAGATTCCCTTTGGGAGCGGGTGGACATGTGGAGTTTGGGGTCTCTGAGCTCACAATTTAAAAAACAGCTTTTAGTAAAGTTGATTTTAAGACTGTGTGTTTGAAAATGCCACTTTTAGAAAGTGAGCATTTTCTTGCTTATACCATTTCTGTGACTCTGCTTGTTTGTGGATTCCCTGTCTGGATCAGTTTAACAGTTGGGCTGGTTGCACCTCACACTAGACAGAGACACAAAGAGAGCTGGGGTGTAGCCTGCAAATCCTGATGAGCCATCTGTGCTAGGAGGGAGGGGAGGAGTGGTCACTCACACCTGAAAGGGCTGTGCCTCCCCTCACACAATGCAGTTTCTAACCCCCTGCTGAGTGTCTGAGGCCTGGCATGGGCAAGGCAGGATTTGACATCCAAAAGAGACTTTTCTTTGAAGTAGGCCTACTTCAAAGGAGAAATTGGGTATAACAAGGGCACCCAAAACCACAGACTAGAACACTTCTGGAAACCAAGAGGAACCTCTGCTTGGAGAAGAGCTGAGGAAGAAGAGCTGCCCTGTCTGTGACTGTGCTTTGTGGAGCTATCCTGCAATTGCTGTTTCTGCCAGAGAAAGAGGGCAAAGACTGGACTTTGTGTGCCTTCCATCTTGTGAAGCTCTCCAAGGGCTTCATTTCGAGCTTGCCTCCTGTTGTTTGAAGTCTCAGGGACAGCAAAGACTTCTCTCTGCCAGCACCTGGAGTCTCTGCCCTGTGGTGCCCATCCAGTTCCTGGGACTCTGAAAGGAGAAGCTGGCAGCCTAAGAGGAGGAAATCCATGCACAGAGCGCCATGCGGGGAAAAGATCGATGCAACTCCCATCTGCGGCTGAAGAAACGACGTGCAGACGGCTCCGCGGCTGAAAATCGACACTCGCCGGAAACGCGACCAAAGAATCAACGCACAAAGCAGGAGAAACGACACGCAGCATTGCTGACGGAAGCTGGGAGATCGCAACCTGCGTGGTTTTCGGATCATCATGCGGCTGGATTTCTGACGCAAGCACCGCTGGGCGTGTAAAAACAACGCAAGGCCTGCCCGGACCCAAGAGTGCTGGAGAGTGACCGGTTCGATGCATCACTCTCCTGCGGAGAGAAGAAACAAGGCACCTCGACCTGACAAAAGGAGAAAAGATGCAAGGTCCCGCTCGTAAGTGGAATCAACGCATCGCAAGCCCTTTTTGACGCACACTCGCCTGTGCAGGGTTATTTATGACACACCCAAGGTACATTTTCATGCTAACTTGATAGTGTGTGTTTTAAACTACATAAAGACCCTTTTTGCTTTTTAATTGATAACTTGACTTGTGTATTGTAGATTTTTGTCGTTTTGGTCTTGTTTTGTTTAGATAAATATTTCCTCTTTTTCTAAACCTGTGTTGTGTCATTTTATAGTGTTTTCATTAAGTTACTGTGTGTGTTGGTACAAATACTTTACACCTAACACTCTGAAGTTAAGCCTACTGCTCTGCCAAGCTACCAAGGGGGTAAGCAGGGGTTAGCTGAGGGTGATTCTCTTTTACCCTGACTAGAGGGAGGGTCCTTGCTTGAACAGTAACCTGACTGTCACCCAAAGACCCCATTTCTAACAGTGGCCTATTGCTTGGTGTAGGTACTTACCTGCCCTTACCAATAATCCACTTTCCAACACTACGTCCTTGTTTGTTGAGGTAGTGCATACTGGTTGTGATGTCCATTTGATTTGTATCAAAACTGAGGATCCCTGTATCCTCAGCAAGAAAGCTTGGAGGGCAAACAAATTTGCTCTGAGTTCCTGGAAATTTATGTGCATTTTCAATTGTGCTAGAATCCATTTGCCTCTTATCCCAAGATCTTGCAAATCAGCTCCCCACCCCAGGGAAGTGTTTGTTGTAATTAAATGTTTGGACCCTGGAAAAAGCAACATTAGCCCCTATGTGAGATTATTGGAGTTTATCCACCAAGGAAGAATTTTAATCATAGTTGGAGTGATCTGGGTGATACCGTCGAATGAGCCTTCCGTCATAACATATAGCGCATCCAGTTCCTCCCGAAAAGGCCTCATCCTCAAATGAGCACAAGGCGCAAGAAGGATGACCGATGACATCCTGCTGAGAAAAGACTTGAGAAGACGAACAGAAATGGGCTTCCTTTTTGCAAGAGTTCGAGCCAGTGCCATGGGTTTTCTTTGTCCATTTTTGAACAAGGACGCCTTGTCTTGTAACATATCTAGGGTTGCTCCCAGAAAATATATCCTTGTTGAAGGAAAGATTTTTGATAATTGATTCTAGCCCCAGTGATTTAAAGATTTAAACATCTGTAGGCATGTTGTTGTAACCTTTAATGCTTGTTGGGCAGATAATACTTTTATTAGCCAGTCACTGCGGTAAGGAAATACCTGGAGGCCTTTTTGTTGTAAGAGCTGCCCCTGGGACAAGATATTTTGTGAAAATCCTGGGAACTGATCTGAGACCAAATGAGAGCACTTTGATATCATAATGAGTGCTGGCTACCGTGAATCTGAGAACTTTATTGTGTTTTCGATACCTACGGACATGGAAATAGGCATCCTGCAAATCTAGGCAGTCCCCATGAATGAGGAGTAACAGGATTTAGCGAAGCGTGATTATACAAAAAGATTGCTTTTTCAGGTATTTATTTGGTTTACTGAGATCCAGAATGGGGCACATTTCTCCTGATTTCTTCATTAGCAGGAAAAAATAAGAATAGAAACCCATTTTGAGAAAATGGGTCCTTTTCTATGGCACCCTTACTTACAATAGCAAGCACTTCCTTGCAGAAAACATGGAGATGAGCCTGAGGTGCTCCTTTTGTTGATGTGGTAGATGGAATTTGGATGAAGTCAAGGGTATGGCCATATGTGACAAAATTCATGAACCATTTGTCTGTTGTGATTTTCCACCATTGATGGGAATATTTTGAGATCCTTGCTCCCACATCAGTGTTGTTTTGTAATTAATGTAACTGGCACTATAAAATCATGATTGCTTCCTGTCAGTATTTCTGGCTGGAGCTGTTTGCTTCCTTCATGATGTCTGATAGAGGAAGCCACTGCCGGTAGACTTCGATATGACTGGTGTTGCTGGAAGGTAGTCCAGGCTGCTTGTAGGATCGGTATGACTGGTATCTCTGGTATCCTCCCCAAAAAGAACAAGTACCTCTACCACGCACCCCTCTGAAAGGTGTTTTACAGAACTGCAGGTTGCTTAAGAATTTAATGGTGTCCGTATCAGCCTTAATTGATTGCAAGGCATCGTCAACATATTTGCCAAAAAAATGTCACTGTCATATTGCATGTCCAAAATCTTGGTGTGGACCTCAGGGTGAAACGTGGTAGCTTTCACTCAACCTTGGCACCTAAGCACCACAGATCCTGTGAGCTTTCAGAAACCTAGTGAGGCAATGTCCGTGGCACAGTCCATGATCTGCGATGCAGATTGTTCACTGTCCTACAGAATCTTTTTTGCTTCCACTTTTTGTCTTCTGGCAAAAAATCCAGATTTGTGGTGATGTCTGACCACATATGGCTGTCATATCTGCCCAAAATGTCCAATGAATTTACTGCCCAGACAGTTGTGCCCGACATGAGTGAGAACCATTTAACAATATTATCAAACATCTGCCTTCTTTGTCAGATGGTGTTGAACTTATTGTAGATGAATTCTTCGGCCTGTGGTGAGCAGCCTGGGTAATGATAGAGTACAATTTTGGATGTCCTATCAGACATGCTGGTGAATCCTTAGGGCTTTATATATTTTTTCAATTCTTGGCAGAACCGCTGTAACAGTGGCTAGAGTTTTCAATATTTTTAATCCTCCCTGCCATATGTAGTCCACTAGAGGGATTGTTCTCACTGTTTTCCTCGATTGTTCTTTAAAATCATATAGGAAACAATCTGACAGTTTTATGGTAATAGGAAGCTGGAAACGCTTGGCTGTTCTTTCCATGAGCATTTGGAAACTACTGATATCCTCTGGTGGTGAATCCACAGGTGGTGGTTCAGGAGGAGAAGCTGTAGGGATGAGATAACATCCCATTCATTGGCCAGAGATTGAGTATCATGAACTTCACCCTCCTCTCTGTCATCAACAGAGGAAGATGGGTCATCTTGAGGAGGCATAGCAATGTTTGACACTGGAGTCATTCTCAGAGTTGCAGGTGGTAGCATAGGTTTGGACGATTTAGGCGCACAAGGTGGTGGATGCATCACTGACGATTGTGTTCCTGCCTGTGTAGGGAAATATTTATAATAATCTTGCAACATGCCTTGTAAATCGTGTACTAGGGCTATGGGAACCTGAACCATGCCTTCAGGTGTTGGAAGAGGAGCAAAATGATGAAACTGCTCCACATATTGCCCTGGCTGTCTCTGATATGTTTGCCCATAATATTCTTCTTCATCCTCATCGTCCTTGTATTTTACAAGACGCTCTGATGAACTGTGAGCTGTTTCAAAAGATCCATCATCATCATCCTCGTCAGAGTCATCAATATCCAACAAGTGGCTTGGAGGCAATGGAGACATCCTGCTAGGAGAGATATGATTTGGGTGCAAAATATCCTGTGCCATTTTGTCCCTTGTCAACGGTGTGGTTGACAGCACCATTGATGATGTAATTGTCAAATCTGGATTGAGAATTAAAATGGGGGGCTTCTTTGCATTCATCACCAACGACATAGATTACTTCTCCCCTGGATGTGCCGTTGATGACCTCTTTGACAAAATCTTCATAGACTGTGTCGTTGACAATAGTGGAGGTGTGGCCACTATGTTTACCGTTGACAAAAGCAGTGGTAGACAACGTAGTCCCTGTCTTTGCTTGGATTACCATCACTGATGATTTTAACTGTGTTACTGTCGTCAACAAGGTTTTCAGCTTATACTTGACTGGTTCTGAAGGGGATGTTGTGGACTTTAAAATTAGAGCTGAAGACGAAGTGGCAGGTTCAGATATTGCCTTAGAAAGATGTCTGTCACTTATTTTTTCCTTATGAGAGATACCTTTGGAAGACCCATGGTGTGTCTTGGTAAAAGCTTTTCTGTTTTCCTCATGTGACCACTGTCGTGATTTTTTCTTAGCTGAGGCCAGAGAACCTTCACTGTCCTCTTCCTCAGAAATTGCAGTTGTTTTATCATTCAGTTTCTAAAGCCATAGTAATAGCCTCCCCTTTGTGCCCTTGAGGGCTTTTGAGGAAAAAAGTTCTACAAATCTTACATTCCTTTTCCCCTTGGGAAGGGTGAAGGCAGTAAATACACTCATTATGAGGGTTGTCTGAGTGCAGCCTCTTCTTCTCACATGCCTCACAAGTTCTAAAGAGTCCTTTCTTCAACGATTCTAACATTTTGTTGAATAGCAGTACAGCTGAAGTCATCTGGATGAGCCAAATGTAGAGACAAGCTGAAGAACTGAGCAGACCTCAGGGAGACTCCCTTTCACACCAAGTGCCATAGAAAATCTGAGGGAAGATGCCTCTGCTAGGAGTGTTCTGAAGGATGCTATCTCCTGATTGGCTTGAGTTTGGTTTTTTGAAAATCACCTAGATAAACTAGAGAAATCAATGTCTTATGCCATTGTGAGGAATATATATTTCTTCCACTGCTCTGGAATGTACCGTCTGACTTCTGCCTCGATGGTGGTGATGAAAAATACAATACTGGAAAACATGAAAGTACAAGATAGAAAATATTGTGACATGGAGTCACATGGGAACCGCATGCTTGTGCTTTCAGACCTGTTGTCCATCATGCTATTCTATTACTAAAACTGTTGGCACTCTTCAGTCTTTACCACCAGCACTCTGTTGTTCTTGAATTGGTATCAGAGCATAGCTCTGGAAATGCGTCCATTTTCTTACGATAATGGCATTACTCCTAGTCCTACTCCCTCACCTTCCTTTTAAACCAATGAGGCCTCCCGCCTCCCCCCTAGACCCTCCCTTCCCCTTTTAAAACCCCCCCCCACCCTTACCTCCTCCTGTACAAAACCCAAGCCCAAGCAGCAACTCGGACAGTCCGTACCGGGAGGGTGGGAGGGAACGGAAAAGGAAGGCGAGGGAGTAGGACTAGGAGTAATGCCATTATCGTAAGAAAATGGACGCATTACCTCCCGTCCCTCCCTCGCCTTCCTTTTAAACCAATGAGACATAGCAAGAAAAACACAGGAGACGGACACTGAGTTGCAAGAACCTTTATTCATATCCTGCCCCAAGGACACCAAAACACCCTACCCCTATTACCTCATAGAGGATAGGACCCGGTGACCTAATACCGACTCCAAACTACCCAAGTCCGATAGCCTATAATGACGCACAAACGTCAAAGGAGAAGCCCAAGTGGCGGCCCTGCAAATTTCCACCACGGAGGTCCCCTGTAGTTCCGCCACTGTAGCCGCCATACCTCTGGTAGACCGACCCTGAATCCCTTGAGGAGGAACTACCTCTTTCAAGGAATAGGCCAACAGAATCAAAGATCTCACCCAACGACTCAAGGAAGCCGTGGAAGGTTTCTCACCTTTACGTGCCGGACCGAAATTCACAAAAAGCGAATCCCCCTTACGAAAAGAAGCCACCACCCGCAGGTACTCCAATAAAGCCCTGCGTACATCCAATGAATGCAAATGGACCTCTTCCATTGAGGAGGGATCCGGACAAAATTAAGGCAGGATAACCTCCTGACGGGAATGGAATGAAGAATTGACCTTCGGAATAAAGGAAGGAACCGGAACCAGAACTACCCGATCGGGAAAAACCTTACAAAAAGGAAAGGAACAGGCCAATGCCCCCAACTCCCCTAACCGACGAGCCGAAGTAATGGCTACCAAAAAGAACGTCTTCAAAGACAGATGGCGTAAATCACAGTCCCCCAATGGCTCAAATGGGGCCTCTGTCAAAACATCCAAAACCAAAGAAAGATCCCAGGAAGGAAAGGAACGTACTGGGCGAGGAAACAAATTAACCAGACCCTGAAAAAATCTAGGCATCAGGTGCCCTTCATCCTGAAGATTACGCCACGGACCTCTGAATGCCTGAATCGACGCCCATTGTACCCTCAGAGATGCTACCGACAAACCCAAATGTGCGCCGTCCTGCAGGAACTGCATTACTTCAAAGATAGACGCGCATGTAGGATCTACTTCATGATTCAAACACCAAGAAGAAAAAACCCGCCACTGTCTACCATAGGAAAGTAAAGTGGAACGCCGCCTGGAAGCCAATAAAGTAGAACTCAACGCTACAGGTACCCCCAGACCCGTTAAGCCCCTTCATTCAACTTCCAGGCCGTCAAGTGCAACCTCCTCAACGACACCACTGATAGGCAGGGAAACTCCAGGGGGGATGGACAAAGAGGCAGAGGCCACATCCTCCCTTCTGCCATCAGCCTCAACAACGGGAACCAATTCGCCCGTGGCCAAAGAGGTGCAATCAGGATAACCCTGGAGCCCAGATCCCTCACCCTCAACAGAAAAGCCCTGAGAAGTTGAAACGGAGGGAATGCATACAACAGACCCCTCGGCCAAGGGCATGACATCCCGTCCACCTCCCAGGCCTGGGGACACCGAAACCGGGAGCAGAAGCGATCCAACTTTGCATTTTCCGCGGACGCAAACACATCCAACACTGGAAGCCCCCAAAGCCGCACCAGATGCAGAAACAGAGACTTCCGGAGGGAGAAAAGTTGAGACGAAGGAATCACCCTGCTTAGAAGATCCGCCCGAACATTGACCACCCCCCGAATGTACGTGGCCCTGAGAGAAGGAACCCACTCCTGAGCCCACACAAAAATCTCCCTGGCCAGACTGAACAGCGCCCTTGACCTGGTCCCTCCTTGCCGGTTGACATAAGCTTTGGCCACTAAGTTGTCCGTCCGAATAAGAACCGCCTTCCCCCTCAGGGACCCCTGGAAATGGACCAGAGCCAGAAAGACCGCTCTTAATTCGCGCCAGTTCGATGACCGACTCGCCTCCCGAGGGGACCAAAACGCCTGAACCTGAGCCGACCCTATCCACGCCCCCCAACCGGAGAGGCTGGCATCCGTAGTCACCACCACGGGCCTCAGAGGAGACAAAGAAACCCCTACCCGAAGATGAGCTGCATCCAACCACCATTGCAGCTCCCTGCGAATCAATCTGGACCCCGGAACCCTGTCCCTCAGAGACCCGGACCCCGGAGTCCACCTTTTCAAGAACCACGTCATCAAGCACAGGAGATGGAAACGCGCCCAAGGAACCAGAAATATCACAGATGCCAAATGACCCTGCAGCCGCAACCAAAGAAGAGCTCGTGGCGCAGTCAGGGATACCACCTTCTTGACCAAGGCCTGGAGAACACCCAACCTCTTCTCTGATACCGACACCAAGCCGAGAAGAGTCTGAAACCGAGCCCCCAGAAAAACCAGATCCTGGGATGGAACTAAATCTGATTTCTCCCAATTGATTAAAAACCCGTGGTTTTGCAGGACCCCCAGAACTTGGTCCACCTGGCTCTGCAACAGGACACGTGACTGGGCATGAATTAAAATGTCGTCCAGATATGGATGAATAAACACCCCTTCTGAATGTAGCAAGGCCATCAGGGGGGCCAGCACCTTCGTGAAAATTCGAGGAGAAGATTTCAGACCGAAAGGAAGAACGCAAAACCGGTAGTGTTCTTGATCCACGGCAAACCTCAGGAACCTCTGAGAAGCTCTTGCCACAGGCACGTGCAGGTAAGCATCCTGCAGGTCCAGCGACACAAGAAAGTCCCCTTGCCTGACCAATGGAAAGATAGTCTGAATAGACAGCATGCGGAAATGCACCGTCCTGATCCAAGTATTCACCTCCTTCAGATTGAGCACTGGTCGAAAACCCCCTGAAACATTCTGCACCAGAAACAGGACCGAATAAGTTCCCTGA
Organism: Pleurodeles waltl; assembly: GCF_031143425.1. Classification (NCBI taxonomy): domain Eukaryota; kingdom Metazoa; phylum Chordata; class Amphibia; order Caudata; family Salamandridae; genus Pleurodeles; species Pleurodeles waltl. The sequence continues at coordinate 775,003,847 of NC_090443.1, forward strand.
CCCCTTTCTTCCAGTGGAACTCGGGAAATGGCCCCCTTGACCAACAAGTCCCTTACTCCGTCCAATAATGCCCTTCTCCTTGACCCCCCTGAAGGCAGAGGGGTGGGACGCACCCCTGAATCTGGAGGAACTCTCACAAAATCGATGACATAACCATTGGCCACAATGTCTAGCACCCAATGATCGTTGATACTTTCCTCCCAAGCTGAAAGAAAGTGAATCAACCTTCCCCCAACCGGCCCTATGCCAGGCCCACAATGATTGTCAGGACCCCTTCTTGAAACCACCCCGGTTCGCAGGAGCAGCCTTCTTAGGGGAAAAACGCGGCTGAAAACGCCGTTTCCTAAATGAAAAGGATTTGGTCTCCCTATTCGGAGAAGATCGGGAATGCTTCTTCCATCCTTTACTAGAAGTAGAACCTCCTTTATAAGGCAAGGCATGTTTCCGTTCCTTAAACGCCTTGGAAAGCATGGATGGCAACTGCTCTCCAAACAAGTTACGACCTTCAAACTGCAGTCTCAGCAAGGCCGCCTTCTCCCCTGGGTCAGCCTTCCAGGAACTTAACCAGAGGGACCTACGAGCCCCAATCAAAGCCCCCGATGCCAGCGCCGAAGTACGGACCACATCCGAAGAAACATCCGCCAACAATCTGGCCTGTTGCTCCATAACAGCCAGGAGCTCTGAACATTCGGCACCTTCCTGAACAGCCACCGCCAGCTTATCAAAGTCCTGCACCAATGACTGGGCCGCATAAGCAGAATAAATACCTGCCCTTAGCGCCAAATTCTCCCCAGCAAATGCCCTCTTAAGACCTGAATCCACCTTACGATCCGTGGCATCTGTAGGCACACAATCCTCCGGATTTACTGCCGTTTTGCCAATCAGGGTAGCTAGAATTGAATCCAGGCGGACCGAAGGAGGTAATACCTCCTCACCCTCAAGTAAATACAGTTTCTGCAGGAATCGTGGAACCTGAGCTTTATCCACATCTTTCCATTCACGAAACACCATCTCCTTCACAGGTCCCTGAAAAGGCATGGCAAACTTGGAAGGGGTCTGATATTGAGGAAATAAGTGAGAATCCGAGCTGGAAGGAGGAAACACTGGGAAACCCAAATTGTCCCGAACATGTGCCATCACCTCCCACATTTCCTCTCTGGATACATATTTACCCCCAGAAGACGTAGAAGGGGCCTCATCACCCTCACTGTCTGACGAGGACTTCCTTGTAGCAGCCGTTGAATGAGAAATCTTAGAGTGACCAGTCCTGGTCACCCCTGCTTGAAGAGCCCTGGTAACAGCTACTTCAATCATCTCCTGTACCTCCTCCCTGGACATGAGGGGAGAGCCCCTATCCTGTAACTGTGAGTCCCCAGGAGTGGAAACTCCAGCAGCACCCTCCTCCTCAGAAGAGGAAGATGAGACAATCCTACGCCTCTTAGCCTGAACCTTCGGCATGACTATCCAATAAACACTGTCTTACATCCCAAATCACTCCCCATATATAGTGACTAGGACCTGCCCCCTAAAAATAAACCAATCCCCAAAAAGGTCAAATATTCCTGGCCAAACAAAAAACAAACAAACTGCGGGCAGAACGCCCGTCCTACCAGTCGATTCCCGGCATCTCAGCTCAAAAGTCCCCATCCAGCAGCTCCTCGCAGCTCAGCAGCGTGGTAACCCGGAAATACAAGCCCCAGCTACAAAGGGCCAGTCGACCCCGTCGGCCGGCCCTCAATCTGCGTAGTCTCGAGCAGCCCGGCTGCTCGCATTCCAACGCGATCAGCTGGTGTACTCCTCGTGGAGCTCCGCACCCCGAGGAGCACCGTCAACGAAGACCTCCAGGCCCCGCCGTGCAGGTAAGGGAAAGAAAAAATGTCTAGCGTGGGCTAGACGAAAAAAACAGGAGGAGGTAAGGGTGGGGGGGGGTTTTAAAGGGGAAGGGAGGGTCTAGGGGGGAGGCGGGAGGCCTCATTGGTTTAAAAGGAAGGCGAGGGAGGGACGGGAGGTAATGGACCTCAATCCAGATCAAATTTATAACTATTACACATATCTGTATATCTGTGTTCAGCATTAACTGTGCACAATTTTGAACTAAAATCATACATTATTTTAGTACTTCCCGGGTCCCTGTTCTCTCCGGTTATTCTGTGTTCCCATGCCCTCCAGCTTTTACCAATTTGATAGGCTTGGTGTAGCTAAGAACAAGGAAAATGCCATCCTTTTACCTCACTGTTTCTGATAAGTGCTGGAAACATGCTGATGTCGGTGTCTTCAAATTAGATTAGAACGTGACAACTTGATAAGTAAGATGAAATAAACGGGGACTCCAAAGAAATCTGACTGGCTCCAGCAAAATACATCTACTCCTGTCAACACCGGAAGGCTGAAATGGCAAAGTCACGGACAGCCCTTGCTGTCTACTTTTCTAACGCGCAATTCACTGCAAGAAATCAGTGAGACTGCGTATGAACAGTCTGGGTGCCCAGAACACGAGCCGCAGCTGTGTGTGGTGTTTCTGCGTTTTACGTTATTTGGTAGGTGGAATGAATCCTCGTGTGCAAAATGAACACAGGATGTATGTGATGCTAAAATGTCGCGCTAAATGCTGCTTTTGTCAGCGCATAATTACATAGAAGCAAATTAAGAGAATTGTTCACATTCCTATAGATTCTCCTCCAAACCGTTCAGTCAGCCACGATCATAAACAACTCGAGCAAAAACTAAATCATTTTGTAATTTAACATGTTTTAATCTTTGGTCAATCTTTTGTCAATCTCGTGAAATAATTCCAACAAAAAAACTACGAGACAACTTTCACTAATTCTCCACTCAATGTTCTTGCACGGGTGAGAATAGAGCCCACCCTTTCCTGGGTGGTGTGCCAAGCCTTTATATGGGGAATTCATCTGTTTTTCGCTGTTTCTTTGGAAGAACAGTTCTTGATTAATATCAGCCTCGGGCTTAGCTTCTTGACCAATAGACAGACACATTTCCTCTCACATTAGAAACACAACACATCAAAGCAGAATGGAACTGATTTAGCTTGAAGGTATGCAACCAGCACAGGGACCAATGTTGCTGCATTGTGTTGTGTGAAAAGGAATGAGCAGGACAACGCCATTTCTACTAAGCTAGGGCACTGTTGCACTGTTGTCTTCCCTTGATCTCTAACCCACTTTAGGCTCCCTTATGCCATGTATATACTCATGCACCGTAAACAAGGGTGTCTGTATGGTGTCGAGCATAGGTTTTGGACTGCAAAGGTATCCATCCAGTAAAAAACACACACACACACACACACAAAAAAACGACGTTTATACATGGCTTAACATTTTACCTACAGCACACATACAACGTTTGAAAAGTTTACAGAAAAAAGACTTTAAGTCCGCATTGAGGAGGTGTAGGTTTTTGGTGTAATGCACAGTTTACAAGTTCAGCAGGTAGGGATTTGAATCAAACCCTATGGGTGATTGCATGGAAAACCCACCTACATCCCAACAATGTGAAGTTCCCGTGAAACAAAGTAGCCCAAAGCAGTGTAAAATCCCCCAAAATGGTTTGCGTCACTTTAGGTGACTGCACAACCGCAAAAGTGAAAGTAAATCTAGGCCTCTATCTGAGTATCCTCGTTGTTTACATTTTGCTTACACTTATCTACTTTAGAGCGTTCAGTTATTTATAATGTGCATCAGAAGGTAAAATATCCGTTTCAAGAAATAAAGACTTAGTAAGTAATAACAAATAATGCGTGGGTGACAATTGAATCTTTACTGGCACAATCATACTAGAAACTAGCCTGAGCTTCCACACATTAGCTTCGGAACTAACATAATGAACCTCTAATAAGCCTGCACTGCATCACCTAATGAACACAATGCATTACCTTCCTGGGAAATCCTATAATGCGATCAGAAAGAAGTAATTATGAGAACTAATGTAAGCAAGAGTGTAGAGCTCGCTGATAACAGTCTATGGAGACCTGGTAGCGAAAGTATTGAAAATCAAATGTTTTTAGTCTGCCCAGCGCAGGCCTTATTATAAATTCAGAGAAATAATCTGATTGCTGGAAAATCAGATGAATGATATGAATAATTATGCATCCTAAAGGATAATTGTGTACCTCCAAATGCACAGATTAGTTGTGGAAAGTAAACCTGCCTTTGTGTTATAAATGAGGTGTTTACGTGTGTGCACTGCAAAGTGCTGACAGAGACACTTAACTGACAGTTCTGATGAGAGTTGCACAAATTATGTTTTTTTTTGTAGGATGCTAAGCCAGCAGTAAGTAATCCGGTACATTTTCAGAAGCTTAAATTGCCTTTTTGGGTAAAATCAAACATATTTGCATTTAAATTAAACCCACTTAAAGTTTTGTGGTAATGTGAACTAAATTCCTCCCATTTATACACTTCGATGTACTAAAATTGTGTCTCCACACAATGTACTTAGGCAGAGCATCATCTTAATGCATATGACATTAACATAGTTTGCTTTTAAAAGTAATAACACGACAGCGATATCTTTTGTATGGCGATGTGATAGTAAAAGTGGTTCAGAAGTATGTAATTCTGAAATTTTGATAGAAATCGCCTCATTAATGCACTACAAATTTGGACAAGTGTCATATATCAGGATTTTTAAATCAAACTGTTGACTGTGTCATTTTGATTGGTTCTGTTCAGATCTCCTTTTTAGTCATGTTATATTGCAGATCACAGATTCAACGCACGAGAAAATAAATCCGTATTAATAATTTCAAAGCAGAAGGTAGAACAAGGACGTCAGGACTACAAGGACCTCTCGGGACACAATATTTGACCATCAACATAGCTAAAAACAGTTGGGTAATAGATAAACGATGCACAACAGGATCCAGCAATTATTGTCTGAAAGAAGGCTTAAATTGAGGGGCGTGGCAGTCGTTTTTGCAGTAGTTGGCACCTTTTAAATTATGCATTTATCCTGATCGAGCCACTAACGAATGATACGCCTTTGCAATGTCACCAGTTATCCTTAGAGCGGCTCTAAAAAGCAATCCTCTGAAGACATGGATGAAACTCCGGGTGAAAAGCAGAAACCCTGTCAGAAATAGGAGTATGCATCCTCCACGGTGATGCTGTCTCCTCGCAATAGATACACAACGGCGTTAGAGAGCGCCAGGCTAGGTGCAATAAACTGCCGTAAAAAAATTGTTGTGCACAATAAACCATTGCTGCTGATGCCTGCCATAGTCTCTCGGTGACACTGTTCCAAGATTCATCAGTGCTTAGCTGATACTCTTACTAAGAAGTGTCACTACAGGCCTGGAGATATCTTAAGCAATAAATATAGTGAAAGATCAGGTGGACAAGCACATCCAATCCAACAAGATGAACAATTACAACAGGCAGGTGGCGGGCTGCCAATACCATCCTGTGACTGCAAACCTGGATGAAGTTGGAAGGAAAAATCTAGATACAACTGAACCATTTATCAGCAACATCCTACTTGTGATATCACACATGAGAACCTGTCTAAAAACAAAGATTCACCATCTCCCGATTTAAGTAGCCCTTCTTCAAATATCACACTGGGGCCCTGATTTATACTTTTTTTGCGCCACATTAGAGTCATGTTTTGACGCAAAAGCGGCGTAAACTTACAAAATACAAATATATTTTGGAAGTTTGCACTGCTTTTGTGTCAAAACATGACGCTACTGCACTGTAAAAAAAGCATAAATCAGGGCCTGGGTGTCTTTAGTGGAGATTGCCCCAACATATATTGCTGAAATAGTCTTCAAACTGCAATCTACTAAACCTGAGCAGCAAGAGACACGTAGGAAACCGGAACTACACACTGAAGATTCAGAAGTGAGTTCCCAATTGCAATTATTTGAGTTATTGGTTGAGGGGGTGGAAGCCCCATTTTCACAAAAAATCACAGTCCATGTCAGAATGAACCACAAAAGTCAATTTCAATGTTTTAAGTGGGAATGGCACCTAACAGCACTAAGCACCACTCACTGTCATCTGGTCATACTAGAGCCTAGGAAATTTACCAGGCCAACATCACTGGAGCTGGGGTGGAATGTATGGACCAGTTTAGTGCAGTCGAAAAAGTCAACGTCTCAAAGTCTAGAGTGAAGAGTTCCATTTGCAGTGGAGAAGGCCATGGGAGGCAGCAAGAGCACTGCAGATAGTTGTCCCTGCAGCACAAAGGACAGGCTGAGAGTCGCTATAGCTTCACTATTGCGGTCACTGCGGCTGTAGTTGCTGCAGTGTGGAGTGCCGATCTTGCATTGCCTGTCATCGCTGGCAATCGCTAATGCATGCAGCCGGCTGAGTCTCAGTGCACGTATGTCAGGATTTTGCTCTTTTCTGTTTGCAGGAGCTCAAATTGATGCCAGCCAAGGGTCCAGAACCTAGCAGGGTACCTTCCAGGGATCAGGAACTCACTGCAGCAGAAGTCAACAGGGCTTCTGCAGGTCCAGTTGCAGGACAAGGCAGGTCTAGTGCAGCAAGACAGTTGCAGGGAGGCCTTTGGAGCTCAGCCAAAAGATCATTTGAGTCACTCAGGTTAGCTTGGATGACGGTAAGTAGGTCCAGTGTTCTTTCCACACAGCAAGGCAGTTCTCAGCAGCAGTGCAGTCATCTGGAAGCAGGGCAGTCCATCTGTAATGTCCAAGGATCCAGAGGTGTTCTGAATAGTGGCTCTTGAGGCCCAAAATTGATACCTGGTGTCAGCCTTTGTGTGTAAGGACTCCCTGTCCTACCGCCACATTTGGTTCTTAAAAGGCTCTTCTCCTTTCCCTGTCGATGTTCATAAACTGTCTGGAGTCACAAAAGACAGGACAGGTTTGGTGTCATATTCCTTTGTGTGAACAGGAGGCAAGGCCCTTTGAAGTGTAAGTGAAGCTAGGTACAGCTCCTCCCAGTCATCCTACCAGCAGGGACAATTCTGTTCACACCTAAGGCCCCTTGGTGTTACTGTCTGAAAGTGTTAGAAGTTGGGTTTCTGGTTGACAGAGGTATACATCCTGTCCAAGCAGGAACCACAAACCTATTTAGATACACACTAGAAGTTAACCTGTACTCACCCTCTGGTAGCTTGGCGCAGAGCAGTCAGGCTTAACTTAAGAGACAATGTGTTAAGTATTTGTGCAACACTTCATACAGTAAAACAGCTAAATGAGCAAACAAAAATAATCCACACCACGTTAGAAAATGAGACCTTCATTTAATGATGAAAACAAGTCTAAAATGACAGAAATCCAATAAGGAGAAGTTGAGATATGAACTTTTAAAGAATATATGTAACTCCAGCGCTTAGAAGTAGAAAGTACCAACCGGGGCTACTTGGTCGCGCTAGACCAGGCCAATGTCAAAGGTTCAGGCCGATTGCAATGGAGCCAAGTCTGACTACAAGATACACACAGGGCTACTGAGCAAAAGCACCTTGGTCCTTGAGATGCATCAGTTCTGATCATCACAGCAATGTTGTTGCATTCATTCTGGACCCACAGTAAAAAAAACACTAAGCGATGCATCGACGTTGATCCAGAGGATGAAGGCGATGCATCGATTCAGAGCCACGCAGAGGGGGTGATGCATTGTGAATTCAACAGTATGGTGCTCTGATCCTCACAGCAGTACATTGTTAACGGTGATGCAGTGTTCTTGATCCTCACAACAGTGGCGATGCAGTGGTGAAGCGTAGCACGATTGTTGGAAGTCTTTTGTGTCCTTGAGACTTCAGAAATCCGGAGGCAAGCCACCAAGCCCTTTGAGTCACTCTGGATTCAAGTTTTGCAAGACCTGTCCTTCTCACCCAGGCAGGGGAACAGTAGGCAGCAGGGCAGCTCAGCAAGGCAAGAGTCTTGCAAGGCAGGGATCCAGCAGAGTAGCAGTTGTTTAAGCAGCACAGCAGTCCTTCTTCTTGGCAGAGTGTTCACAGGTCCAGATGCTTAGTAAAGTTCTGGTATTATGGCTCCAGTGCTTATACCAAGTGGTGCCTTTGAAGTGGGGGAGACTTCATAGAAGGGTCTTTGAAGTGCACAGACGTCCTTTCTTCCCAGGTCTGGCACCAGACTATCAGTTGGGGTAATTATCCCTTTGTGTGGGGACCTACACTGCCTATTCTGGTGTGTCAGCACTCCTTCAGAATGCAGATGAATACTCAGACATACCTAACCTTCCTGTGCTTGTAGCTGTCTAGAGGAAATGCACATAGTGGTTCTGCTGCTCACCCCAGATGCGCGTTGTGTTGTAGGACTCTTACAATGTAGGTTGGTTGGGTGGCACCACCACAGTGTGTGGGTGACTGAGTCAATCCCACACCGTCTGGAAACTGTCAGCCGAACCCTTTCAGCTAGCTAGCAGTATATCACCCAAACCTAGAAAGTAAAGGTGATTTGTGGAAACCTGATGCATGACACTCTGACTCTCAAGGAACGTTGTGGTAGAACAGATCTTACCCCTTTCTCTCATTTCGACACGGTCTCATACATGCAAGACAGACAGGAAAATGCAGGACAGGTTTCAATATATTTTATTGGAGCAACTGCATTCTTTGTAAAAAAGCATGAGCTGAAATTATTAGCAAGATGAAACACAATACAATTATTATGGTGACCATGAGCATGAAACAAAGGAAAAGTCCCTGCAGACACTCTAGAGAATCTAAAATCCCTATCTACACTTCTAGCATCTAGATGAGAGCATAGCAGTGATAGCCCTTCTCTGCTCATACTAGTCCCTGGAAGTACCCCCTGGCTCCATACAGGAATTATAAGCAGGGGTTTTGCCTGTGGTCTACTGGCAGTCCTCCCAAGTGGTTGGAGTGAGGAGGCCAAGTTCAGCAGAGCTGCAACAACATGATACAGCATAAGACAGTGGCTGGAATGTCCACCTCTAACCTTGTTTTGCCAGTGTGGTGTTTTTATAACAAAACGTTTATTGTTTTGAGAACTGGACTGATGTGAAAATGCATCTTTCTGTGTAAGGTCGGCTTATACTCTTGGAAAAACAATACTTGTCAAATAAACATGTACAGCCTTGAGCAGGGGCACAAGATGAAATGTGCAAAGGAATCAATAACAATGCCTGTGTAGAAAGACAAGTAACAAAAATAATAAAACGTTACCGCTAAAAGGAAGCCATGCAAAAATAATAAAAAGGAATGAATGAAATGAACTAGATTAAAAAGCACAGGTTGCAGGCCCAAAGCTAAAAAAAAAAGTGTGCCCAAACAGTGTGCGACAAACAAACCCATGACAGTTGGAGACAGGCTGCAGGCACACAGAGCTTAACAGCATATAAAAGTCCACCTTTGAAAACTGGGATTTTCGAAACTAGTAATGTCAAATCTTTACCAGTTAAGAGGATTTATCATTGCCATTCCAAAAGATATGATACATGACCCAGCTACTCCTTTTTAATCAGGAAATACAGCTTAAAAGTGTATTAAGGTGTTCCCAATGTTAATCTATGAGGGGAGTAGACCTCGCAGTAGTGAAAAATGTACTTAGGTGTTTTTCACTACCAGGACATGCAAAACTTAAACATACATGTCCTACCTTATGCTTACACAACACCCTGTCCTATGGCTACCCAGGGTCTAACTTAGAGGTGACATATGTATAGAAAAAGGGGAGTTTAAGGCTTGGCAAAGGGTTTTAAATGCCAAGTCAAAATGGGAGTAAAACTGCATACACAGGGCTGAACCATGGTTTGGGGACTACTGGAGTGGGTGGTACAATGAGCGCTACAGGCTCACTTGTAACATTTAATCTACAGGCTCCGGCCACAAATGGTACATTTTACTTGGGACTCATAAGTAAATTAAATATGCCAATTGGTGTTAGACCAATGTAGCAATGATAAGCACTGGTTAGCAATGGCAAAGTGCACAGAGTTCTAAAATCAGCAAAAACAAGGTCAGAAAAAGGAGGGAGGTGGGCAAAAAGTTGGTAGGAAGACCACCATAAGGCTGCCAGGTCTAACAGAAAACAATACACACACCTCAACAGCAGGATCTATCACAATCATGTGACCCAGGACAATGACTGAAGGCGTAAATTGTTGGGACAAGAAAATGCCAACTTTCTAAAGGTGGCATTTTCAGAAATAGTTACTTAAATTCTGACTTTATCACTAAACAGGATTTTAAACTACAATTAATTTGAGTATAAACAGCATATGCCTATCTGCTCCCAATCCAAAGAAGTGTTAGCCAGTAGGAGCGAAAGGGCTTACACAGTGCTTAATTTGTAAATTAAAAGGTGCCGGTGCCCAAAGCCCTCCTCTTAAACACATGGCTGCTGCAATTAAATGTGCAAACACGGAATACTGAGGCAGCGTAATCCTGAAGCCATCTCGGGCCTCCTCAATCCATTTAAAGCCACTCACTGCCCCTTCAGCTCACCCCTGCAGCTTCTTACTTACTCTCATTGTGACTTTATTTGTTTTTCTCTTCCTCCCTCTTTCCCAACTGGGTCTTTTGCTCACAGCAAATGCTTGAGGCAGAAGACTAAACGCCGACCCTCAAAAATAAGTGCTGGTGCTCAGCACCAGAAACAACAAGCACAAATTAAGCACTGGGTTTACAACAATGAAAAAATACGCTAGGGTTTTTTTACTGCCAGGACATGTAAAACTGAAGCACACATGTCCTTCCTTTTATCCTACTGTTTTAAATACAATGCAAACTGCACTGCCTTCAGGGTCTACATTAGCTGTGACTTATAAGTATTGATAAGGAAGGTTTAGGCTTGGCAAAAGATTTACTTTGCCAGGTTGAAATGACAGTTTAAAAGTGCACTGCAGGTAATCCTGAGACATGTTTCAAAAAGATTACTTTTGAGGGTGGCACAATGAATACTGCAGGCCTTTTAGTAGCAATTGATTTACAGGCCCTGGGTGCCTGTATTGCTGTTTACTAGTGATTTACATGTAAATTAAATGTGCCAATCAGGTGTGGGCTAATTTTACCATGTTTTAAGGAGAGAGCATAAGCACAGTAGCACTGGGCAGCAGTCCTAAAGCAACAGAATCAAATTCAACAAAACAGGAGGAGTAAAGGCAAATAGCTTTGGGTAATACCACACCAAGGATGACAGGTCTATCACCATCGTAAAGGGCATCCCTGAAATAACTTTTCAGAATATATATCAAAAAATGCCTGAAGCCAAGCACCTCCATTTTTTGTCTTTTGGACATATACACAGGGATCCTCTACTGGTGCTTCCCCCCTTCAGGCAATCCCCATTCAAAGATACGTTTCTGATTTTCAAGCCACAGTGATTGTAATGCAATTACCTGAGCGAGCAATTTGTGTGACAACTTGACATTTCTGTGATTCTTCACCTATACAGAGCTATTAGAGACAAAGGAGTCACATTGATGCTGTAAATATGTAGTTTCGAAGTCGAGAAGTAAAGTACGTGTTCCTTTTCCTTGCCAAATTAAAAATAGATAATTACCAATCACACTTCTACTGAGACCTGTAGCATGGAAACAGTTTGAGGTTTGGCAATGAATCAAAATAAAGAGAACTGTCATGAACCAGCAACAGACCATCTTGAGATTAATTATTTCTTTTAAACATATTTATGTAATTCATAATTAGTACTTCTTAGAGAATCATTTAAAAACATCTCCCCCAGTAGCATTTCCAATTTTATTTAATATATATTACATTTTGCTTAATTTATGTATTGAATAATTTAAATCATTTTGAATTTTTAATGAAAGTTTAAAAGATTGACTGAATTATATTTTTAAATTAAGTTAATTATTATATGTTAAGATAAAAAAAAATAGCTTGGTAAATGTATGTACGTTTTCACATGAAACAAAATATGTATTAATAGATTGAATGTCAAATTCATTTTATGTATTTAATATTATTTTGTATGGGGTGCTATTTTAAAGCCCTTCTTTTGTTATTTTTTATGTGAGTGTGTTGCAGTATCTGTGAATGGCAGTGTGAGGTGCTGGATGTAATCTAAGGCTCGACAGGAGTACATTTACTACTGTTTGTCAACTTTAGGGCTTTAGTAACTTTAGAAGAGTAACTTGTGAATACCAATATGCCTACTCTGCTGTAGGTGGGTGTTTGTAGTAGCTTTTCTGTCCCTATATACCTCCTTGTTATTATACTTACATGTGTGGAGATCTCACTATACAAAAATGAGAAGAGGTGGAGGTGGAGATTTCCATTTGTAGGTTTGTGGTGGAAATGCATTCAGCAGTACTACAGAAGGACTACTTTACATACTACGAAATTAAGTTTGTGAATCAAGCCCTGACTTCAATTGTGGAGGCTGTAATATGATGAGCATCTTGCACAGTGCAAGTGCACAGTACGCAGGTTGGATGAGGTCCACTGCCTTACATGAAACCCATAATTTGAAATACTAAGAATAAATACAAGGCATTGATGACCCTATGCGTTCATGACCCTTACAACCTTACTTGATCTACCAGAATGAGGTATAGCAATCTTGTCAATGTATCAACCCCTTTGTACTGATACTGGAGTCAAACCATTAGCAATAAAAATGAAACAAGAGGTTAACTGCACTTGGGAAAAGGTCAAAGAGGTCTTGAGAAGTGCTTCGTTTATGTTTATGCATTTCAATAAATTGCTCTGCGCTTATATGTCACTCTCTCCCCTTTATAATATTAATCTTGCTAAGGTCTAATTCAACAACCAAACGTATCACCCTTGAAGCCACATTCTTTCACGTCCTTTGGGAACGCTCTTATTGGCGGCTTAGTTGCTAATTGGTTTCTGAATTGCACAGGCCTGGACGGGACATGGACCACTAAATCTTGCTTTGTAGGGTTAAACCATACACAAAAATAACGCAACAAATAAAGAAAGCTCCAATGTGTTCTTCTGGCATTGAAATAAGGCACATCTCCAAATAGTTGTAAAAGCCGGAGGGACCGAAATTGAACTATAGATCAAAGGATTTTAAGGAAAGAGCAGAAGCAGTTTAGGAGCTGCAGGAGAAAAACTGATAAATGAAGTAAAGACTTGTAAGACTGTGGGGTATTTTTACAGATCCAAAATTATCGTTTTAATCACATGCCATCATAAATATTATTATAACGCTGTTTATTCTTATTCTTCTAAGGGGTGTTCTTCGTCACCCTTAGAACAATTGCGCCAATTCACCAATGTCAGGGGTAGCGAAGTGACATAACATACTGTTTAATCTCAGTGACATAACAGGAAGCAATGTCATATGACCCTTGACCCTGATTTGATCGACTAAGCCATATTACATGACCGCAACCATTATAACATCACAATAATTGACATAGCTGAAGTTCCGTTATAGCTACATGATTAATATAACTACACAATGCAGGCAAACGCCTGTTTTAGATACTGTCTATTTTATGATGCTAACTTGATCTTTGAATGTTCTGGGACGTAACACTTGCTCAGAATTGTAGAGAGTGAATGAAGTGAGAAAGCCAAGCCACTACAAGGGGGTTTATCCCTCTGAGAATTTTGTGTAAAACTATGGTCAAATAGCGCATTTGAAAACACAAATTTCACGTAAACTTGCTAAAACTCCATGGGCTCTGAGAGGACACTCATTGCATTTTCAAGCACTTTCATGGTGTACCAAGCCAATAAACTTGAAGTTCCCCAGGAGTTGACTCAATTTTTTCAAACTGCCCTATAAATTCCATCATTTTTCAAAAATTAGCTTCATCGTGCCAGGGCTAGCATTTTCTCATGGGTGCCACAATATGCAATTGCCAATTTGTTAAATTTTTTCATTTATGCCATCCATATTCCACAATTGACGCTTATGTCAAAAATGATCTAAGTATATTAGTGTCAGCATTTTGTCATGTTTGCTTAGCTCCCATAAGTCAGATCGCACTCCTTTATATCAAGCATTACCTTCAAAGTGTTAGTAGCAGTACTTTTGCACAGGCACCCCATGTACCAAGAATTACCTCTAGTAAGCCACTACTGTATTTTACATGGATGTCCTTTATGTCAATAATTACCACAAGTGTATCTCATGCTAGCAATTGTATCAAGAAAGCCAGTACCAGTATTTTACCATTAGCCTCTCTATAATACAAGAATTACCTCACGTATGCCATGGACAATGGCAGACTTGCTAGCATAACACCACATTCTCACTCACACTCACCAACATTCACTAATTCACACTCATTCATTCATTTTTACTCACGCATTAGCACTTTTTTACATTGATTCTTTTTCATCCTAACTCACTCACTTGCAGTCACTCTTATGACTCACTCATGCTTACTGACACTTTATTGCACACATTTCCACTCACTGGGGGTCATTCCAACTTTGGCGGGCGGCGGAGGCCACCCGCCAAAGTTCCCCCAACAGAATACCGCTACGCGGTCAGAAGACCGCCGCGGTTATTCTGTGTTTCCCGCTGGGCTGGCGGGCGACCGCCAGAAGGCCGCCCGCCAGCCCAGCGGGAAACCCCTTCCCACGAGGAAGCCGGCTCCGAATGGAGCCGGCGGAGTGGGAAGGGTGCGACGGGTGCAGTAGCACCCGTCGCGATTTTCAGTGTCTGCATGGCAGACACTGAAAATCTTTTAGGGGCCCTCTTACGGGGGCCCCTGCAGTGCCCATGCCATTGGCATTGGCATGGGCACTGCAGGGGCCCCCAGGGGCCCCACGACACCCCTCACCGCCATCCTGTTCCTGGCGGTCAAAACCGCCAGGAACAGGATGGCGGTGAGGGGGTCGGAGGAATCCTCAGGGCAGCGGAAAACCGGCAGGAGACCGCCGGTTTTCCGTTTCTGACCGCGGCGGTACTGCCGCGGTCACTATGCCCTTGGGAGCACCGCCAGCCTGTTGGCGGTGCTCCCGCGGTCGTTGACCCTGGCGGTCAATGATCGCCAGGGTCAGAATGACCCCCTTAATCTCTTACAGAAACATGCTTACACATACATTCACACTTGCTTATACATACATATATATATTCTCGCTCACCAACAAGCATGCACACAACATACATTTCAAACCATTTTTTACTTGCCTTGGCTGCCACCAAAGGGCCCATTCCAGATGACTGTGCATCATTTTATATTACACTAATAGTGAATAATGCAATATTATTCGCTGTTAGTATCATAAAAAAAAGAGCAGAAATATAAAGAGTGCAGAGTCGCCCCTCTGTCATTGGCACTGATTCTTCCACCTCTTCGGCCAGGGGTTGCAAAGGCAGTGCAAGAGGCCACAAGAGACATGGCAGGGGTCACAGCTGCGACCCCTGGCAACCCCTTAATGATGTCCATGCCTGAGAAGCTGTAAGTAGCATTGGTTAAACTGCCTCTGTGAATGAAATAATGTATTTGTAATCCTGGCTATTCAGGAAATGTCTTGATCTGCAGGATTTTTCATGATGTTGTTATTGTGTGTGCATTATCTTTCACTATCTAAGAACTTTGACATGTGTTTAATATCTCTAGTTGTGGGTTTTATCTTTAAATGAAATGATGTTTAAAAAAAAAAATCTTAGTTTGTCTTCCTAAAATTCCATAAATATTTTTATTTATTTATGCATTTATTGTACCTGTATAACCCCGATACTGACCAGGGCAGCTTTAAAGCACTTAACAAAAGGGGAGGGAGGTGATAGGGTGACAGGGTTTGAACATATCATCATCAGAAGTGACATATTCAATTGATAGTACATGATGATGGTCTCTATTAATGTCATCCAATGGCCTTTTAGAACTGGTGCTGGTTTCTCGGCCATCTCAAAGAGTATGTATTAAGGTAAAAATAAAGAGGGGGTAAGCTCTAAAGCAAAGCTCTTTGCAAATAAAGTGTACTACCTCTAATATTTTAAGCTCGTTCTGATGTCAGTGTTTAGGAAGCCAGCCTTGTGTATCTGGTTAGCCACTTTTGTGAGGTAAAGCTGTAAAGGTTTGAACATGGTTGGCTATTGCAAACCTTGTACCTGAGGAAAAAAACATCACACTACTTGACTTGGAACAAAAGGAGAAATATTAAAGATGGTGAGATGTGTTCAGTGCATTTCATGGTTACTCATGGTTAGGATGAGACGGGGACGGGTAACATGGTCTGGGAAATTTTAAGCTAGGTGGAATCCCATAATGCACATATTTTAAGAAGGAGGTAGTCAGAGGGCTATGGACGTTGAACAAGAAAAGGTAGTGAGTGGAGATGTTCAATCATAGCCATGTGTCACGCATTCATCTTTCAAGATGTGTCAAACAATGAAATATAACTTTGTCGTTCCCAGATTAGTAGCATACCATGTAAACCTGTGTTTTGTCTACATTAATGTGATATCTCTTATTAAGGCAGTCAGATATCATGACCAGCAGTACCATGTATGCAATGAAAAAGGTCATTGACCATGTTGATTCTTGCAGGATGCCCGCTGTGATATTCATAGATAGTAATCGGGAAGGGACCAGTTTTACCTCATGAGATTGATTAGGCATGAAGGAGCCTTACTTTTGGTGATCTCACCCTCTGACATGAAATGAAGCAGAGAACCAATCGAAGAGAATTTATATTGCCACAATTGTCAAATTCTGCTGATAGTTTGTACTATGCCGAGTACAGTAAGCATTATTTTTCTTTTATGCTTAAGTTCATGCAAGCCTGAATTTGATATGCTTGAATGTATGAGTAAATCTGAACATTTGTGAGCAAAATGCAGATAAGCTATAAAATTGCTCAAACGTGTTTTATGTGTCAAGTTGGGGGCGGGCGCTCTGTGGGTGTGTTTCATTTCATTCTCCCACTTTTCTGTCTCTCTACCGTAAGCCCTTGCAAGTGACAGATAAATTCTAGCCCTGCCAAAAGTCACACTAATTTTCCAAATGGATTTTCATCCTTCTCTAGCAGACAATAATTGTGGATTTTTCAAATCTCTAATTAGATATGCGGTAACTCAACTAAAACGACTAACTGGTGTCCAACCTGATTAACTAAATGGGATTAAGTGGACTGAATATGGTCAGCTTCATCTCCTCTGGTGACTTTCCTATTTGACACATCTTTTGCCTCTTTGGCATGATTTCCTCATATGGTGACGTACACATGCCACATAATATTAATAAGTGATCTGCTTTGTATTTTTCTATAGTAACATCTTTTTTGCTAGTGCCATTCTCACCAGTTAACTTCGTGAAAGCTTACTATCTCTGTAAAGGTATCCCTAAAATCACCTACACACATGCATAAAGGCTATTTGATCTGTGTATGCATTTCTGCAGGCAATCTCACCGATATTACTATTCCTTTCTACTGCAATTTACTAAGCCTAGTTTACTGTTATTTCTTAAAACTCTGTGTTTCTTCTAGCAGTCAATTTAAAATCTATCCTGCTATTCCAGTATCAACTGGGGTCCTGCTTAGTTGCTGAAACACTTTGGGCCTAATTTCAAGTTCGGCGGACCCATCCGCCCAACTTCTGATGGAGAGGCTGCCACCATACTGGCTACCTCCCCGCCGGGCCCATTACAACTTTCTTCTCTGGGCTGACAGGCTTCTGCCCCTCAGCCCAGCGGGAAAGTGGCAGCAGAATTGTCGCCAGCTCATAATCAAGCCGGCGGCAATGCTGCCCCCTGCAGGGAGCACCAGCACCCTCGAAATGCTCACTGTCTCCAGACAGTGAGCATTGTGAGAGTGCTGGGCAGGGGAACCCCTGCACTGCCCTTGCCAAGTGCATGGGCAGTGCAGGTGTCCCCCCTGTGACTCCCTGCACCTGTTCTCCGCCAGCCTTTTCATGGCAGATCGTAATCAGCAGGGTGGTGCTGACTTCAGTGCCGCCTTGGATGATTCCGACCGACGGCACTGTCAGCCCGTCTGTATTGATGATCCCGGCGGAGATGGCGGTGGGTTGGTGGTGCTGGCCGCCAACCTCGTAATGTGGCGGTTGGACCTCCATAGCTGGGCGGTCCAACAGCCACTGCGACACTTGTAATTAGATCCTTTGTCTTTTGCATAAGCAGATCAAATTCTGCACTTTCTGTGAGAATTGGCAACCTCATTAGCCAGCTGCTGTGATCAGATAGCAAATTGTACGGTTGGGGTGCCTGTTCGGCAGAGGAAAGGGCATAAAGGCAGGGGAGGCTGGTGTGATGTTGTGTGTAGCATAACATACTGTGCTTTCCCTGTGCTGTAGGAGCGGGTCGTGTGGAGGCCCATGCAGGTGCCAGACAGTGCTTGCAGCCCGAGGCTCATACAGTTTTAATGTCTGGATTATCTGTTTGGTAAAATCAAACCCAGTGTTCTTGCAACTTTGAAATCTGAGTGTGGAATCAACAAGCCAGTTTTAAGTGGGCGAAGAGGTATCCCACCCGGATATACTACACCATCAAATTTATACTAAGGACCTCAACGGGTCTAAGAAACCTTCTTAGCATATTATATTGATACATTTCAGCTACTTTTTCTCTGCCTCCTACGCTCAGTACTCAAACTGATTGAGGATGTGTTTCCTGGGCTGTTACCACAGACTGTGTCTATATCCATTAATCAGGGTGGTCTCAATAATATCTGCACTAGGTAATTCTCTAGTACCTCTTTATTACTTGTACTGATGGATTGTTTCAAAGGATGTGTGGACTGAGTAACTCTCATCCAGCCCTCACATTTCTTACACGGCTGAATCAACAAGATCTGTTTACTCAATGTGAATGTATCTAGCCTCCAGTGGTCTCATCTGGTTAGAATTGACTAAGACCTCAGTTCTGAGTAATACTTCATGGACCCTCACATTTCTTATTTGGGTGGACCTAATCAGGGTTTTGTAGGTTGAGTATATTTCAGCTGCCTCTGTATCATATTTAGGATGACCTAACAAGGTGTTGTGGATCAAGCAGTAAACAGTTAATAGGATTTCTGATCTTGTATTCGTTAAGAGATTTTGTCAAGTGCCAACATGTGTCCACATCAAAATGCTCAAAATTAGTGTGGATCAAAAATCTTAACGTTATGATCCAAATGCATCATTTTGTTTTCTGAGTGTAGTTTATCAGACTTGTTTAGCTTGAAAAAAGATGTGTGGATTTGTTACTGCTGTTAATCTGGGTAACCCAGTGAGGCCTTGGTCTGAGCAATTCTCTGGTTACCATGACCTAACTGGGTGACAACTCTCATCATCAGGCACAATACTACACCTTTCCTAAATAGGACACTTTCTACCCATGCACCTTTGAAGCACACATAAGAAAGGAACTCATAAACTATGCAATATGAATGTATGTGAAACCAAACAAAATAACATGTTAGAACTGGCTTTGACACCACTTTCTCTCAAATTGGTTTCCTCTTATTTTTCACCAGGATAAGAAATAATTAGGATGGCAGACCCAGCCTACTGAAAGCCATTCCTGGAGCAAACGTTTTGTTGACAGGTTTGTTTCCTTCAATTCTTTTTAGACCTCTCCTTTGAGTGCACTTTCTTTGTGGATTCATGTCACATTAGAGCTCTGTAACTAATACACATAAGAGCCTAGCAGAAAAATAAAGAAGTTGCCACTATCTACAGGGTCTGCTCCTTTGCTATGGCGAAGGAGTGTCGCCCTACTGGCTGTGCCAGAAGCAGAAAAAAAAAACAATAGTTTTATCTTGCTTTATTTTTCTGCTTCTGGCACAGCAGTGGAGGGAGGCAAAACACACATGTGCACTTACGTTTCTCCAGCCCGGCTGTGTTTACCTGTCTGGCTGGAGAAACTGCACAGACCCCAGGGCAGTGTCTGAGGGGCAGTGACTGCCACTTGGGCCAATCCTGACGCTGCTCACATGCTATGTATAGCATGCAAGCAGTGCCAGCATCGTTGGGGAGCCTGTGATGGTGTCATAGCATTGAATGCTGGTACAGCAGAAGAGAGTTGGGGAGGCAGGTGGCGGCAGCAGCAACGGAAAGAGGTAAGTTATTTTTAAATTATTTAATAAATTATAACAGTCCATGAGCCTCAGTTTCATACTAGAAAGATTTGAGGTGATCCGACAAGCAGGGACTTAGAAGGGGGAGGCAAGATTCACTTTCTGCATGCAAGAGGGCATTTTTCCTGTTGTCAATCACAATCCCATGGGACCCACCCACACAAATGGAGTACCATTTGCATTGGGAAACATGTGGAAATACTGGGTGGTAGGGCTGTTGTCGATCTCCACAGATTTTGGAAGGTTCACTCATGGAAATTGGGCCATTATGTAATTTTGTCCACTGTTTGATATTTGCCTATCATTCTGGATTTGAATACATATAACATGAAAACTGAATATATTTAAAATTCTTGTACAAATGACCAAATACAGATCTGGAAATAAATCAAAAAGCATCACAGTAACTTCTGCACAACACACAGCTTACATGGCTGTGCACATTCAAAAGAACCATTCATTTATACAAGAAGAACTACATCGTAGAAAACCAGGGATAACAATAACATTATCACACAAATGTTAACACAGAGCATAAGAACAGTGTAAAGCTCACAAATAGCACATTTGTACTAGCCGTTGACAAACTGGCAGCGAAGAATGAAAGTGCTATTGTACTCCACTCACGATTTGTCACATATTACATTCACAGAGCATTTCCCAAAAAGGACTAGCAAATTAATTCACCTCATGACTGAATGGCATTGGAAGGAGACACTCTGGAAGACATCCCAGTTTTGAAACGTCATCTAAGATGCTGGGACATAGTGATAAGAAATATATGGGTTTGCATTCAAGAGGATATTCTTCACAGTAGGTGAGGTACCAGAAATTCACAAGAAAAACATTGTCTCACAGAAATGTCGATCTAGATATAAATTTATAAAGATAAAGCCTCACCAGAGTTAATTATAAAACATCCACATCCATTCAGGTGTACTTTTGGTGAACTATTCATCAGGACACAATGGCCCAAAGTACGAGTTTGGCGTTTTTCGGGCAAGACAGCCACGCAAAATGGTGCCACTATACTGGCAGTGGTGGCAGTATAGCGACTGCCGGATTACGAGTCACAAAACACAAACCGCCCAAATACAGACACAAAACCAACACCACCAGGCCAACCCACAGTGAAAGAGTGACTGATCAACTGCCAGCCCGCTATGCTGAGACCATTCTGACTATCATATTATGAGGCAACCTCCAGCACAGCGGAACATGCATGGTGGAAACAGTTGGTGGTTGGCACCGTGGCGGAACAAAAAGGCATCACAGAAAGTAGCCAACACCACATTGGCTAGTTCAAATATCCCACACCAGATAACCATACACACACCATGCACACCTGACCATATCACCATATAAAACCCCCCACACACCAACAATCTCTAGTGACAAACATGAGCAGCCAAAGCCACACTCAAGACAAAGCACACCCCAAACTCAGCAAAAGAATATCACACAGCACACATTGCGCAAATCAACACCACAGCTCCTCAGACCACAGCCAAACGCCCCCACATCACCACACACTCTGCTCTGCCCTCGACACACACAACACATACCCACCCCACAACATGTCATGCCAGAAGCACCCCTTGTTTACCGACAATGAGTTGCAGGTCATGGTGGACGAGATCACCAGAGTAGAGCCATAGCTCATGGGACTCCAGGTACAGCAAACATCCATAGCTAAAAAGAGTTATGGCAGAGGATCATCAACAGTGTCACCGCAGTCAGCACATACTCACACACACAAGAGGACATCAGAAAGAGGTGGAACGACCTCAGGAGGAAGGTCCATTCCATAGCATCCAGGAAGAGGATAGCCAGCAACAAGACCGGAGGTGGGCCCCCACCTCCTCCCCTTCAGTTGACATCCTGGGAAGAGAAGGTCCTGGACATCATGCATCCCGAGGTCCTCACTGGCATCAGTGGAGGACTTGAATCTGGTAAGTCAGCGATACCCCCAAGCACCAACCACCCATGCCCAGCATGCCTCCCACCACTC
The DNA here is from genome assembly GCF_031143425.1 of Pleurodeles waltl. Lineage (NCBI taxonomy): Eukaryota > Metazoa > Chordata > Amphibia > Caudata > Salamandridae > Pleurodeles > Pleurodeles waltl. The sequence continues at coordinate 775,025,799 of NC_090443.1, forward strand.
TCCAAACCACTGCAACCCACACCGCTGCCCCACCCCAAACACCCCATGCCCCGCATCTGCATGCCACACCACCCCACTCCCACCATCCCTACTCACACACCCCTAATGCATGGATGTCATCCACAATGTGAAGAACCACAGCTCCAACAATCCAATCCAAATCAATGTCTGCAGTGCAGCAGGTGTCATTACCTTCATTGTGAAGCAAGTCGAGCCACTGCATGCATCACAACAGGGACAAAAGAACTACGGTCACACAACTAACATCTACTGTGTCCATCCACAGGTTCCCCTACCACTGACACCCTGCAGAGGATGCCAGGCTCAGACAGCCCACCCCAGGATGAAGGCCCCACTGGATGTCTGGATGAGGACAACTTGCCTGGGCCATCTGGGACCACTGGACAGTCTACCAATGGCACATCCACCCTAGACACACTGGGAGCCCCTACCTATGTGGCAACAACACCACAACCTGACCCTGAACACCAAACCTGTGTCCCAGGGACCCATCAATCAGAGGTGTGCCCCATAGTGCAGGGGCCAGAGACAAGGGCACCCACACCAGACAATGAAGGCCCTGCTGCTACTGGGAGTGGACACACTGTGCCTGGGGCACAGGCACAGGGGGCCAGGGGTAGAGGGAGGGAAACTGTGGGCCAAGGGTCAGGACAGCCACGCCAACTGAGTTCCCAGGAGGACCTCAACCAATTCCTGGGTGTATACCAGCACACCCAGGACACAGTGGCCCAGATCCTTGTTACTGTGCAGGAGACCCATCGGCTGCAGGGGCAATACCATCAGGAGGCCAGGCAACAGTGGCAGGCCTACAATACCACCATGGCCTCCATAGTAGAAGTGCTCAAGGACCTGACCACTGTCATGCATTGGTCCACCACCCACCAGCAGGCCCCTACCACTGCCACATCCCATCACAGCCCTCCAAATCAGCAGAAGCCAGAGGCATGGAGGCCCACCACAGGACCCACAGGATCCAACACCCTGAGCCCTGTAGCTGAGGAACCTCCACTCCAAGTAGACATCCAGCCAGACATGATGGCCAGACCACAGGCTAGGAAGTGACCTTCTCCTGAACATTCTCCCTTGTGTCCCACTGTGACACCCTGTTAACTATCCACTCCCATATCTCTGTCTACCCATGGCCAGCACACTGTAGTTGGACTAACTACAGCTGGCCTCACCACTCTCATGATCTCCGACCACCCCTTACACTTGTCCATCCAAAGTAAACGACACTTGAGCACAGTTCATGTCTATGTATATATTTGCCATGAGTACGCATGGAACTGCCAATACGTATACAAGTGGCAACCCATCACCCAGCACATTATTGGGAGGGTGACAGAGAGGGGAGCAAAATGCCGGGAGGTCGATCGTGTAACAGGCAGTGGCTGGAGATATGTGTAAATGGAGGCAGGCAGAGACCACAGGACACAACAACATTGTCTTGAAAGTAGAGCAAGAAAGGGAGAATAATCACTGTAGGTGTTTCAGATGCCAACTCCACACAAATGCATTGTAGGAACAGGTATCCAAGGCAAATATGCCAGTCAGGTCCACAATCATATGGCCAGTACCAACACACAAAAACAACACACACCAACCCAATGGTCCCCACCCTCACAGCACCCAGCGCCAGATCTGACCCCATACCCCATGCCACCAACAACAATGTAGCACTGCCACCCAATGTCGACTCCCAGGATAGATGCTGCGCAGATGCAACAACCCTGTGCAACACACACATAGCACTTGAACTGGCAGCTAAGGGAACATTCTACATACACATTGATGGCATTAGTGCACCAGCTGCCCGACTATAGGCCTGACCTGTACACTGTGACTATTAGAAAAACAAGAAATATTTAGAGCTACTATTGGATAACACAAAATGGATATATATAAAAAGAGCTACAAGGATATACATATAATCAATATATATATAAAACGCATGTCAAACACTCATTATCACATAGGTCCCAACTTAGGATGTACAAGAGGGTACTATACTTCTATTAATTCAATTAACTAAACAATATATAATTAGATCAATCCTATATTTCATCAATATATTTTTTATATATAATTACAAATGACATAAATAGATCAATCATTCAAACACAATGCTATACACAAAATGACTAAAGACAATATAGAACAGTGCAGACCAATGTAGCACCCCACATGAAAAGAACAGCCAAGGCAGTTATACCTCATTCATACGCAGTTAACCAGACTCAACCCTCCAATCCCAAAAACCTATACATAGTATACATTCTAATGTGAGAAATCATCCTTAAATCAAATACATAATTACACATAAAAATGCCTAACAATAACTTCACTGATCTTATATGATAGAAAACACACAATATGATAATACAATATTAATAAAATCAACACAGCAGGCTGTTAGAACTGTGACTACCTAAGTCATGGGCACATGTGACACCCCCCCCAACCCACCCAGATTCAGAGCTGCAACCAATAACATCAGGGGTCACAGACAACAGGTGGCATCAAGGACAAGGCAGACAGTTGTAGAGGACACATACCATACAGTTTAGACATACCTGCATTTCTGCCAAAGTAATGTTGAATCAGCTCCGCCCTGGAGTCAGCTGCATCCTCATCAGCCTCCTCTTCATCACTCCCCATTTCCCTTTCATCAGCCAAGGGCACAGCTACCTCCTCATCTGCATCCAACAATGCGATGTGACGCTGCAGGGCCAGATTGTGCAGCACGAAGCAGGCCACAATGATTTGGCACACCTTATGTGGGTTATAGAGCAGGGCACCCCCAGAGACATGCAAACACCAGAACCTGGCCTTCAGCAGGCCAATGCATCTCTCAATGACCTGTCTGGTACGACCGTGGGCCTAATTGTCATGGTCCTCTGTTGCTGAGGTTGGATGTCTCACTGGTGTCACGAGCTAGGGCAGGTTGGTATAGCTAGAGTCACCTGTGTGCATAGAAGGAGGAGGCATGTTAAGATCGGGAGGGCAATAGGGCAGGGACACAAGAATGCAGAGAGCTGAGGGACACACATTTGCAGGGGTACATACCGATGAGCCAGGCCCGGTCCCTCTGGAGTGGTGCCATCATGTATGGTACGCCACTGTTCTGCAGGATGTAGGAATCATGCACAGACCATGGGTACCTGGCCGTCATCTGGGAGATGTACTGGTCCGTAAGGCACACCACCTGCACATTGACCGAATGAAAGTTTTTGTGGTTTCTGTACACATGTACATTCCTCCTGGGTGGCACAGGGCAATGTGTATGCCATCAATAGCTCAGTCTAGACAGTGGGAATTCTGCACATCGGGGGAACTGGATGTAGATGGAGATATGTTTTATCAGGGCACACAGTACATCTCTCAGGGCGTTGCTGAACATGGGCTACAACATCCCACTTGTGAGGCTCACTGTGACGTGGAAGGAGCCTTAGGCAAGGTAGTGAAGGACTGACAACACCTGCACTGTGGGAGGGATGACATTGGGATGGCGAATGGCAGGCAACAAATCCGGCTTCAACCGGGCCAACACTTCCATTATGGTCACACGGTTCAAGCGATAGATCTGGATGATATGACACTCCTCCAGGGTGGCAAGGTCTGCTAGGGGCCTGTACACCAGTGCATTCCTCATCCTCAACCATCCACCGTACCTGGGAACAGGAGTTTCATGTTGTGCACCATAGACTGTGTCAACGTTGTTGATGTGGCCACAGGCCAGCATATGTCACCAATGACGCACTAACTTTCACACACATTACACAGTGGATATGCAAAATGGTAGCCACCTGTCTGCATGCATAGGACAGGTGGAAGTGAGATCATCCTGCTGGTATAACATGTCATGGCGCCGTGCAACTCACCATTGGTTCACACTGATGCCAATGGGACTCCTGAACCTCGTGCACTGAAGATCTCCACTGTGTGTGCTGCTGTGTTCTGACTCTGATAGCCAAGATGCCACGACCTGCAGGAGACAAGGCCCCAGCCTTTACCCAGGAAGAGTTGGAGTGGCTCGTGGACGAGGTCCTGCCTCTGTATGGACAGTTGTATGGGTCACCAGAGCAGCAGGTGAGCTCAATGTCATTATCTTGTATATGATTTGTGCGCATGGGACCTTGGTAGGTGGCAGAGCATGGACATGGGTGAGGGGCTTAAGGCTACGTTGGCTAACAACATGTGGGTGTGGAAGTGTGATGTGTGCTGTCCACTACTGTCCCAGGGATGCCACTCTACATGACTGTGTCCTTCTGTCTGTTTCACCCATGCAGGTCGGCACCCATCAGGAGAAAGGGGTTTGGAGTGACATCACCAAGCAAGTGCGGACCCTGGGGGTCCATGTCTGGCGGAGCACCCACTGCAGAAAGCGGTGGGAGGACCTGAGAGGCTGGGCCCAGAAGACTGGAGAGGCCCAGCTGGGGACGTCCTCCTAACGAGGGAGGGGTGCCCATCAGACCCTGACTCCCCTAATGGCCCACATATTGGCAGTGGCCTACCCTGAGGTTGATGGGCGCTTAAGGGCAGCACAGCAACCACATGGGGGTAAGTACTCACACTCACATGCAACATGTCTTGGCATGGTTGCTCTGGGTGTGCACCATTGGGCAGCTGTGGCGTGGATGCTAGGTGCAATGATGTCCACAATGGGTTTTGTCCCTCTGGGCAGGATTAGCACCACAAGTATAGGCAATGCCATGCAGTCAGTGGTAGCAGGGCAGACTCCTCCAGTGTTGAAACTGTGTGGCCATGTACTAGCTAGATGTGCTTGCCAGCTCATGGCAACAGGATGTTTAGATCCAGGGTGCCAGGGCATTGTGATTGGGCCTGGGCAACCACTGTGCCAGGGGTTGATCCATGACCTCATTCAGCTGTCAGGCACTGCATGTGTAGTGGGCTGGGTGCACCAAGTGGAGGCAGTGCTACTTGAGAATAGCCAAGTAGGCTGCCAACTAGCCGTGCAGGATCCTGTTGGGTGTGCAGTCCTTTGCATGCCTGTCTTAATGACCATGGGCAGTGGGTAGGTACTGGACAGGTGTGGCGGGTATGACACTCCTTATGTACATGTTTGCATCAGTCAGACCATCAGCGGTTATGTGGATTGTTGCAGTTTCCACCATGTTGTTCCCAAGTTGTAGGATGTTCAGAGGTGGGCATAGTGTATCATGGCATGGCATCAAATGCTGATGTTCTACCCTGTGTGACTGTTGTGCTTGCATTGACCCATTGCACCCTGTCTCTCTCTCTCCTTCCCTGTCCTCCTCTGACTTTGTGTGCATCAGCATCATCTGGCGAAGAAGAAAGGGTACTGATGAGTGGGGAAGATGCAGCCCATGGGACCCAGTGATTCCTCCTTAGATGGACAATCCCTGGTGGTGGCCGTCCCATCTGGGATCAGGGATCATCCCAGTCCCATCCTTGACTGCCACTCCCCTTACCAGCACCGCCCTCCCTGTAGCTCCCCACCCAGTTGCCTGTGCCCGCTCACCCAAGATAGTGGGCATCTCCTATGCCACAGGCACCTCTGCCCCTGCCCAAGTCAGCCATGCTGCCCTCAATGAGGAGGCTATTCACCTCCTGAGGTCCATCTCTGTGGGGCTAACAAGTATCATGAATGCCAACCAGGGACTGGCATCCCAGATGCAACAGTGCAATGCGTTCCTGGAAGGCATTCTTGGTGCCTTGTCTGGCCTACAGAGATCATTTCAGGCTCTGGCCTCCTCCTTGATGGCAGCCAGTGTCCCTTCTACTTCCCCGCCCTCCAGCTACCTATTCCTAGAGCCATATCCCACTCCCCTCATCCATTCAAGGCAAACCTACTGACCCACATGCATCCACATCAACAGACATGGTAGACAAGGACAGACATATCACCATATCCTCTGACCCACATTCCCCATACACCACTGGCGCAGACACCACAACTGTCAACACACCCACATGCAGCATATCCACCCTACCTGTAGACACCACCCCAACATATACTCATACATCCCCCCTGCCATCTCCGTGCGTCTCCTCCCCACCTCCTCCCAGTACATTTAAAAGCCCACTCTCACCCACCCAACAGTCCCCAAGCACACACATAACACCTGCACCCAAAGCACCTACACGTACACACCTCACAACCATACCCACTCATTCCTCTTCCATAAGTCCTTCCCTTGACCTCCCATATGTCCCCAAAAAACGTTTCCTACGTGAGTTTTCCCTGTTCCCCACCACTGAACCAGTCCTTGTTCCCCCAGGTGCTCTGCTACCCTTCCAATGCCCCTGCCTTCCACCTCCCAGTCTGCCACAGCCCCTGCCCATGCACCTCCACCACCTGCCACTTCTGCCCCTGTCACATCCACTGCTCCTGCTGCCAAACCCAAGCCCACTGATTCCACTTCCAAGGTCAAGCCCACTCCCTCCACTTCCCAGGCTAAGCTCAACCCCCGGATAAATCCCCACCTCCAAGGGCAAGCCCATGGACTCCCCATCCAGGTCAACCCCTAAAGACCCCCCTCCAAGTCCAGATGAAAGGATCCCCCGCCAAGCCCAAGGCCTCCACTGCCCACACCTCTGCTCACCCCTGAGGTGCCTGCATTCCCCATTGATGCTCCTGCCCTGTGGAGGCCTGCTCTTTGCAGTCAGGAGTCAAGTTGGGGTGTCAGCTTGTGCCCAGTCTGCTCGGGCGACTGTGGGCTATTGGACTGGCCCTTGGGCCTGTATGTTCATTGTTTTATGCAGAGTTTTAAAAATTATTATATTTATGAGGCACAACGCGGTTATTGTCAATGGTACCTATCTAGTCCTGGCTTTCCTTCCACATGTATGTATGGTGGTTGTGGGTATTAGCGTGTATGCGTGTGTGGCACAGGTGTTTGCATGTGTGTGTGGACATGGCTTCCCATCTCATGTGTGTTGTGTGTGTGTGTACTAACGTCGTTCCTTCCAGTGTGTGCTAGGCTGGTGTACTTACGGTTGGTGTTGTAGTCGTCATCGCTGGTCTGAAAGTTGCAGGGCCAAGTAGAGGATTGGGAGGAGTTGTAATTCACATGCCATAGCGCCTACGGATGTGCCTGTGTTCCTGAAGGTAGGTTTTCCCTTTTATATTGTTCATTTCTGCCAGGCTTTTGGTGGTGGCCCCTGGAAATCCTGGCAGTGTGTTACCTTGTGATATGGTCGTGGCATACTGCCTGACCTCCAGGCTGAAAATGGCTTCTGCCTGGCGCGCCAGCCCTTCTGCTGTGGCGGGCCATTTGGTAACTTTGCTGCGTTCTGTAGGTGCCTTCCCAGTACTTGTGATATGGCCATCTTCACTGCTGGGCCCATGGCGGTGCATCCGCCAGCTGCACCGCAGTGGTACGCTGACCTCCAAAATCGTAATGAGGGCCAATATTTCTATCAGATTATACTTTGGCTGGCACTATTCAGACATACAGCCCAAATGTTAGGACTCTCACTACATACTGAAATGGCTTTGCTCTATTTAGGAATGTCTAATTGTGATATACCTTCACCTTAGCACACTCTTCACATATTCCCTCAAATAATTACAAAAAAACACTTTTGTCTTCCATGAGATCTTCATTTATTGAAGTGTCTCCTATCATGTTGGTCTTCCGTGAGGTTATCATCAAATGCATTTGAAGTATTTTGCATGTTACTTAGTATTTTATTTGTTTGCACTTGCATTAGATTTGGTTACATGCTGAAACATAAAAAATCCACGCAGCGCAGCAAGTCACCTTGCTGCATGAGTTGCGCTGTTTGATAGGGAAAGGGCAGGAATGCACATTGCTTAACAGTGTATGGTGCATTCCTGTCTTTTTTTCTGCAGTGGCGCACAATGTGCTGCTAGTGCCAATGCGGGCACTCTTGCACCATGGTGCAAGGGTGCCAGTCTTGTAAGCAGGATTGTATTTGTGCAGGAAGTGATGACTTCCTGCACAAAACAATCCTGCAAAGCATGTTCCTCTTTTTATGTGTGCTGAAGAATGCTAAATCAATAAATTATCATAAATCTGGGAATGCGCCAAAATCCATGGGTGGAGAGTAAGAACACCCACGCTCCAGCCATGGAACATCTTCCCAGGGCTAAGAAACACAATGATTATTGCTGAGAACGCTGCCATAAAATATGAAACATATAGGCCCATATTTATACTTTTTTAGCGCCGGATTTGCATCATTTTTTGACGCAAAAGCGGCACAAACTTCAAAATACAATCGTATTTTGTAAGTTTGCGCCGTTTTTGCATCAAAAAATGAAGCAAGTGCTGCACTAAAAAAGTATAAATATGGGCCATAGTTCCTCTATCACCACCTTTATCATAATGAAGCACGGACAAATCAAATTCACCCTCATGGTCAACAGTTACATCTTTCCTAAAACCTGATATTGCAATAGATTATGTTTACGATTTCCAGACGGTAAAAAACTCTACGTTGCCTAGAGGAGAGGCCACAAACAGGTTTTGTGTATGTTGTTGGCAAAATAAAGACAGTGGTTCTTTTTTTTCTGATGATAGAGGTATTTTCCAGCGTAGATGAGAAGAAAAGCATGGTGTTTCTCCTCTGCCAAACAAATGACATAATGTAATGATTCTATTTCTCTCCTGGCGAATCACAATGCCTAGCAGTAGCATCACCACCTACTTATGTATTCATTTATTTCATGTAAACACTAACACTGGATAGTGTGGGGTCTACAAACGGAGCACAAACCAATTTCTGAGGGGTGTAACATCTGATGTCCTCTGATGCCTGTTCCAGGGCTGTGTGTGGCTTACTAAGTGGTTCTGCTGATGTCACACTGATGGCGGAGCCGCATGTGAAATGCGTCTCCTAGGTTAGCAAGAGTAATTTGTAGAGAGTTTGTAATCCATTAACACCATCATCGCAAAAGAAGAAATTGATGTTTGTCATGATATTTCAAAGTATTTAGCTGGGGTGTCACCCGTGTATCACACCAATTATTCCAGTTACTATTCTTCAGGGTGACCTGGTGGAAGAGACCATTCAACACTGTAATCAGGCTACGGCAGTGATTAGTTAGAAGCAGTGTTTGTAGGCGGTGGGTGCCAATACTCATTTTTGGGAAACCGGGTGCATTTATTATCCTCAGATTTTAACCCAGAGCAAGAAAGAAAATGCATTATAGAGAGACGGGAGAAGGAAGAGAATGATGGGAAAAAAACAGTAAGAATGTAAGAATGCTAGGATAAAAAACAAAATCGGAGAAAGAGAAAGAGAGATAAAGCAACAGAAAGAATGGGATGGTGGAATAAAGACGAGAAAGTCTTAGTATTCACCAGCCCAGCATCTACCAGGGCAGAGATGGACTCTCAGGAAAAATCTCGGCTCCATACATTTATTTATTATTATTTTTCACAGTTTAAACTTTGGTAGTGCAGTTCTGTGTTTCTCCCGTAGGTGTCAGTGGTGTATCCAGATACTGCAAACAACTCCCTGGTAAATTATGGATCTTGGCCAGTCGAAAAGGTCATAGGAGCTACTGTATTCTTCAATGTAAAATAGACGTCGAATCGAAACTAAATAAGGATAAGGGATGCCGGCACATGAAGACGTGCTGGCTCGTCCAACCGTGTATTTGCAATTATTGCACAAAGTTCTGGTCGCAAAATTTCTTTCAGACTCATCCGCTGAAGGTAACATTTAATTTGTGAACGTAATTTAACGCAGAAAAACACTTTCCCCTGTTTTCTGACAAGGTTTTTGCTTTCTTTGTTTTCTGCAGCTTTAACAGAAAGAAAGGCACAATGCATCTATGCAAATTCATCGGCTGACAGTCTCAAATGACATTACAATGTCTCTGCTCCCTGGCAGTGGCAATGAATTTCAACTGTTTTTTACATTTTGACAGCTGATGGAAACAACGCATCAGTTTTCAAGTGTTTTTGGCAGCTCAGGGAGGCTACTTCATTCTTTTCTGCAACTGATATGTTCTTGGATTTAGGCGGCAGCTAATAATAGGAATAATTCAGTAACTCCGCATGGATCCTGGCAGTCGCTGGGAGAGGGAAGATACTATTTTCGTTTTGGGCTAAAGTTCGGTGGTGCTATGGAGTACTTTGTATGTCACTGAGGGCACTGCTCACGGTGCTTCAGGCCTTGTCAACCGGGAGGAGCAGATGGCAGAAGAAGCAAAGCGAGAACTGATAAGGGGTTGCAGGCAGGGCCAGAGTGTAGTGTCCCAGGAGCTCAGTTGGCAGCGGTCGGGAGTTTGCTGTATTTCTGAGCTTTAAATTGTTTTTCCGTCTCCAAATGCAAGGAGAGATGTTCCTTTAACTCTGAGGGCAAAGACTGTTAAGCTTCGAGAGCGGGTGCATTGAAGAACGATCAGAGCGGAGACTCAGTGCTAGAGCTTTGAAGGTAAGGAAACAATAGGGTCTTCTCAGCATTTGAAGAGTCCGTGAAAAGTAAGCAGGGATCTAGGTCCTGGGAAACAAGTTCTGGTGCAAAGGCAGTGGACAGCCTGAACGCGAGTCACGTCACCCGGGAGACTAACTTTCCTACCTATTATCCCTGACATCAGAGCACCAGAAGGTTGGAACCCCCAGATGAGCACCAAATGTCACTCGTATTAGATGAAGGAAAGGTGTGTGACACAAAGATCCTGATGGGTACGTTCCACACTACGCCATGCGCTGAAGAGAGCGAAATAACACTAGCTGGTAATCACAAAACATTTTCAGCTGATCGAAAATATTTCAGTGCTTGGTGAACCTTTCATAACTACATCATGAAAGTGAGTGTGTGTCGATGTGCTATATTGTGACAAGAACGTTAGTTCATACATAATTAGTGGTTTAGACCCAACAAGGAAGCAACACTCAACCACAAAACAACACACCACAACAACAAACCTTTAAGGGAACACAACAGTGTAAAAATATAACAGGACAATCTAACAACACAGCACGACCTATCCAACGACCCCAGAGAATAATGCACCAACACAAAGCCACAACACAACAACAATAAAAACATGCAGGTCTACAAAAGTTATTGTGTATTACTTTGGTGGGAGGTGGTGTTGTGGTCTTTTTGAGGTTTTGTGTTGTTTTGTGTTCTAAGGTTCCTTTCGAGACCAACAAATGCTGGTACGTGTATAGGAAAAGAAAAAAACACATTCCTTTAAAGTTGCGATGAGAGCAAACATCGACCACTGTCAAAGATGGTAACATACTGGCGTATTAGCAATAATGCTTTATATGATATTAATGAGCCTAAACTGTGTCACAGACGATGCTGTACAAACAGCTCTTCCAAAGCTCACTTCATGTGTTCCGGGCATCTGGTCCTATTCTCAGCTATAAAATGCAGCTTTGAAATGGCAACTAATTTAAGCCTAATGATTATTAGTCCAAACGATATAGGTTCACATTAAAGGCATTTGTAAAAACATTTGCTTCCCCTTCATTTTCTACACACGCATTGGTATTAAAGGAAGGTAGCCTCTGAACCCTTTCTATTACCATAACTGTGTCTCGAGCAAACAAGGTCATAATATTAGTACAGCATGGGGTTGTCTCCAATTTTTGTGTATACCGCAGTTTAAAAATTGGGGCCTTTTATATTTTTAGCTCATTTCAGCACCAGCCTTAGACGTGTTTTTTTGAATTCGTAGCACAATGTAATCTACTTTTTGACAGCATAGTACCCCCTTTCAAATTCTAACAAGAACTGACAAAGCATAAAATTTCGTTTATGAATGAAAATGCTTCTTCGCTGAGTGTGTTTGGGAATGGTAAGTGGATAATTATGAAAATGGTTAAATGGTTGGTTGCATGGAAAGAAGGATGAAAATAATCAAGTGCATCCAGGGAGGAGAGTGCACAAATGCATAATTAGAAGTGTTAGAAATGGGGTTTCTGGATGGCTAGGGTATGCACCTCAGCCAGGCAGAACCCACCCACTCTAGCCAGGGCAAGGGAGTTACACGTCCAAGATAACCCCTGCTCATCCCCTTCGTAGCTTGGCACGAGCAGTCAGGCCTATCCCAGAGGCAATATGTAAAGCATTTGCACAACACACACAACACACATAATGCAATATTCCCCCCCACAAAGGAAACACAACACCAGATTATATGAAAATATACTGTATTGTACACAACACAATTATTAGACCAAACATCACATATTAGTACTATCCTGACACCTTAGCAGTTGTCAGAATGTTACACATTAGTTTCTCTGCTGCAAACTAGCAGTAGTCACATATAACACACAGGCTACTCAGTATTCTGCAACATAAGCAGTGGTCAGGAAAGACGTTATTACACCACGACACTTGTCATTAGAATATCATAAAACGCCCATAGTAGGAACATTAGACAACATATGGCAAGTCATTAAAAAAATACATACCAGCAAATCATGTCCATAAAAGGAACAGTTACATACATATGCAAACATCTTCAAGCAGGTAGGCAATATATGTACTCCAGTCTGTAGAAGAACTTAGGATATATCTTATATCCTAGGAAATACCTGGTGTTGATGATGCAGACACCTCTAGTGCCTAGGAGAGCATGAGGGGGCCCTCAGCGCTTCTGTGCTCACCATGGGGACCACACAGTGCTCCTGGGGGAGAGGGGCGTTAGGCCCCCTCTCCTTGCAGAAAACGGGCCCCTCTGGGGACCCGCAATTTGGTTGGGGGCCTGCCTCGGCCTCCTCACAACCTCCGACAAAGGTGGGTGCCAGGCAAGGCCAAACACAATTAAGGGCAAAGAGAAAGGGGCCTCTGCTGAGGTCTCCCTTCTTGGTTAAAAAAATGCCTGCTTTGTTTCCAGAAAAACGGAGCGTCCTGCTCCCATTGCAAAGACTGGGGAAGGGGGCGCTCCCTATGCCTTCCCCAAGTCCTGCGAGGTTGGGGGCAGCCGCCCTCGTCCCCGGTGCAGCTGCCGGTGCAGAGCAGGGAGAAGCCGTGCCTCTCCCCCACGTGATGGCCTTCTCTCTGGAGCCGCTCCTGTGCCTCCCGGGTCGCAGTGATCCCCTTGACAACAGGGGAGCTGCTGTGTACCCCGGGGGCACTACGTGGATTGTCAGGTCCCCAGGGGCACTGAGAGGAGCGTGCCGGCTCCTCTCCTTCTCCTGGAGTGCCATGGGGGTTAAAACCCAGCGCACTCCGACGCGCTCAAGTGAGTTAAAGGCCCGGGTGCGGCAGTGAGGTTTCTGGGCAACACGAGGTGCACTTTGAAAAGTGCTCGAGCTCTCCACTTCGCAGCAGACCAGCAAGGGGAAAGCGCTTACAAAATCCCCCACAAGCACTTAATCTCAGCAAAAAAAGGTGAAGCACCCATCGTGCTCCAGGGTGACATGCAGGGATCAGGGGCCACAGCACCCTGCCCTGGGGAGCAAAATCTTGCAGGAAAAGGCCCACAGGTGGAGGGCCCAACAACAGGCCAGCACAAGGCGTTTGTAGCAAGTAGCAAGTCCTCTTTAGTGACCAAGCAGGTCACAGATCAGCACAGCAGCAGTCGTCCATGGCGGTTCCTGGTGAGGTCTTCCAGCAGTCTGTGTCCAGTTCCAGGTAGGTTCAAAGAGTCTCCAAATTGTGGGGAAAATTCCCCTGTACTTATACTCAGTCCTTGCAATGTTTTGCAAAGGTAGGGAGAGGAGGTTCCAGCTAGTTACAGCTGGTTCTGGGAGTGCCCCCTCTCTCCTTCAGCATAGGCTCAAAACATTAGTGGGGGGTTAACGACCCTATTGTGTGATGCCAGTGCACAGCCTTTACAAATGTAGGTGTGCCCCGCCTCTCCCTTCTCTCAGCCCAGGAAGACTATTCAGTAAGCAGATGCACCTCTGTGACACCTCCACCCTCCCTGTGTACAGGATGTCTGAAAAGTATGCACAAAGCCCCAACTGTCACTCTGCCCAGATGTGGATTGGAGTCAAGCTGAGTCATAAGCACAGATAAATGCGCTCTTTCTAGAAGTAGCATTTCTGTGATAGTAATAAAAAATACACCTACACCAGTAAGCAGCATTTATTATCACCTTCACAACCATACCAAACATGCCTACGCTACCCCTCATAAATCAGACAATACCCCTTACACATAAGGCAGGGCATTTCTAATGCAATCCTATGAGACAGCAGCACTCACAGCAGTGGGACACCAAGTTAGGCTGTTTGTCACTACCAGGACAGACCACGCAACCTGGCACATGTCCTGGCTTCTACATACATGGCATCCTGCCCATAGGGCTAGATAGGGCGTACCTTAGGGGTGACTTACATGTAGTAAAAGGGGAGTTCTGGGCCTGGCAAGAAAAATTTGGATGCCAGGTCCCTGTGGCAGAAAACTGCACACTCAGGCCCTGTGCTAGCAGGCCTGAGACAGGTGTGAAAGTCTACTTCAGTGGGTGGCGCAAGCAGCGCTGCAGGCCCACTAGTAGTATTTCTTTTACAGGCCCTTGGTATAGAGATACCACTGTACAAGGGACTTATAGGTAAATTAAATATGCCAAATAGTTATAAGTCAATCATACCAACTTTAGATGGGAGAGCACCTGCACTTTAGCACTGGTCAGCATTGATAAAGTGCTCAGAGTCCTAGAGCCAACAGCGAGAGGTCAGAAAAACTAGGAGGAAGGAGACAAAAAAACTGGGGATGACCCTGCATAAGGACAAAAGTCCAACAAGAAGGGTAAGTGAGTTACAGAGGTATGAGTGTGTACATTAATGGATAAAAGGACAAGGGCAAAATATGGGCGCAATAGTAGAGTGTGGCTTAGTCTGGTCCAGTGAGCGGAACTGGTTGGTAGAAGACCACTCAATAGGGCAGGGAAAGTGAATAGGTGAGTGATTGAGTGCACAGCTGGATCAATGAGAAATTGACTGCATGGCTGGAAGGAGTGTGTACTTAGACAGAGGGTTGCATAAATGGGTGAGAACATGAATGGCCATATGGGTGAGAGGATGGATGAACAAATTGGTATTTTAATTAGAACTGACGGGTGTATGAAATATGCACGTCTTGAGTGTTTACATAGCCTCGGGGTATAACTTGCCATCAACAGAGTACACTGGCATGGATTTACCTTAAGCCATTAAATATTGTCTGAACCTACCATCCACAAATTGTTCTTGCATGTAACTGGCAGTGCATGAGAATAAATGCTCGCAATATGCCCAGCAATGCCACTATGATGCAGTGGATGCCTTCAATATGCTAACACTTATGCAAGACTACAGAAATCCAAGTTAGGTAGTGCTTAGTGACAGGCTGGTACCAAAAGCCCACCTTCAGGCTGAACCATGTGTCCTAGTGATCTTTTACAAAATGGACCTTCCGACAGTTTGTAAATGTGGATTTAGATGTTATGAGCCACTGCCAGAAGACTGTACTATTTATTTCACTTTCATTGCAGGTAAATCGAAAGCCTGATTTAAAGACCTGAAGAAGACCGCATTATGGGAGTGAGTGGCCACTGAAAAAGAGAACGATGTAAAGAAGAATGTTATCCTTAACTATAGAAATAACACAAGCATATATAACTCTAGTCTTCTTTTGGTTTCTATTTATCTTTTATTTCGTGTTTTGAAATGTTTTAAATATATTTACATGGAAGACGTAAAGTCAATCCAATCCAAGCCTCATCAATGACAAAGTCATTACTCTGGTAGGTTGCAGAATGTAACAGTTCTTTCTAAATTGTTTCAAAAGCATCCTATGTCTTTCGATTAGGTACAACACTACATCACAGCACTGTGCAGCACACAATCACCATACAGAGACACACCGTGTTTCAGACAGTGACTCTACATCTTCAAGATCTTAGAGATGCAACGAAGAAACAGGGACAGAAGACGTTGGCTCCTTAAATACTCCTTTTCCCAAATAAAGATTTTCCCACTCACTAGTCACTTATTCTAAAAGGCACATCATAGTGACAATGAGTGACATTATGTTATGTGCTGCTTACAGCTGAGTTTTTTCTAATTCTGAAATTTCTTCATTCCTAAATGGGCAAAGTGTAACAATATTTCAACATTTCATATGGATGTAAGTGATGTACAGCTACATAACAGACTCGTGTGAGGCATAATAGTCTCATTTCGTATGTGTTTCAAAAAGGCAACTATTATTATACTGCCTTGCGGAACCGTTCTGATAGCGATTTATTTATATATAAGCTTTTGTGAAACTATCGTAATGCGACTTGTTCACAGCATTTGACTTTGATATGGCTGGGCAAGACTTTGTATCGGGCTCAGAATTGCTTTACATGAAACAGAAATGTAACTGTTCTGTATGGAATAACGAGTATACAACAATTCTATGAAACAGGCGCTTTGATGTATGTTGCTTTTACCCGAGAAAGATGTAATAAAAAGTTTATTTCCAGTTAAAATTTCATGACGCTTAACTTAGCCAAGGAATCAAGAATTTGATGTAGCTTCAGGTGACCTAATGTACTAGTCCTGCTAAGGCCCTGAACCGAAGTTTGTAGGACTCAATGGTCTATGTATTGCACCTCATAAAAATTAAAAATGCAGAGCTCATTATTTAGCGGGTGCAATAAATAACTTCCATGAGAAAGTCATACTTTTGCAATACTCGCCGCCACTTTTTGACTGATACTGGTGGTTACTGACTCCGACCGTGCCCTGGGCTCTGCTAAACAGACATAGGGCCAGTTCTCTGTGTAAAAGGAATAAGCAAATTAGGCATAAATTATATTTGGCTGTGACAGCCTACATATAAGTCCCTAGTATATATTAGGGATGATAAGCGGCCCAGACGATTTATTGCATTCTAGTGTGCACTGCTGTAGTGCCTACTGCCATTTTAACCCCTTCGCTGCCAGGCCTTTTCCCCCTCCTGTGCCAGGCCTTTTTTTGTCTATTTGGAATGGTTCTCGCTTAGGCCCTCATAACTTTTTGTCCACATAAGCTACCCACGCCAAATTTGTGTCCTTTTCTTCCAACATCCTAGGGATTCTAGAGGTACCCAGACGTTGTGGGTTCCCCTGAAGGAGGCCAAGAAATTAGCCAAAATACAGTGAAAATTTCGTTGTTTTTTTTTAAATGGGAAAAAATGGCTGCAGAAGAAGGCTTGTGTTTTTTTCCCTGAAAATGGCATCAACAAAGGGTTTGCCGTGCTAAATTTACCAGCTTCCCAGCTTTCAGGAACAGGCAGACTTGAGTCAGAAAACCCAATTTTCAACACAATGTTGGCATTTTACTGGGACATACCCCATTTTTACGATTTTTTGTGCTTTCAGCCTCCTTTCAGTCAGTGACAGAAATGGGTGTGAAACCAATGCTGGATCCCAGAAACCCAAACAATTCTGAAAAGTAGACAAAATTCTGAATTCAGCAATGGGTAATTCGTGTAGATCATACAAGGGTTTGCTACAGAAAATAACAACTGGAATAAAAAAATATTGAAATTGAGGTGAAAAAACAGCCATTTTTCTCTACGTTTTACTCTATAACTTTTTCCTGCAATGTCAGATTTTTTAAAGCAATATACCGTTACGTCTACTCGACTCTTCTGGTTGCGGGGATATATAGGGCTTGTAGGTTCATCAAGAACCCTAGGTACCCAGTGCCAATAAATGAGCTGCACCTTGCAGTGGGTTTTCATTCTATACCGGATATGCAGCAATTCATTTGCTGAAATATAAAGAGTCAAAAATACGTATCAAGAAAACCTTTGTATTTCCAAAATAGGCACAAGATAAGGTGTTGAGGAGCAGTAGTTTTTTGCACATCTCTGAATTCTGGGGTGCCCATACTAGCATGTGAATTACAGGGCATTTCTCAAATAGAGGTCTTTTTTACACACTGTCTTATATTTGGAAGGACGAAATGTAGAGAAAGACAAGGGGCAATAACACTTGTTTTGCTATTCTATGTTCCCCCAAGTCTGCTGAAAAAAATTATACCTCACTTGTGTAGGTAGGCCTAGCGCCCGCGACAGGAAATGCCCCAAAACACAACATGGACACATCACATTTTTACATTGAAAACTGATGTGTTTTTTGCAAAGTGCCTAGCTGTAGATTTTGGCCTCCAGCTCAGCCGGCACCTAGGAAAACCTACCAAACCTGCACATTTTTTAAAACTAGACACCAAGGGGAATCCATGATGGGGTGACTTGTGGGGCTCTCACCAGGTTCTGTTACCCAGAACCCTTTGCAAACCTGAACATTTGGCCAAAAAAAACACTTTTTCCTCACATTTCGGTGGCAGAAAGTTCTGGAATCTGAGAAGAGCCACAAATTTTCTTCCATGCAGTGTTCCCCCAAGTCTTCCGATAAGAATGGTACCTCACTTGTGTGGGGAGGCCTAGCACCCGCGACAGGAAATGCCCCAAAACACAACATAGACGCATCACATTTTTACATTGAAAACTGACGTGTTTTTTGCAAAGTGCCTAGCTGTAGATTCTGGCCTCCAGATCAGCCGGCACTTAGGTAAACCTACCAAACCTGCACAGTTTTTAAAACTAGACACCAAGGGGAATTCAAGATGGGGTAACTTGTGGGGCTCTCACCAGGTTCTGTTACCCAGAATCCTTTGCAAACCTTAAAATGTAGCCAAAAAAACACTTTTTCCTCACATTTCGGTGACAGAAAGTTCTGGAATCTGAGAAGAGTCACAAATTTCCTTCCACCCAGTGTTCCCCCAAGTCTTCCGATAAGAATGGTACCTCACTTGTCTGGGTAGACCCAGTGCCCGTGAAAGGAAATGCCCCAAAACACTATCTGGACACATCAAAATTATCAAATACAAAACTACCTGTTTTTGCGGGGGGCACCTGCGTTTTTGGTCCTGGGCTCAGCAGCCATACAGGAAAACCTACCAAACTCAGACATTTCTGAAAACTAGACACCCGAGGGAGTCCAGGGAGGTGTGACTTGCATGGATACCCCAGTGTTTTCTTACCCGGAATCCTCAGCAAACCTCAAATTTAGCTAAAAAATCAAAATTTTCCCACATTTCTGTGTAGGTGGGCCAAGTGCCAGTGACAGGGAAGAACCAAAAACATGTAAAAATTGAGGGGGAACCAAAGCAGGTCCAAAAGGGCAGTTTGTAAAAAAACATTTTTATGCTGACAAGTGGGGCAGAATTTCTATCGGTATAGATGAGACAATTCTGGGTGGTAGGAATTTTGTGGATTCCTGCAGATTCCGGTAGGTTACATCACAAACAATTTGGAAAAATGTGTGATTTCCGGCAAAGTTGGAGGCTTTCAGGGCATTGTGGGTAAGAAAATGGTGCAGGGTGCATGTGAAGCACACCACCAAGGACTCACCCAGATGTTTAGTTTTCAGATGTGTCTAGGTCTTGTGGATTTTTCTATATGGCAGCGTCCCAAAGTCCAAAAAGTGCAACCCTCACCATTCCAAGTGGGACGATTTTGAGAGTTAGCCAAGCTCTCATGGCCCAAATGTAAAACCAAAACCCCAAATAATCAAATGCCCACTTGCTTGCCGTGGGATAAGATGTTTTAGTGTGCGGGGGAGAGCTGAAAGACTGTTACCCCCTTCAGTTGGCGTGGGGGCATAAACATGCCCATACTGGTTGGTAGCCACCACCCCACTATTTATTTTTTTAATACCCTGGCATTTAGTAGACTTCTTGCCCCCCCCCCGGGGTGTGGATCGGGTTTAATTGCCCCATCTGCCCACTGGTGGGGAGAACAACTTTGGCCCCATTTATTTGCGGTGGGGGTATGGCTATACCCCCACCCTCTTATTTTGAAAACAAATCTTCCCTGGTCTCTGGAGGGCTTTCTCCGGGGGGGGCAGAAACAGCCAAAAAACAAATTGCCCCCTGGAGCGCGGCCCTTGCCCAAGGGGCTGCTCTCCTTATGAAGTAAACAAAACAAAAAAATTCCCTGGTGTCTAGTGTCATTTCTGCTGCCCAATCGCATCACGATTGGCCAGCAGAAATGCTCAGAGATGCCTGAAAGGATAGGAATGGCCTTTCCTCTCCTTTCAAGCTTCTCTGCCCCCTCCAAGTGATTGGAGGAGAAATGCTTTGCATTTCTCCTTCGATCGGTTGCTGGAAGCTGAGTTTCCAGTGGCCTCTGATGAGGTGCGTGCTGATGTCATCAGACGCC
Source organism: Pleurodeles waltl (assembly GCF_031143425.1). Taxonomy (NCBI): domain Eukaryota; kingdom Metazoa; phylum Chordata; class Amphibia; order Caudata; family Salamandridae; genus Pleurodeles; species Pleurodeles waltl. The sequence goes on from NC_090443.1 coordinate 775,045,929, forward strand.
ACGGGAGGGTCACGGGGGCGGGGGTGGAAGGGGAAGCAATTCCCCTTCCATCCCTGCCCAGGGGGTGCCTGGCTATCGGGGAGCGCTAGCACTCCCCCCTGGGGCCCATAGCAGGACGAGACCACCTCGTCCAGGGCACAGAACCGGTTAAAAGAAGCCCTGCTTTGCAGGCTGCAAGATCTTTTATATCCCCTGGTGAGGGAAAATGTTTTTTCCCATTGTAGTAGGGTAACATTTGGAATCTTTATTAAAGGATAACTTTTGCTAGAAATGGGCTACAATTTCTATTCTTGGAGTCAAAATGATAGAATAAATCCAACAATTTGCCACTGTAAGATTTATTATACCTATCACAGAAAATAAGTTATTCAACTTTCAATTTTGTAAGCAAAAATCCAGCTCCCCACCATGTCTACATGCTGAATTGATACAATGGACATCTGGTGGGTATAGATCTGTAAGCTGCAGATCAAAAGGCACAAAGGGGGCTGAATAGGCAAACTGGTCTTAAAAGTGAAAATGACACTAAGGACTGGTTACAGGTTCAACCCCTCTTCCTGTCACCCCAGCCAGATGGGAGCCCCAGTAATGAGATTAGCAGAAGGAATGGAGAGGGAGTGTTTAAGGAAATAAGCCACACCAGGGGGATTGCTTAGTCAGATCCTGACCTCAAGGAGAGCTTTTCTCGATATTGGATTTTGAAAGAATAGAGCTTCCTGGGATTGATTTGTGCCGCACTTCACGGACGTGGCCACCCTAGAGGGTTACACCCTGCATCCTGTCGGTTAGGGGTACCCCCTGCTTGTCAGCCGAGGAACACTGGATAAATATGGGAGAGTTGGCCTGCAACTCAGAACACTGCCTGAAATACAAGGAGAAGAAGGACTGGCCTGCTTTTCCCCATCTATGAGACTTCCAGAAGTTGACTTGGAGTTTGCGCTGAGCAAAGTCGATGGCATTGCATCGAATCCCGGCTTGATGAGGAGCATCACCCGACGATGAGAGAAAAAGATCAAGAAAAATGGCTAAGTCTCAAGGTAAAACTTTGACCAAGGCTTCCCACTCAGTGTATACAAGCAGGGCTCCATCACGGCTGGCCTCAAATTGTGACTTGGTCCTGTTCAAGCACGACCAGATGTCCCCGGTTGGTGCTATTGGTTCTAAGGCACTATAAAAGCACATATTTTGAGTTCTTCTTTAAAAATGTATATCTGTGGTTCCCTACATTAGATTGTATTCATTTTAGGGTCACTTGTAAGATACAAATATTTCCTATATTTATAAATTGGTGTTGGATTTGTATTGTGTGTTGTGTCTTACTTATTAAATGTATAATTTAATATTGTTTTTAAATGCTTTACACACCTGTCCCCTAAGTTAAGCCTGCCAGCTCGTTGCCAACTACCAGGGGTTGAGCAATGGATTAACTTATTGAGACCCTAGCTGAACCTTACAGTCAGGGTCTCAAGTAATAAGGCCACCTTACATTGTGATTGTGGCCTTATTACTAATGGTAAGTCCCTACTTATTACCACTGATAATCCACTTTCCAACAACACCTATCTGATGTTTCTGGGGAATACCAGGTGGATATTGGTGTGAAAACCCTCATTGTTTGGTAAATACCGATACTGTTCCACTGTTAAGTTCAGCAGGTTTGACCTGTCATAGTTTAACAAAGGGTGAGATATTTAAGGCACCAAGTCATTACTGGGTGTGTTAAATAACACTTATCTCATAACTCAGACCCCTGCACAAATAGGAAGTCGAGCAGAGGTTGAAAAACACCGATCCACTCATAATCAGGGCCCTGTAACTCTTATATAATTCAAAGTTAACTGCTCAATGCTATTTAATCAGTATTACATATTTCTTGTTTGTATTATAGTTCTCGGGCCATATTTATACTTTTTGACGCAAAACTGCGCCAACACAGTTTTGCGTCAAAAATATTACTGGCAGCCAAAGCCATTTCTTTGCACCGGGCGGGCATCAAATTGATACTTTGACGCACGGCGGCGCAAAGCACAGGTGTGAGCAATTTTTTTTTACTCAAACCAATGCGTCACGTCATAAAGAAAAACGACGTTAACACAGCTAAAATGACTGTAAGACGGTTTACAACGTCACAAACCTGATACACGCTGTTTTTTGATGCAATTGTGTCAAATAGTGGCGCAAACACTGCAAAATGTGCTAAGGAGAGCAAAATGGATCCCAGATGCTTGCAAAGACCCCAGGAAGATGACAACAGACCAGGAACCAACCAGGAGGACCCACACAAGGCCCAGGACAGGGAGAAGAAGAAAAAAAGTGTTGCTTCATTGCAGAGGAGCAGGAAATTCTGTTTAAAGAGGTAATGGAAGACCAGCACCAACTGTTTGTCACCTGAAAGTTGCCAATCAGTAGCAGAGAGGCAATATGGCAACAAATTGTTGACAAGATCAACAGTGTGGCAGAAGTATGGAGAACAGTCATCGAGTGCAAGAAACGCTGGCATGACTGCAAGCGCAGGACCAAGAAAAAGATGGCCAGGAACAGGAAGGCCGCACTGCATTCTGGAGGTGGGAGTCCAGCACCGCAGGAGGCCCTGGACCACATGGAGGAGATGGTCGCAGCCATCATCCCTAAGGAGAGCGTCACAGGGATTCAAGGACAGGACAGCGCAGACTACCAGGAGACAACACACATGTAGGGTAATTCGCATGGGGAATTAAAATGCACAGATGTTAACTGTAAGCGGGGGTGGACATACCTACTACACAATGCATGTAAGTCTTGACATTCAGGGAGTGGAATGGGTAAAGGGGCACGGCACGGGGGCATGGCCCGTTCAGAGGAACCCTGGGGGACAATACTACATAACACCAACAACCTTTGCATTAGGGTATGCTGCCATGCCAAGAATGGTGCAAAGGTAAAGCCAGGCCAGGAGGGCAGGGTACAACGTAAAACTGGCAGCCCATCACACGTCAGCCAGTATTCTCCCTACATTAACTAGGGCACAATTAACAACCTCTGGCCATATCTGCAAGTGGAATGTAACATTGACAACAGTTGCCACTACCACCTCTGCTGTGTGTGCAGGTCAAGTAGCTAATGTCAGTAACATCCCCATGGATCAAAAACACCCAAATTAGAGGGTTCAGGATGACAACATTATCAAACCCCTGAAATCAATACAAATGTTCCAATCCTGTCAAATGTGATTGTCCAAAGTTGCTACAAACATCAGCCATTGTCATAAACATTAGGAGGTACACAGCACCAATGCCATATCCATGCTGCATATGTCAGGTTCCACCCTGTGTCTGGATCACAATAGCTCCAATGACACCATGCAACATCCCAAATGTCATACTGCTCAGACAACAGCATTGAGGGGGAGGTCACATGTAACTGGTTACAGAAATACACATGCACAGTCAGAGGAGGAAATGGAACACTGCTAGGGCTATCAGTGCAATCCAATGTACCACACATTCCCCAACATCAGCAGTACACATTAACAATGCTGACATCCATATTGTGCCATAACAATGCTATACAAAGTATATGCTAGATCTCAACAACATATTGGTGGATGTGAAAGATCAAAGATTGGGGCAGTTCCAGATTGTTAAGTGTGGTTCTAGTGCCATCAGAACACCCACAGCCAGTGAAAGGCCTCACCATGAGAATGGAAGTAGACGGAGGGTTGAGTAGGACAAGAAGCTGGCAATTCACAATTTGGCCTGAACCAACACCTAGAGGATGTGATGCTGACAAGTCCACAAACTGACCACATTACATGTGACATGCTGGTGGGGCATAGGCCTGGGAGAATGCTTATATTATAGAGAGGAACAATGAACAGGAACCAAGATCACAATGTGAAAATAATCAGAAGGCAGGCATGTCACATCACAAATCCCACAACACAGACACACTAACTGTACCATATCTCATTGCAAAGGACGATGGCTCTCCTGCGGATATGCCTGTCCAGGACTACCCTGAAGACATGGATGACAAGCTGACAAACATCAGCCAGGTGACCCTCCAAGATGTCCTTGGAACCCTCCAGACCCCACCTTCAGTCACAAGGAGGAGCACAGAACTAGCAGCCATCACAGAGGACCCACCCACCACCCCAATTGTACGACCTGCCAGCTCCAACACAGCTGAGGACTCTGACAACACTAGCACCAGCTTTGAGAGAACTGTAGTTAGAGTACAGCAGGAGCTGGCCAAGGAGGTGCGGGCGGGGATGCAAACTATGGCAGCTAGCCTAGAGGGGGTGCATTTGTGCATGATGTCAACTGAAGAACCGGCAGCAGCTATGCAAGAGTGAACAACAATCTTGCAGGAACTTGAAAAAAGGTTGAACGAAATCAGCAAAGCTGTAATAGAATTGACCCCCTACAACAACAATCCTGTCAACGCGTGCATGAATGCAATATTGAACCCCTCAGGGCCGACCTGGCTGCCTACCACTGTGATGTGGCTGGTATTCTTAAGAACCAACAGCTCCTCCTTGCTGCAGTACTGCCATTAAGAGCCCCACAGTTGGCAGCTACCTGGATGTCTGACGCCACATCTTCAAACACTGAGTTGTGTGTTGCCCTTTCACAACCACCACCACCAAGGGCAGAGGAGACAACACACACATCAGAAGATGAAGACGTTGAACAGATCGCCTTCACCCGTAAGAGTACCTGGTAGCACTAGTCCCTGCCACATGACCACCTATTACCAAGGTCCTGTGCTTTGTAACATGCCAGTCTTGCAACAACTGTACTCAAGCACTGTTCTTAAACCCACTGTTTATCTTGTCACCCTGCCCTGTGATTGTCTCTCACTACCTCATTGGCAAACCCTGTCTCTCTGCACTGTCTGACACTTCACCCCAGCATGTGCAATGACATGTCCTTTTGCACTTTTGTAGGATCACAATGGAAGATGTCACACTAATGGACTCACAATCATGGACAATGTACATATAGCACTACAGCATTTTAAAATAAATAGCACTTAAACAACAACTTTGTCTCTGTGTAATGTGGCACATCAACCTTGATGGTCATCCGTAATGTTTACCTCAGGTCAATGAATATTGATTGTCAATACACCTGACCTGAACAAACCTTGTCTGATAACTATGCCCAGTGGTCTGGATTGTACCATCATCTGCCCTCCCAGAGGGGTATTTCCTAGGAAAATATAAACTTTTGACCTTAATGCGGTGTTGGACAGAATAACGCTTCCTCAAGGGATGTCTAAGCCAGAAAACAGTGCCCTTAATTTTTACTGAAAGTCAAAACATACATATGTGACATTTGCCCCAATTTTTTGCTAACGCACAACATACAGAATGAATGGATGTGTATGAGTCTCCATAGAAATAAGCCACAGGGATGAACATTGTAACAAATGATAGGTGTGAGTTATGTACACTACATGAGAGCATACTACCCCTCACCTTATAAGGATTTGCTTGGACATCAGGCTGCAGGCAGACTTAACACAGTGCCCCAATACCAAATCTGTTAGCAAAGTATGTGACATTGAAAACATACATCACAAAATAACCACACTTTGGCGTCCATAGTAACCCTGAGTGGTGGGTGCAATGGATGGCCGAATCTTAGCTAAGTAACTTTGGTGCAGCTGCCAATGTAATAGCTCAGTTGGGATAAGGTTGGAGCATGGGACACAAAAGCTAATACAAAAGAGACACTGTTCACTCATGGCAAGGCCCTGATCCACAAGCATTTGACACATACTGTAAAGGGTTATCTAGATATTTATTAAACAGTAAAAACAGAAGCTAAAACCAGGGAAACACCTTACCTAACCTAAACTACTCTAACTACACTTTACCCACAACTGTACCCTAACTAACTTAAGCTAAACCTACTTATCACATTTAAGGAAACGATCTAAACATCAACCCCGCACCCCACTTATAAGACAGGACACATGGAGGACAACATATACTAACCTAAACACATACTATCTTACACTAAACAAATATATATATATATATATATATATATATATATATATATTTGTTTTGTAAAACACCAACATCGTCCCCCACCCACACACATAATAAAAAACAGTTGTAAAAAGTATGATACCCCCGCCTCCCACCCACTACTACTAACTAAACTAACAGCCTATACTAACCTAACACTAAGCCCCCTAAACTCACTAATTTAAATAACCAGGAAAGAGGAGGGAGGGGAGGGAATCATGGCTGAGTATAAGCCTACAAATTGGCCCTCCGCAGGGTCTTTTTGATGGCAGGCACCCTCCGATTCACTTGTGCCACCTCCTGCTGCACTCTGGTCATTTTATGTAACACACGGTCCAAGTTCCGTTGCATCTGGTTAAAAGCTGCAGGGTCTATGACTGCAGCAGGGGTGGTCTGGGTGCCATTAGAGGAAGTATGGGCCCTTGTCAGTGCCATGTCTGTAGGCTGAGATGCAGGTGGTGCTGTGACAGGTCCTGGAGCTGTGGATGTTGATGGTCCAGCAAAGGTCCCTGCTAATGTTGGTGCTACCTGGGTGGTAGTGGTGGTGCTGGTGGTGGTGGCTGTGGTGGACACGGAAGGGCCCCCTTGGGCAAATGCCCTCCACACTTCGGAGGCTCCTTCATGGCGATAACGCCTTGCCATGTTGCGGAACCAAGACTCCACATCCAGAATGTGGCGGTAACGCATTGCCCTGCGCTGAAACTCTCGAATCTGGATGGGAGTCATATTGGCAGCTGTTAAGACAAATAGAAGACCAAACATTAGTCACTTCATTGTGTGAAATGGCTCATGAAGTAAATCAGACAATACATCTAAGGTACCTGAAACAGCCCATATCATCATACAGATCACTGACTGTCCCTGAGGCAGTACATGCCAAGCCAGCCTACACATGTCCCATCATCAAACAGCACATCAAAACAATAAAAGATGGGTAACAACTGGAATGACTTTGGCATCATTGTTCAGCCACTTGTCAGGTAAAAATCATGCTGCAAATCCTCCACCACTGACAGGCCAACAAATTACTATGTTCTTGATGACAATCTAGGGCCACAAGATCTGCGAATAATCTGTTGTAAATGGAATTGCCAGTATAGAATGCAGGTGCTAATCATGAGTGGGCATCCTAGGTTTGGACAAGTGATTTACAGATTTACATGTCTGTCTACTAAACTTGGATCATCAGTCTTAGGTACACTATTCACAACCCTACGCCTGTGCCGGGGGGGAGGGGTGGACAAGCAACTAATAATTTCTAACAACAAGGACACCCAGGAAGCTTTGGAAAGCTGTACATGGGTTTGGCCAGCACACCACAGGTAAGGAGAAAGTCCAACTAGGATACACCCAAACCTTGGACAATCCCATCAACACATATCTTTGGAAATGCAGACCATTGTCAACATAATTTCCTACCAGTAACCCATTACATACAACAAACAGATGCAAGCATGCAAGCACACCTCTGGCCATGAGCTGCATGCACACCTAAGCCATTGTACTCAAGTGCCTCATACTCGTAGCACAACATGTGGAGCTAAAAGCTGCTAGGAAGTTAAACATACAGTCAAACATATTCATTAGTGAATAGGGAAGGTGAAGTCTGTGGGTAAGACTTTGGCATCCCTATTCTGGGAGAATCAGGGTCTGACTGGCTGACTAAATCACTAATAGGGTCCACTGCTACATTTTCTGATTTCAAGTTTTAATCACATAACTTATCCCTATTCACATTGCCGTGCCTACAGGACTGACCTACAATCCCAAATTATGACAATACGATAGGGATTGGCCAACTCAAAGATGGGGAAAAAATTATACTCCACTCAAGAAACTAAACAGATCATTGACCAGCGCATCACACCTTGTTATGTGTCCAACAAACAGGAGTCAATCACACATCATCAGCAAACACAACACAGAATAGAAATATCAACAGTTACTGGAGATGTCTGGGTCCTCAAATCGGGCCACCTCCATGATAGTGTAGGTTGCAGGTCCACCTGTAAGTCATGGAAGGAAAAAATGTGCTCAATGTCTGTGCACTGTACAACACTTCCAAATACAAATACTATGTGTAATATTAACTCAGAAATTCAGGCCTCTCAGACATGACGATACTCCATCCTACATACCACTGTAAACATGTACAGACCCGGGGACTCCAGTGAGTGAGACACACATATCTGCACACATGCAGTGGCCCTAACTATCATGTGGTGGCAAACATGCTCCTTTATTAGTTAGCAGACAAATTCATGGAGTGCATTCCTCTCATCATGTGTATCCATGAGAGACATGCAAAGCCATTTTCCATGAGGACTGCAATACCAGTCACCCAGACACTGTGACTAAGACAAATTTAAGACACACAGGTACAATGTACAGAGAACCAGGGACAGTTGTTAGCCCTCAATTTGTATCATTGTCTTCATTTGATGTGCCACAGCTATGGTAAGCTGCACCAACCATAGAGATATGAAACCGTGTGCATACCTTTTGCCATACATCCCTAATTTAAATGTGTCACTACAAACTCAATATATCAGTCTAAGATGTTACCTGAGGTCAGCTATTACTTGTTACGTATGTGTCAGAATCCAGTTCAGACATGTATCTTAAAACAATTGAGGGACACATTATTTCTTGAAAAAGTCTGGATTTCCAACAGATGTTTCCTGATACACTCACAGACCACACATGAAACATATGTTAGAGCCACATTGGCATCATCAATTGACGTGAAGGCAGCTCTAATTTACAGGCTCTTGTTGTGTTTTGAAAGTTAGTCTAGCTGTTGCGTCAACAAATGACGGTAATGTGTAGGAAATATTGTATAGCTCACAGGCAACTGTGGCCCATATTTATACAAATTTTGCACCGCATTTGTGCTGCTTTTTGACACAAAGGCGGCACAAATTCACAAAATACAATTGTATTTTGTAAGGTTGCACCACTCTTGCTTCAAAACAGGTCGCAATTGCGGAGATAACAAAGTAGAAATATGGCCCTGTATGTTTAACTAGCATTCCACATGTTCAAAAACATTGCCGGAAGAATATGAACAAATCAGCTACTGTCACTACCGAGCATTTAAACGTGCACATTACTCTGATTTGTACTCACCAACAGGGCCACCAGTCACAATCCCCAGGTGGTCCAGCAGGTCTTGCTCCCTGGCAACAAGGTCAGCCCAGCGGTGCTTCAGCTGGTGGTCATTGCACAGTGTGTTGTAGAGTCTCTGGAGATGATACAACACCTTTGCCCACCGGAGGCTCCTTGCCCCTGTGTGATAGCCTTGGATCACATGACCACCTGCCTCTATCATTAAGGGTAGGAAGTGGCACACCAGCCAAATAAACCCACCCAGCTTCTACTCTCCCATCCTGTTAAGACAAGGCCTACCCAACATTCTAGCACAAAAAAAAGGGAATGAAGGGTTACAGAGGAGAATAGAGGGAAAGTAGGACAGGGAAATGCAAAATAACTAAGAACGCAGCCCAACTATACCCAAACTATCACTACCCACAATAGACTCGCAACACAACAAAGACAAATGTTGACATCACAAATGACCAAAAAACACTAAGACAGGATACCACAGACAGTTATGAAACACAAAAAGACAATTTAAAGACCACACAGGAGACAAAATCACAAAATGCACAGAGAGACAAGTCAAAACACAGCCACACAGTCAGGAAATATCACAGACTGCAAAGTGAAAGTGAAAGTACACCCACTGTACCAATTCTGTAAACAGGATATCCTATTACATCACTTCCTGCCTCAAATGCATTCCTGCCTCAAATTGAATTTTTATTGTTATGCATCAAAATATTATGACGCTTACAGTCTGTGCGTCATTTTTTTTTTACGCACATTATTAGAAATAACCCTGCATCCTTATTGTGAAATATGTTTCATACTTAACCAATTACCGGGGGTACAGTGTGGGAATTACCGCTCAGGGCCAATGGATGTTTCATGGCGATGTGCGTCATATTTCAACGCATATGCATAATTTGTTGATGCATGTGCATCTTTTTTTGGCGTATGCGTCAACATTTCAGTCTAACTGGGTTTGGGTCATTTCTCATTTGTAATGGTACATGACAGTTGTGACAATACAAAGATAGGTTGATTGCACCCACATTGGGCATTACAGTGTATGGGCACATGTGACAGATCATACTACTGCGGGCCATGATCCTCTACTTGTTGTACCGGATTTGCACTCTTCACTGACGCAATAGATGGCGTGTGGGATACAATTATGTGTTACCCAGTTTGGGCATGTTTTGCGTCAAGAGAGGATAGCAAGGCAACCCAACTCAATACAATAACTCAATGCCTATTGGTCAATATGTGTGATTTGGCTACTACTATTGTTGTTGTCCCACTGTGTGACCATTACAAGATGCATTTTTGCAAATCTGCTTATATGCATGTGGAGTCAATGTGTCCAACCCTCAGATGCAAGTCAGTGTGGAAATGAGAGAGGACATGTGTTAGTCATACACATAGCAACAACTGCTTTGTGCACTTCCTAGGTTTTTTGGATCATAAGCACCACCAATGACAAAGCATGCACAGGATAGATAGCAGACGGTTGTTCATGGCAATGTTCCAAAACTTAGCCATCACATGTTCTGGAATGTTGGATACTACTTCCTAGGCACTTGTTTGTTTACCCACCATGAGTCAGGCATGGGATAATAATATGTGGGTACCGTGTTTGTGACACCGAGTCCCAAATATAATACACAATTGTAATGCTACGCCACAGTTGGAGTCATATAACTGAGCCATGTCTCTCCTGTGGCAGTAGAGGATCAGCAGACCAAGCAGCATGTGTTCACATGTTTCCAGTGGTAAAATGCACAGAGGTGTCTGGTTCATGTGTGTGGGCCAGTGTTTAGCCTGTATAATTATCGGGGTCTATGTTGTCACAATAACGTACAGGTCTAGTCATGAGTCTGTGTTGCCATTTCCTGTATCTACAAAGTATCCTTCGCAGATCAATAGAAGGAAAGCCAATGAGGAATTGAGAACACACATGGGGATGGTCCAGCCCTGTCACTGCAGACGTGTTATCAGACTGTCAACAGGGCAACCTTGGTGTGCTGACAAAGTTAATGTCTCAGGATTCTTACACCGGCAGGTGTCCTCACAACATTTGTACACAGGTTGGCCTCTAAAGTTCCCACTGCATCTGGGAACATCAGTGCCTCTGTGCTGATTAATGTCCCAGCTATTCACCACACAAGTCCCATCAATATGTTGGGAGCAATGTGAATCAGCGTAGGGACTGTCAGGGTCTTAACATGTGTAGACATTTCATGCACATTATCTGACGTTGTTTGTTGTGCTGGAGGCACCATACCCAATCCATGCATACAGCCATGGTACACTGTCACTATTTGTCACTCATGCATACATGAAACCCAGACAAGGGATAGGCCATGATTCGGCTATTTGGAGACAAGTTTCCCCCCCATGGTACGATAAATAAACTGATTATGCTCTACAATATATTTGAGTATGCATTGTAGACTCACCGGACACAATACCCCAGGAGGAATGTGAGGGTTGGGAAAGCAACTATGATACAAATGTAGGCACAAGGAACCTTTAGGGTAACGCAAAGACAGGAGCCAGTCAGTCTAACAGGATGCAGGGTCAATCAGGATCCAAACATTTAACAAGGTAAATACACAGTGGTCAGACTGAGACTGGTCAAAGGTGGAACAACACTGTGGAAACGGAAAACTGTGTTTCTCCTGTGTGTTGGAACGTAACACATTAACCCAAGGGCTGTGTTACACAGCTGATTTTAACTGCAATGCATAACAGTCTTATAGATAAAATGGCAGCTTCTATGCTCTTACAGGCAGCTGCAAGGGAAGTGCATGTTCAAATGGCTGGTCTCCATGGAGGTGCTCACAGGTACAGCATCAGTCTCTCACAAGTCCTGTAGGTGAGATTCAAGTTCAAAGGGCCAACAGTACCTTTCACATGGGAAGCAATGTACAGGTGATTACAGGTCCTACAGACTACAAGCCAGTGCATTATTTAACCTGACGTCCATGCAGACAGAAGTACAATGACTATGGCATACCATACTAAAGAGGGAAGCACACTGGATTAACATTGTGAGTCTGGGTATGTGTAGAGGAGGGATTATCTGGGGACACATATTCCCATTTCAGGGACCTCTTAAGAAGGGTGGGCTGAGACAGGGAACATGGGTGTGGCTGGACTTAGGGCATCGTCTGCCATGTGCAGGGGATATCATGTGAGCAATGCTAGTCATACCTGGGGCACTTGTGCTATCAATTTGCTGCTTATATGGAAATCTTGTCACACATAGTCCTTGCAAAGATAGGTGATGTAAGACTTACTGCTGTCAAGGGTCTGGTCATACATTCCTGTTACTAATGCAATAGCACATTCACTGCCTCATGTATGAGTCTTTTTTGCCGTTATTGACTGATGGTGTCTTAGGGCCAGATGTAGCAAAGGGTTTGCGCCTCGCAAACACCGAAAATTGCCGTTTGCGAGGTGCAAAAGCCTCTTTGCTATGCAGAAATGCATATTGCGAGTCGGGACCGACTCGCAATATGCATTTCAGAATCGCAAATAGGAAGGGGTGTTCCCTTCCTATTTGCGATTCGGAGTGGAATGCAATTCCATTTGCGACCGTATATGCGGTCGCAAATGGAGTCGCAGTTACCATCCACTTGAAGTGGATGGTAACCCACTCGCAAATTGGAAGGGGTCCCCATGGGACCCCTTCCACTTTGTGAATGGACCCACTAATATTTTTTCAGGGCAGGGAGTGGTCCAAGGGACCACTACCTGCCCTGAAAAAAACCCGAAACTAAAGGTTTTTTTTTTTTTTTTTAAGTGCAGCTCGTTTTCCTTTAAGGAAAACGGGCTACACTTAAAAAAAAAAAACTGCTTTATTGAAAGCAGTCACGAACATGGAGGTCTGCTGATCACAGCAGGCCTCCATGTTTGCGAGTGCCTATACTCGCTATGGGGCCGCAATTTGCGACCCACCTCATGAATATTGATGAGGTGGGTCATTGCGACCCCTTAGCGAGTTGCAGTCGGTGTCTGAGACACCGTACTGCATACCAATTTGCGAGTTGCAAATTGCGAGTCGCATGGACTCGCACTTTGCAACTCGCAAATTTTTTATTTGCTACATCTGGCCCTTAGTTTCTTAGTTGTGTGTCATATGCTGCGATGAACCATGTTGCCAACATGTATGTGTTAAATAGGTGTGGTCCTCTGCTATTGCCCTTCAAATGTGAAATGTATAAGATATATGTCATTTACAGTGTGTGTGAATGTGGTTGTACATTCATACGCATCAAAATAGGGGCCAGATGTAGCAAATAAAAAATTTGCGAGTTGCAAAGTGCGAGTCAATGCGACTCGCAATTTGCAACTCGCAAATTGGTATGCAGTACGGTGTCTCAGACACCGACTGCAACTCGCTATGGGGTCGCAATGACCCACCTCATCAATATTCATGAGGTGGGTCGCAAATTGCGGCCCCATAGCGAGTATAGGCACTCGCAAACATGGAGGCCTGCTGTCGTCAGCAGACCTCCATGTTCGTGACTGCTTTCAATAAAGCAGTTTTTTTTTTTAAGTGTAGCCCGTTTTCCTTAAAGGAAAACGAGCTGCACTTAAAAAAAACAAAAAACCTTTAGTTTCGGTATTTTTTCAGGGCAGGGAGTGGTCCTTTGGACCACTCCCTGCCCTGAAAAAATATTTTGGGGTCCATTCACAAAGTGGAAGGGGTCCCATGGGGACCCCTTCCAAATTGCGAGTGGGTTACCATCCACTTGAAGTGGATGGTATTGCATACCACTCAGACTCGCAAATAGGAAGAGAACACCCCTTCCTATTTGCGATTCTGAAATGCATATTGCGAGTCGGTCCCGACTCGCAATATGCATTTCTGCATAGCAAAGAGGCATTTGCGCCTCGCAAATGGCGATTTTCGCCATTTGCGAGGTGCAAATCCTTTGCTACATCTGGCCCTAGATTTGGAATTTTCTGTGTCCTAATCTGATTTCAGCAATGCTCCATGAGGCTACACTCTGATTCTGATAGTTAGAGATAATGTTATGCAAAAATGATTATCCAGACCATGATATAGTGTATAGTATAGTTGTTTATTGACATATGGTAAGACAGTGGTGATGGATGAGTAGAGTTAAAATAACTTTGGACAATATGTTGTCTCCGACGCAATCCTGCAGCTGTGTTTGGATGGTCCCCCTCATGTTGATGGACAGCACCCTCCTCTTCCTCCTCTTCAAGCATTTGTGGGTTGGGTTCATATAGGGGAAGGTTCCTTCTTACACATATGTTGTGCAGGATGGCACAGGTCAAAATGATTTTGCACACCCTTTCAGGTGAGTATAGGAGGCTGCCTCCGGTGATGTCGAGGCACCTGAATTTTGACTTTAGGATGCCAAAGGTCCTCTCGACTATGATCCGTGTCCTCCTATGTGCCTCATTATAGGCACGCTCTGCTGCAGTGCTTGAGTTTGCAAATGGGGTCATGAGCCATGGCTGGATCCCATACCCCTGATCAGGTGAAAGAGAAAATTAGTGCGAACATGTTGATGTACCTTGCACCATAAATATCACTTTGCATGGCAGTTGTTCTCTTGTGTTATCTGTGACTCATCGGTGTTTGTGTTATTGTGTGGAATCCTAGGCTTCTAGGATGTACCATCAGCATTGGGTTGTTTCCTTATCTGAACGGGTGTTTGGCTGTTGGCCGGATGTCAGCAGTATTTTTGTACAGTTGCAGTACAGTGTGTACTCCCTTGCATTGTGTCATGTGAAATAGGTGTCCCTGTGTCTTAACTGGGGGTAACATGATACTTCCATACACAGAATCAATTCCACAGTGGTGGGAACAAGGTTGCATCTATATACCTTGGACATCCCATCCAATTTCACAAATGCAATAGAATTATTTAACCATCAGTGAGACCCTTAGATTTGTCAAGGTGACAATGTGCAATACATCTCCGTACGTTGTGATCACTGATGTGTTAACAATTGACTATGCACTAATTTCACATGTGTGACAAGTTCACTGCAGACCTATTTCTCTGCCCTTGCCAAGTCGTCTCAGGTTGTAATGTGTACCTATACTACTGAACATGTTCTAGTTCAGATGGCTAACTTGGTTGTGAGGTTGTCATTTAGAGTTTCAGAAGGTCTGTATGCCTGTACATCTGTTGTGTGTGTGTTAATTTGTCTCAATGCGTATGTGTAGGAATGTGCACTTTCAATAATGTCCCATCATGATGTGTTCTGCGCACAGTCCACTTGCTTATTTGTAGTGGTCAATGTGAGAGCAGGAGTGATGTGAGATATTGGTACCGCCTCAATGATTGCATGTGACCTTCATTGGAGTCATCATCATGCTATGTGTGTCATGGTGTTTGACCTGCAGCAAAAAACATTACACACCCCTTACACAGTACACATTGTTTGGGAGGGTGTTTGATTGAGTGTTATTGATGTGATATTGAAAGATTAATCTTCCAAATTGTACTGCCAGCTGGGGCCATGTCTTTGTCATTTTGTTGTTTTGAACTGTCCCCTTGTGGCTCTGGAGTGGCATCTGTTGTTCTTTGGAACTGTCATTTGTCCCTAGGTGTGTATCCCATTGGGTGAGGATATCAAACATGCCTAGAGGTGTCACTACCTCATTGTCTTCCTGTCCACGTGTCAATGTCGTGGTGTATGTGTTGTGTGTCCTAGAGGGTTGCTGTGCTGTGTGTATATAATTGGGTTTCTGTACTTACCAACAATTAGGCCATTTCCATATCGTCCATCCTGGAAGTGTTGATTGATGGTGCAGTGACAGAAGATGAATGAATCATGTACACTCTGAGGATACTTTGCCACAATGTTGGTGATCAAACCCCGGTGATCGACAATGGCCTGCACATTGATGGAGTGTGTGTGCTTTCTGTTGCGATATAGATGTTTGGTTGCAGCAGGTGACACAATCCATACATGTGTGCAGTCAATGGCACCAAGGACGTGTGGGAAGCAATTAATTTGGTAAAACCCCTGTTTTGTCTCCTGCTGCTTCGCTTGTGTGTTGGGGAAGCTGATGTGGCGGGGTGTGAGGGAGATGATAGCATCCAGCACCTTGGGTAGGAAGGTGGAGAATGATGGCTGTGAGATCCCAGCAACCAGGGCACCAGTGGTTTGAAAAGAGCCACTTGCCAGCTTGTGGCGTACAGCTAGCAGCTTAGTTTCTGGTGAATGGTGTGGGGTGTCTGCAAGCTGGGTGCCAACTGTGGCTCAATGTTGCGCAGCAGCTGCTGAATGGCTTGCCAGTTGAGCCTGTACCTTTGAATGATGTCTTGTGGGCAGAGTCCCATAAGGGTTGTCCTGGTGCGGAATATCCTCTCCTGCTTTCTGCGTTGCCTTTGGGGTCCCTGCTGGTGTTGTGGAAGCTGCTGTTGTTGGTCCTGTGCTCTGCGTCAACGTGCATGCTGGATGAAAAGGATCTCCATGTCTTCCTTTTCGAGCTCTGCTGTCGCTTCTCTGTGTTTTCATTAAGTACAGGTGTGTTTGCCCCATTTTAACGCCTGCCCTGACCCAGGTGTTATTTTTTTATGCAAATCGGGCTGTGCGTAACCGTGCAACATTTTTGCGCAGTAGCATAAATAAGGCGCACAGGAGTTTAAGTCATTTTTTGGATGGGAACGCCTACTTTGCATGTCATTAACGCAAGGCGGTTTCCTGCATCGAGAAAATGACGCACACGGCGGAATTTTGCCGTTCGCGAACTCGGGCGTCAAAGTTTAAATATGGTGCACGGCTTGCCCCAATTGTGCTTCAAAATTTTCGACGCACATTCGGCGCAGATAGAGAATAAATATGCCCCCTTGTTTCTATCGTGTTATTTGGGATTCACATGGATTGTATGGTTATTGGAACAACAAATGAAGTCTCATAAAACTGAAAAGTTATTGTTTTATTCTTCTAATATATAACATTTATTGAAGGAGGCAACACTAACATTATGATCAGTGACTCAATTAGGGCAAAAAGTCATATTCTGCAGTATTCCGACCACTTGGCATCTGTCTTGGGGAGAGAACCAGTTCTGTGAATAAAATATTGTTCACTCTGGCCGGCAATGTGGGATTTGAAACTGCAATGGTGAGTCTCAATATTGGGACAAATGGTGTCTTTGACAGATGTGTGCACCATTGCTGTCCCCTGCTCTCGTCAGAGACCCTACATGTCTACCTTTTACTGGTCCTGCACACATGCACAAATTCTCTTCATTAATGAGCTTGTGAGGGGCTAGTTGGGAGACAGAGTGTACAAGAGTGTCTAAAAAATCAATGGCTATAGGGACTCCTCGGGTTCGAGGCCAAGGAACATCTCATGGCTCACAGGACATTCAAAAACTACCTTTGGCTCTAGGACATCAAGTACCATTGTCAAATAAACTGGATGAAATACTGTTGGTGATCCAGGCCACCAAGAAAACATTGGAGTCCAAAATTGATGGAGTTGTTGTAGATATTGAACTACTGTGTGAAGACCAGAATAAAATGACTGAGAAATTCAAAGCTACTGAAGAAACTATTGAGGAATTGTGTCCTGCTTCAGAGGCTTTTCTAACTCAAATAATGGAACATATTGAGAAGTTCCAGTTCCCAGATTAAAGGGCTGAGAACTCCAAGAGTGAACATTAGGAACACTGTTAAAACTGTAGGATTTTCTGAATCAACTGAAGGTGCTGAAGCAGTAACCTTCTTTGAGAAATGGATTGAGGATATAGTCACCTGTACTGGTTTGCCCACATTTGTGCACTGGAGACAGCACACAGAGTTCACTCAAGAAAGCCTCCATTGGGGATCTTCCCTGCCACAAAGACATGACTGCTTCATTTTTTGGACAGAGACAAAATTCTTCTCTCTGTCAGCCCCTTTCAAGATGGAGAACCACTCAGTATTGTTTTTTTTTCCAGACTATACTGATGCTATGCAGTACAAAACAATCCTCTTTCTTCGATACAAAAAAAAGCTTCCAGAAAGGCAGGATTCCACTTCTTGTTGCTCTACTCTGCCAGGATAAAGATCTTGTTGTCTGCATCATTGCTACCATCTTAGGTGTGGAATTGGCTATAGGCTAATCACCCTGGGAAGGATAGAGTAGGGTAGAAATGTCCTAAATCTCAGCAGAAGAGGAGTCGTGGCAAGTGGGCAGATTTGAGAGCACCTAAGCACCCTATTCAACAGTAGGCATTAGCTGATAGAACTGTATTCGCCTCAATCATCGGACAATCAGGGAGTGAGGTTAGCATTGGATCATCCCTAATGGGTACCTCTACAGAAAGCTCACATATTGATCTCTCAGATGACTTCTCCAAACTTCCTGATCTGACACCCCAAACAGCCAATGATCTGTTAACATGTTTTAACTCTACAACATACCAGTATCCTTTTGTTGTTGTGCTTTAGCTAATTCCAGAAGGCAGAGGTGAATGGACCTAAGGGGATTGAGGAGCCAGTTCATAACATTATATTTTTTATTCACTTTTTTCCTGGGTCTGCATGCATTGATAAGATTTGGCTGGCTAGGGGAGTGCCAATGAAAGCACACAGCATAGGTTACCCACCTAATTTTCTATCTTGTGGCATGACTACAAGAGGTCTGCATGTTCATGGCTTGGTTGACAGCATGGTTTGGACGGATCACTGTTGTGTCTCAGTCCTGGAGAGTTGTGATATATGTTTTTAATTTCTGTGAGTCTAAAACAAAAATACCTGCTTCAAAAACAATCTTAGTAATAGGGGATGCGTGGTGGTTACAATGTCTGTATCCTCCACTGGCATCAGGAGGGATGCCTCAGTGCAAGAGTGCACCCTAGTATTGGTTTATCTGATTGAAGATTGCATTGAATAATTACCCTTTCTTATCTTCGCAGGCAAGGGACATATTTTCCATTACAACCAGATACAGAATACAAAGTTTTTTGGAACATAGAGGTGTGAATGTAATCTTTTGTATGGATGTTATCTACTTACATGAGACACATCTGACTTCCCCTGAGGTATCTTGTCTATGACCTAGATGGAGGGTACAGTAGCTTGCCACACGCTTCTCTGCTTTTGCTAGGGAAACAGTAATTTGGGATCAGCCTCCTGTCCCATTTGTGCTACTTCAGGATGATACTGAGGAGCAGGGTATATATGCAATAATTCACAGCAGATTGGATGGCTTAGATGTAATATTGGATAATTTATATTCTGATATTACTGATCTGCTTCATTTTTGTAACACATTTCCACACACCTGCAACAATGGACAAAAATTCCTACGGTCCTGGACATTTTGAATTCTGACCTAGACAGATCTCTCCCGCCTCTACATGACATGCAAGAATTGCAATGAGTTTTGGGATATGGCTTACAAACTGGGGACTTTTCGATATTTGGAGACATGACTCTGACAGAGACTATTCATTTTACACACCAGCTCATGATCTTCATGCTTGTTTGGACAGGTTTAGGTGTTCTGCTGATGTGTACCTAGTGTGTTCTCTTTGGAGTGTTTAGGGAGATCCCTTTCAAATCATAGCCCCCTATTACTGGGACTTAAATGAGAAAGGCAAACCTTGTTGATAGCTACATGGAGACTCCAGAGTGCAGCATCAGAAGACTCGGTTTTAGGTTTTCGCTCATAGGTGTGATCCAGACCTATTTTGAGCGGGTAATGAGGGACCTGTCTCTGATGTCATAATTGAGTGGGAGGCCTTCTGGACTGTGGTGAGGGATCACTGTACTGCTGCACATGTGGGCAGGAGACAATTCAGGACTATGCAGCTTCTCAATATGGATAGCTCCTTGCATGAATTGGAACAATAACTGTTTGTTAGAAATTGTGTATCTAGTTGGCAGAGGTATGCACCCTGTCCAAGAAGGAACCACAATCCTAGTCAGGGTAAGTCAGATACACAACATAAACTAACCTGTGCTTATCCTCAGAGCACGCATGCTTAACTTAAGAGGCAATGTGTAAAGTATTTGTGTAATACACATAAAAAACAGCAACTCAATGAAAACACCACAAAAAGACTCCACACCAGTTTGAAAAATATAGAAGATTTATCTGCATAAACCAAGAACCAAATAACAAAAATCGAATCAGCAGATGTTGCGATATGATTTTTGAAAGGAGTAAATGTGAAATAGTGCTTAGAAGCCACTAGCAGTCAAATGATTACCTTAGGTCGCGAGGGATTGGTGCAAATCAAAGTTCAGGCTGACAGTGATGGAGGGTATGCCGGCTACAGAACCCACACAGGGTCAGTTGAAACAGTACCCTTGATGTGTTGAGCGCACGATGCGTTGGTTCCAATCCTCCCAGGTGGGTCCTGCATTGGCATGGAACTCCGCTGAAGTGGATGGGATGCATTGTCGTTGAGCTGCCTAGAGTGTCATCATCGAGCCACACAGGCTTGGAATCTGCTGTCTTGGAACTGGCTTTCTGTTGGTGTCAAGGGAGCGATGCATAGGATTTCTACCACACTTGAGGCAATCCATTGGTTCTTTCAGGTTTCAGCTGTGGAACCCACTTCTGAAACCAAGTACTGGAGAGGGACAACTCAGGCAAGGGTAAGACTCGCAGATGGCAGAGTCCAGCAGCACCAGTAGAGTTGCACACAGTATTTGATGGCCCTGAGACTGCAAAAGAACAGGGGGCAATCCAGAAAACCCTTGGAGACACTCAGATTTAGTAAGTCAGGTCCAGTCCTTGTCCTCAGAAGGGCAGAGAAAAGCAGGCAGCAGGGTAGCTCAATAATGCAGAGAGGCAGTTCCTTGGAACTGTCAGTCCTGGCAGAGTGGCAATCCTTACAGCACAGCAGTCTTTACTACAGCAGAGTACTTCCCAAGTCCAGTAGTGATCTGATTTCAGGGGGGGTCAGAACCCCAGTATTAGTAGCCAAAAGTGCCTTTGATGTGGGAGATGATTTCAAAGGATCTCTCTGAAGTCTACGGTCATTCTTTCAATCCAGCCCTGGCTCTAGAATATCAGTTAGGGGTAATAAACCCTTTGTGTGGGGCTCAGGCAACTACCTTTTGAAGTGTAAGTGAGGCCCTTTCATCCTCAGGAAGACCCATAAGAACACAAATGAATGCAAATGCAGTTGAGTGTCTTGGGTGTCTCGAGGGAACCCACAAATGTAACTATCACCCAGAGCAGACATGTATTGGAGATGGCTGTCAGGCACACAGAGCCGTAAGAGCAGAGAAATGCCCACTTTCTAAAAGTAAACAAACAAACAGGCAGACAAGGAGGGTGCGATTGTCATTTGGTCTGTGGATGAGTATAAAAGATAGGGCCACAGACAAGTAGATAACCCAGATTTTTATTGTAAGCTCCAAAAAGACCCTACTAAAGAACTTTTGGGTGAGTTTGGTGCTATGGTGAAAAAATCTTTTGAAGTAGGTTGGATTGGACCAAAATAATGTGAATTCCTGGTCAATAGAAACCCTGGTGTTAGAGTGTTGTATCTCCTACCTAAACTATATAAGAATGAAAACAAACCCCTTGGCCGTTCAGTAGTGTCTGGTTGTGATTCGGTTTTGGAGCCTATTGCCAAATATGTGGATGTGTTTTTGAAGCCTCTGGTACTTCAAGTTCCATCATATTTAAGGAACACCTCTCCTTTTATCAATAAGATTGAAGATATAGGTTTCAATCCTGAGCACAACATTTTGGCTACATATGATGTGGTGTCTTTGTACACACACAGATTCAGCATGAAGATGGTTTAAATGCAATTGATGTGTTTTTAGAGAACAGGTCGAGACCCCATCGGGTCATTACAGATTTCATAGTGAAACTTGCCCAGTTCACTTTGCAAAGAAAATACATTTGTTAATGATTACTTTGTCCAAGTAAAAGGGACAGTGATGGCCTGTCCCTTTGCTCCAGAGTTAGCTGTTTAGATCATGACATTGTTCGAAGAGCGATTTGTCTATAACAACAACCCTTTTGTGCAAAACATTGCCAAATGGCTCAGATTCATTGACAAAACTTTTTGTATTTAGACAGGTACAGCAGAATTATTGAACCAGTTTATAAGTTGGCTCAATCAGAGATCTAATGACATTAAATTCAGTGTAACTTGCAGTTGCAAAGCCATCAATTTTTTAGATGTGGAGGTGATCCCTTATGATGCCAAAATAACAACTTCCCTTTATATTAAGCCCACTGACTGCAGTAAGGCTTTACATCATTCAAGCCATCACCCTTGCAATTTGCGTGATAATTTGCTGTATGGACAGTGTTTGCTCATTAGACTTAATTTTACAGAAAATGACACATTTTTTTAACATCCTGATAAACTGTGATAAACTAAGAAAGAGAGGTTACTGGAAACAATTTGTAACATTTTTTATTAAGCGGGCACGATGGACTCCACGAGAAACACTATTGTTGAAACAAAATAAGACAAGTTCTGATAGACTGGTTTATGTATCAACCTTTTGTCTGCAAACGATCATCTTCAAGAAAATAGCGGTGCAAAATTGGCATTTGATTGCCAAGTTAGATAAATCAGTTGCTTTAAAGAAAGATCAAAGCATTGGCAGCTAACTAGTTAGAGCGTTGACACCACCAGTCTCAGTTAAAAGAGACTTGCTCCAAGTGTGGAATTTGACCCCTGTTGAAGGACATCATAAGTGTGGGACATGTGTTTGTTATAGTTCCACCACTGAGGGCAAGATGTTTGCTTGTAAAAGTATCAAGTGGAGCCACCTAGAATTCTCTAATTGTAAAACCAAGAATGTGATTTATGGATTACTCACTCCTGGCAAAAAGTTGTACATTGGTAATACCTATCTATCCAACATAAGTCTTGAATCTGACAAGAGGTCATGGCAGCACCAGAGGTCAGTCATTTTGCGGAGAGCAGTCATTCAGAAAATGATGTCCAATGAACAGTCTTGGCAGTGGGCATTGCAGGCCAGAGAGGAGGTTATTTAGATCCACTCCTCATGAGAAAGGAAGTTCATTTCCTTTTGAGATTAATAAACAGCAGTGGATGGTCTTAATGAATTCTATGAGGTGTACAATTTCCTGTAACTGGCACTTAAGTGGTTTGATAGGCCCTAGTCCGGGTTAGTTCAATTGGTGTGTATTTGGTTAATGGTGGTCAGTAATTGTTGTGGTGATATGCCCACATGAATGGACTTTATATGTGTACCAGAGTACCTTTTTTCAGCAGTTACCGTTGTGAAACCTACTAATTCTGAATTCAGGAAAGAAGTAAGGTCCTATCCTTATTTTTCAATTGTTGAGCTATAATTTTGTTTAGTTTTTCTAATGCTGAGCTATGATAAGCGTCATTTGTTTTAACCTTGCCAGTCCCAAAAGAAACTGTGTTTTTTATCTTTGGGTTCGTGTAGGGACCTCTGTGTAACAGTCCAGTCTCTGACATGTATTAGTGAGTGAGGGTTTCCATTGGGTGGTCTTGTACGCTATCGTGCCATAGGTGAGTTCACACCCGTGGTCCCCACTTTGGCTGGTACTGCAGTCCATCTATTGACAGAGACTATGGTGGTCATTACAACCATGGCGGACGGTGTTAAAGCTGCGGAAATACCGCAAACAGGGCGGCGGACAAAAAAAGGGAATTATGACCCTGGCGGTAACCGCCAACAAAGACAGCCACTTTAACACACCGCCCACCACGGTGGTACAGACAAGCAGCGCGGCGGTCACCGCCAACAGACAGGCGGGAGACAATGTACCGCCCACACTATTACAACCCGCCAAGCCGTCACCTTTTCCGGGGTGGATTCACCGTGGATAAAAACACGGCGGAAACAGCTTTTGCTATGGGAAAACGCTCACCTCAACATACTCCACGAGGAAGGAGGACACCATGGACGCCGAATTACAAATCCTACCTGTCCTTGTCTTTCTGCTCCTCTACGACCAACAGGTACGTAGGCGCCAACGACACCGGTGAGTACTGCATCTACGACACGGGGAGGCAAAAGTTAGGGTGACACCCACCAAACACCCCCACCCTCGCATATTACAACATACACATCAATGCATTCACAAAAATCACAGTAACAACCCACAATCCCCCCGGAAGAATGAAAAGACAATGCGAAATTCGGTCAAACATTGTAATGTGCCAATATACATGTCATACAAAAATATACAGATATATAAATCTCAAAATCACTCTTATTTACACATACAATCCAAGAAGTAGTGCAGATATGTACACAACAATGTCCGTGCACCAACAGTCCAAAAATGCATGGGCGAGGCCCACAATAGATACCTGATCAAAATCGGAGAGAACACTGCTGGGGCATCAGATAGAAATAAAACCGGTACCTCAGGGGGAAGGGAAGGGGGGGCACCTCAGCCAGATGAATGCGAAGCCAGATCCATGACGGGGCTCCATGCCCATTTATGCCATCCTGGGGAGTGCAAAGCCACAGTCTCTCAAGTCTCTACAGTGGGTGGGTTGCACACTGTGCCATCCTGGGGAGTGCAAAGCCACAGTCTCACAAGTCTCTACAGTGGGTGGGTTGCCCACTGTGCCATCATGGGGAGTGCAAAGCCACAGTCTCTCAAGTCTCTACAGTGGGTGGGTTGCCCACTGTGCCATCCTGGGGAGTGCAAAGCCACAGTCTCTCAAGTCTCTACAGTGGGTGGGTTGCCCACTGTGCCATCCTGGGGAGTGCAAAGACACAGTCTCTCAAGTAGATGCAGTTCTCTACTGGTACTGGGGGGGACTGGTGCCCAGACTGGATGAGTCTCCCTGTGAAAGTTCATGTCCTGTCACTGTCCCAGCTGCACATGGGAGAAGGATGCCTGATGTGGCGGCCTTTTCATTCCTACACAGTGCATGCCCTGTTCAGCGGTGCTTTGCCATGGCGGTCTTTGCCTTGTTCTGCGGTGCTTTGCCATGGCGGTCTATGGAGTGTTCAGCGGTGCTTTGCCATGGCGGTTCTGGACTGTTCAGCAGTGCTTTGCCATGGCGGTCTATGGACTGTTCAGCGGTGCTTTGCCATGGCGGTTCTGGACTGTTCAGCAGTGCTTTGTCATGGCGGGGCATTGGTGTGTGGCATGACGTTCTCTCCAATGGGCATTGGTGGGTGGCATGACTTTCTCTACAATGAGCATTGGTGGGTGGCATGATGTTCCATCATTGCCCAGCGGGGCTGTGGCATCCGGGCCCCTCCTGGGCTGTGACTCCGGCGGTGGTTTCTGGACCAGTGATGATACTTTTGCCCTCCTGGGCTGTGACTCTGGCGGTGGTCTCTGGACCAGTGACGATACTTGGGCCCTCCTGGGTTGTGACTCCGGCGGTGGTTTCTGGACCAGTGACGATACTTGTGCCCTCCTGGGCTGTGACTCTGGCAGTGGTTTCTGGACCAGTGACGATACTTGGGCCCTCCTGGGCTGTGACTCCGGCGGTGGTCTCCTGACCAGTGACGATACTTGGGCCCTCCTGGGCTGTGACTCCGGCGGTGGTCTCCTGACCAGTGACGATACTTGGGCCCTTCTGGGCTGTGACTCTGGGGGTGGTCTCTGGACCAGTGACAATACTTGGGCCCTCCTGGGCTGTGACTCCGGCGGTGGTCTCTGGACCAGTGACGACGGTGCTGGCGGTTGTGTCTGGACTGCCGGAAATGATGGCGCACTTCTCCGCCGTGACACTCACAACAGGCTGGACAGACTTCCTCTGGACCTTCCCCACCTTTGTTGGAGTTACAGCTGACTCACCAATCCCCTTCGAACCAATGTCACTTGTTGTCCCACCAGGAGTCTTAACACGGTCCCGTCGTCCACTCTCCAATTTTAGAGCCTTTACAGGGGGTGGGCTGCCAGTGCCTTGGCTCCGGGTCCTACTGCCTGCCCTGGTGGCCGGTGCACTCCACAAACCTTGAACAGGCACCACTGGTATTGGAGGCTTTTTGGCTGAGGCGCTACAATGGGACTGATGAATTGGAGGGGGGGTGGGGGCAAAAAGGTCAATTTGACATAGGGACAGTTTCTGACAGACACTGGGATGGGTAGCTGGAGGGGGTCTGGGAGTGGAGGAAGAGGAGGTGGTTGTAGGAGGTGTCACTTTAGGTGTTTTGGGTGCAGGTGCAGGTACTGGAGGCTGTCGTGAGGTGGATGGATGTTGGGTGAGTGATTGCCGGCGTTTGTGTACTTTGGGAGGGGGCATCACAGACACACTGGGAGAGGACACAGGGGACGTGTAAATGGGAGTGGAGGTGGTGAGTGCAGGTGAGCGGCTTGTGGTGCTGGGTGTTCTGGTGCGAGTCCTAGTGCCTGTAGATGTGGTGCATGCAGGTGTGTAGGTAGACGAGACTGGGAGGGAGGAGGGAGAAGAGGAGGAGGGGGACACAGTGGAGACAGTGGATGTTGCTGTGTCTGTATGTGGGTGAGGCTTGCGTGAGTGCCTGTGGTGTGTGTGGTGCCTATGTTTGCTTGAGCTACTTGTGTGTGTTGACTTGTGTGCATGCTGGTTTGTAGGTGTGCTTGGGATGGGCGGGGTACAGGGGATTGGGTCTGGGTGGAGGAAGTTGGAGGGGGGAGGCTGGACACAGGGACAATGGCTGCCATCAGTGCTGAGACCAGAGATTGCAGGGTTCGCTGAAGGACAGCCTGACCAGAATGAATGCCCTCCAGGAATGCATTACCGTGTTGCAACTCTCGTTCTACACCCTGGATGGCATTCACAATGGTAGACTGCCCAACAGTGAGTGACCTGAGGAGGTCAATGGCCTCCTCACTGAGGGCAGCAGGGGTGACTGGGGCAGGGCCTGAGGTGCCTGGGGCGAAGGTGATGCCCACCCTCCTGGGTGAGTGGGCACGGGGCGAACGCTGAGGGGCTGCTGGGAGGGCGGTGCTGGTAGGGGAGGTGGCGGCTGTACCTGTAGAAGTGGGGCGCACAGATGGTGCCGCCACCACAGGGGAGCTCCCATCGGCGAACGAGTCGGTGTCGCTGGTTGGTGATCCGGTGGCCGACGTGAAGCTCCCCTCGCCCTCCGTCCCACTGGTGCATTCAGAGTCTGTGGTGTGGCCCTCCATGGCCATGTGGGATGCAGCTCCCTCGTGCTCCGGTGCCACTGTACCTCCGCCTGATGATGCTGATGTACAAAAGGACAGGGAGAGCAGGAAAAGGGGGGGAGACAGAAGAAAGAGAGTTTTAGTGCATGGCATTCTGCTACCGTTGGCGGAAAAGACAGACGCAGCAGCCCCCTGCCTTACGCCGTGCTCCTGCCCTCTGCACATGCAATTTCTGGGATATGGCCTACATGGCAATTGTGGACATCTGCGCACATGGATGCCACAGGGGCAACTATACCTCAACTTGGCACTCTGTTGAGGTGGGGTAGAGTGCCACATGGCCTACATTACGGAGGGGCCTTGCCTACCGAATTCGCCCTGGCCTAGGGACACCCACAGCCCACCTCCCCCACCCAGACCCCTCCACTGCACGCAAAGTCCGCAGAATGAGGTTGTACTCACCCCCTTGTGTCTGCTGGGATGTCCTCAAGTGCCCATCCAACTCCGGGTAGGCCACCGCCAGGATCGGGAACATCAGGGGGGTCATGGTGCGACGGGCACCCCTCCCACGTTGGAAGGCCATCCCCAGCTGAGCCTCCGCCGTCTTCTTGCTGCAGCGGCGAATGTCCTCCCATCTCTTTCGGCAGTGGGTGCCACATCTCTGGTGGGCCCCCAGGGTCCGGACCTCCTTGGCGATGGCACGCCAAATGTTCCTCTTCTGGTGGGCGCTGACCTACATGACATGCACAAGGGAAGAGGTACAGTCATTACCAACTGCACCGTCAATGTGAGTGACCCCCTCCCTACTCTGGCCATGTGGCCCATTCATTCCCATGCATAACTGTTCTATGTACTCTGCCCCCTTCCCTCTTCCACCCAGCCCTCTCCACCCAGGCCTAGCCCATACAACGTTCTCCCTCTGTACTAACCTGTTGGTCTGGAGGACCGTAGAGTAGCGTGTACTGGGGGAGGACCCCATCCACAAGTTTCTCCAAATCCTGTGCAGTGAAGGCAGGGGCTCTTTCCCCAGGCGCAGCAGCCATCGTTGCTTCCAGACCGAGGTCACAGCAGCACTAGCAGTGTAGGTCCTCTCCTGTCGAAGGTCAGGTATCTAGTGATTTAACAGATAGAAAATGGCGGTGACGTCCGCGGCGGTGCGCATCATCACCGCCAGCGCACCTGTTCATTGGCTCCTGGGACCCATAGGGTCCAATGTTAACCAATGCAGCATTGCGCCGCGGTCTACGACCGCCTACCGCGATGGTGTGCAACTCCAGCGCAGTTACCCCACAATCCCATTGTCCCAGTTTAGAGGTCAGGCAGCCGCCATTTCAGGGGCCCACATGGCTTCATTTACTACTGCATCACACATAGCTAGGCCTACACTCAACACACATACAGGAAGGGTTTTGTGTCTGGTGTAGTCTTGTGTGTAACAGTGGGTACATACCTGGAGGAATAATGACTGGTTCTTCGCTGTTGTCCTTCGTAGGCACCGTCAGCTGGGACATATGAGAAGATGGCGGAATCCTCCGGTGTACCGACCGCTGGTGGACCTGTTGACAATGGAAGAAAGACATGTCATCGTCACCTACAGGTTTGACCGTGCCACTATCCAGGAACTATGTACCCAGTTGGAGCCAGACCTGATGTCACCGATCCGCCATCCGACTGGAATCCCCCCTGATGTGCAGGTGCTGTCAGTGCTCCATTTCCTTGCAAGTGGGTCTTTTCAGACAACAGTGGCCATGGCATCAGGGATGTCCCAGCCTATGTTTTCCAACGTCTTGTCCAGAGTGTTGTCTGCCCTGCTGAAACACGTAAGGAGATACATCATATTCCCTGAGGTGGAGGATTTACCTACAGTGAAAGGTGACTTCTATGCCCTTGGACATATCCCCAACGTCATAGGTGCCATTGATGGGACCCATGTACCTCTGGTCCCCCCCGCAGGAGTGAACAGGTGTACAGGAACAGGAAGAGTTATCATTCTACAAATGTCCAGATGGTCTGTTTGACAGACCAGTACATCTCGCAGGTAAATGCTATGTTCCCTGGCTCAGTGCATGACGCCTACATCCTGCACAATAGCAGCATCCCTGATATGATGGGTCAACTCCAGAGGCACCATGTATGGCTATTGGGGGACTCTGGTTACCCTAAACTTTCCTGGCTATTGACCCCAGTTAGGAATCCCAGGACCAGGGCAGAGGAACAGTACAATGATGCCCATGGGTGGACTAGGAGGGTTATCAAACGCACCTTCGGCCTCCTTAAGGCCAGGTTCAGGTGCCTCCATATGACAGGTGGATCCCTATTCTACTCACCGAATAAGGTGTGCGACATCATCGTCGCCTGCTCCATGCTCCCTAATTTGGCATTGCAACGCCAGGTGCTTTTTCTGCAGGAGGATGGTCCAGATGACGGTGTTGTAGCAGCTGTGGAGCATGTGGAGCCTCTGGACAGTGATGAGGATGAAGCTAAGGAAGAAGAAAACGACAACAGGGATTCAGTCATACAGCAATATTTCCAGTGACACACAGGTGAGAACATTTTCTGGTTTAACATTACATTAACTTTCACACGTCTACCTCTATCCTGTACCTACATTTCACTCACTATTTGTTAATTGAGTTGTACCCTTCCATTTCAGTTTCACAAGTGTGGTAACCTACGTGTCAACTGCTTGCATCCTTCAAGGGCTTGTGATGTGTGACATAGGTATGTTAGCCTTACAATGGGTAACCCATTATGACACTGTGATTGATAATACAAAGTACCAAATCATAGACTGACTCCAGATTTTTTGGTGTTCAAGGGTGTTTATTTAAGTGCTCAAAAAATAAAGGGGGGTTGTAAAATGGTGATGGGTGATGGTGGAGGAATGTCCATGGCAGAGTCCAGTCTATTAGGAAGTGGAGCTGGGGCAGTTCGAATATGGACAGGGTAACAAAGTGGGACAGTGGGAGGACAATCAGGGTGGTCTTATTTCCTGGCGGGGGTCTTGCCATCTTGCTCTGTCCTGTTCCTGGATCTCAGGAACCGCTTGCGTGGTGGTTGTCCGTCTGCAGGGGGTGGGGTGCTGGTGTGTTGGTCCTGTGGTGGGGTGTCCTGTCCACTAGCGCCGGCGGAGGTGGTGGGCAGTTCATCGTCGTGGCTAGTGTCAGGGGCCCCTTGGAGTGCCACGGTGTCCCTCAAGGTCTTTTGAATGGCCGTCAGCACCCCTACGATGGTGCCCAGGGCGGAGCCGATGGTCCTGAGCTCCTCCCTGAACCCCAAATACTGCTCCTCCTGCAGGTGCAGGGTCTCCTGCAACTTGTCCAGGACCGTTGCCATTGTCTCCTGGGAGTGGTGGTATGCTCCCATGATGGAGGAGAGGGCCTCATGGAGAGTTGGTTCCCTTGGCCTGTCCTCCCTCTGTCGCACAGCAGCCCTCCCAGTTCCCCAGTGTTCCTGTGCCTCCGTCCCCTGGACCGTGTGCCCACTACCACTGCCCCCAGGTCCCTGTTGTTGTTGGGGTGGTGGGTTACCCTGGGTGCCCTGTAGTGGTGGACACCCTGCTGATTGACCTGTC
This sequence comes from Pleurodeles waltl, assembly GCF_031143425.1. Taxonomy (NCBI): domain Eukaryota; kingdom Metazoa; phylum Chordata; class Amphibia; order Caudata; family Salamandridae; genus Pleurodeles; species Pleurodeles waltl. The sequence goes on from NC_090443.1 coordinate 775,076,663, forward strand.
CTGGGTAGGGAGGTTTGGGCCCGCTGGGTGGGTGCTGTGTTGGTGTTACCAGAGGGTGGCAGTTCGGTGTTGGGCTGTGGTTGGGCAAGTGGAACCGACTGTCCTGAGGCCCACGATGGTCCGGGCTGGTCATCAAGATCCAGTGGGGCAGAGCTGCTGTCGTCACTGTGGGCCTCTTCTGGGGGTGGAGTGGTGTTGTCTGGACCCTCTGGTGTGGTGACGGTCCTTCGGGTTCCTGCAGGGGTATGAGAACATTATTATTGAATGTGTGTGTTTCATGGTGTGCAATGGGTGGGTGTTTGTGTACCCCATTGCAAGCATTCCTGTGTGGGGGCTTGTGTGATGATGGTTGGGGGGGTGTTCTGGGTATGTGCAGTGAGCATGCTTTAGTGAGGGGTGCCCATGCTTAGTTGTGTCCTGCAGGGCTTGGTGTTGGGATGGGTGGTTTGTGTTATGGGTACATTACTGAGGATTTGGGGTGATAGGGGAGGGTGTGAGGGTGGGGGTGTGTGATAGCATGCAGGTAGGGTGGGGGATGTGATAGTTAAGATTTGACTTACCAGTGTCCCATCCTCCACCGACTCCTCCGAGGCCCTCAGGATGCAAGATGGTCAAGACTTGCTCCTCCCATGTTGTTAGCTGTGGGGGAGGAGGTGGGGGTCCACCGCCAGTCCGCTGCACTGCGATGTTGTGCCTGGATACCATGGAACGCACCTTCCCCCGTAGGTCGTTCCACCTCTTCCTGATGTCCTCCCTATTTCTTGGGTGCTGTCCCACGGCGTTCACCCTGTCCACTATTCTGCGCCATAACTCCATCTTCCTGGCTACTGATGTGTGCTGTACCTGTGAGCCAAATATCTGTGGCTCTACCCGTACGATTTCCTCCACCATGACCCTGAGCTCCTCCTCGGAGAAGCGGGTGTCTTTGGCGTGACATGGGGTGGTGTGTGTGAGTTGTGGGGTGGTGTATGTGGTGATGAGTGTGGTGATTGTAGTGGTATGTGGTGTTTTGTGCGTGGATGTTGTGTGGGTGATGGTGTTGTGTGCCTCTGTGTGATGGGGTTGTCAATAGCTGTGCTCTCTCTCTGGCCTTCTCTCAGAATTTCTGGTTGTAGGGGTTTGTGGGTGATGTGGGTGGGTGTTTTATATTATGTTGGGTGTGTGGGAGTGGTGTTTGTATGTGTATCAGGTGTGTGTATTTGGAATTGTCCAATGTGGCGGTGTTTTGGAGATGTGTGTGTATTTTGAGCGCGGCGGTGTGTACCGCCAATGGAATACCGCGGTTGAAAGACCGCCGCGTGGATTCGTGGGTCGGAATAGCATGGGCGTGTTTCTGTTGGCATGGAGTTGGAGGATTTGTTTCCGCATGTTTATCGCTGACCTTTGTTGTGGCGGTGTTGTGTGGGTGTCTGAATTTCGGCAGATTCCGTGATGTGTGTCATAATAGCTGTGGCAGTCTACCACCGCCGCGGCGGTGTATTGGCGGTCTTCTGCACGGCGGTAAGTGCCTTATACCGCCAATGTTGTAATGACCCCCTATGTTTCCCTCAATCCCCTAGGTGCCTCAGCTCCGGCTTTTTAATGATCAGGTTTTTTTTCTCCAAATTCTTTTCAATATTTTTTTACACACCTGCCGATTTAAGATCAACATCATCTCCGGGAGATACTTTGTAGGTACGGTCAAATCAGGTAATGAGATTTTCACTCTTTGCGAACTCTCAGCTCATTAGCTTGCTCTGTTTTGGACCAGGTGCCCCATAATGCTTTAAGGTTCTGATAACGAAACAAATAGGTGCAGTTGTGACACATTTCTAAATTATTGTTTTTAAGAACTAGAGGGTGAATAATATGACACTAGCGCAATAGTAGATCGCCTTATTTTTGTTTTACTGTGGATTAATTTCATAGGAAGTCGTACGTCATATAATGGTGCCAGACTGTATTTGATTTCCTAGTATATCCTGAGGAGTTCTTTATGCTTCGGAAAACAGAATGTGCAACGGTTGCTTACGAGTCAGTCTTATGTCCCCTGGGCATGGTCATTGGGCATAGTGGCATGTAGGGGGGCACAAATCAGGCCCCCCTATGCCACAAAAAAAAAGAAAAAAAAAAATTACCTGAACTTACCTTAATGTCCCTGGGATGGGTCCCTCCAGCCTTGGGTGTCCTCCAGGGGTGGGCAAGGGTGGCAGGGGGTGTCCCTGGGGGCTTGGGAGGGCACCTCTGGGCTCCTTCCGAGCCCACAGGTCCCTTAACGCCTGCCCTGACCAGGCGCTAAAAAACGGTGCAAAAGCGGCCGGGCGTCATTTTTTTTGACCCGCCCACTCCCGGGCGTGAATTTTGCCCGGGAGTGTAAATACGGCGCACATGCCTCGGAGTCACTTTTTTAGACGGGAACGCCTACCTTGCATATCATTAACACAAAGTAGGTGTCCACGCAAAAAAATGACGCAAACTCCATGGACTTTGGCGCTAGACGCGTCTAACGCCAAAGTATAAATATGGAGTTAGTTTTGCGTCGGAATTGCGTAAAAAAAAACGACGCAATTCCGGCGCAAACAGAGTATAAATATGCCCTCTAGAGAGAGTTTCAGACGCTTTTTTGAATGTTGTTTGAGTGTAATTGTTTTTCTTTTCAGTAGAAATTCTTCAATAGTCCTTACGCCATCGCTGGGTGGAAAAACATTGCGATTCGTCCCTGTATTTCATGTAAAGTAACATTGACACTGTTAATTTTCCCTCGTGGGTTGGCGAGCAAAATGTTTTATCTCCACATTCCAAAAAGTACGATTTGTTTTTAATTGCCTTCTAGTCACATGGTTGCTACAATGCTTCTTCTGCCTATTCCGAGAAGTAACAATTGCATACAATTGCTTTTTGGTCACATGGATGTTACAATGTTTTCAGTTTCCTAATTTATGCTGTCTCATAGCATTGGGTCCTTCTGTTTTTTATATGTGAAGACAGGTTTTCTTTAGCCCCTCAAGATTTTGCTGTATACTATTGAGACTATGGGTCGTTAGGCGGTGCCATTTTCCCGAAAGTGTCATTGATTTCCCTTCTTTAGCCTTGTTACAATTTTGAGTGGCTGGTACTGTTCTTTTTATACATGTATTTGATTTTCCTAGCTTTTTGACAGATTTGAACTAAAGTGGTGTTATGGTTCTTCTTCAACCTCATTTCATTTTGTGTGTGTTTTTTCAGAATATTGGTGTATTTATTGCCAGTGAGTCTATTTCATAAGGAAGTTCTTTATGGTTTCGAGAACTGGGAGTGGGCACTTATGTAATATGGGAGTGATGTGTACATAGTTTCTTGTTTCCTTCTGTTTTGGTGACACCCATGAGTTCTGTGTCCTGAGGAGAACCCTTAACTCCTGTGGGTTCAAAACGCATCAGCATATTAGATCTTTTCTGAAGGGCTGTAGAAAAGATACAGGCCTTCGGGGAGAATTAAACAACTGGTCAACATACAATATCCTGTATAGGTCAAAAACCAACTGAGGGTTTGCACCTCCTACTTTAGCTCTGGAATGCTGAGCTGTGAATAATTTCACTATATTTATGCTCTTTTCTTTCTTTAGTGACATAGTTCAGAACCTGGATTTCTAATTTTTATCAATGTGGATTGTCTCATGTACATGTTTTGTTTGTCTTAAATGGTGTAGGTTGTGCCGAACCAAAACATGAAGTTATTGTATATATTTTTTGCCTTCCTTTGTTTGACAATCCATTGCATGCATTGGATGAACACTTGTTGATAAATGTGCAAGTGAATTGTGGGAGTGGCAATTCATTTGGACCCCCACTGAGTGTGAGTACTGGCTTTTTGTTCTTTGTTTATTTATATTGACCTAGCCTTGCTTTCTTATGGTCCAAACCCCTTTTCTTTTGCAACAAGCACTTTCTAAAAGTGGCATTTCTAAAATATTCATAATAAATCCAACTTTACCAGTAAAGAGGATTTATCATCACCATTCCAATGATATGAACCATGATTCAGCTACTCCTCTCTAATCAGGAATTACAGCTTAAAAGTATGTTAATCAATTCCCAATGCTGGCCTCTGAGAGGAGCAGGCCTCACAGTAAAGAAAAAGGACTTTGGGAATTGTTCATCACCAAGACATGTAAAACCTAAAAGTACATGTCCTGCCTTTTACTGACATGGGCTTCTTAGGGCCTACCTTAGGGGTGACTTCAATGCAGGAAAATGGGAGTTTAAGGGTGTCAAGAGGTTTTCACTGGCAGGTCAAAGGGACAGTGAAACTGTACAGACACAGGCTCTGCAATGGCAGGCCTGAGACATGTTTAAGGGCTATTGAAGTGAGTGGCATAATCAGTGCTGCAAGTCCACTAGTAGCATTCAATTTACAGGCCATCAGCAAAGAGTCAAAGAGTGTACCACTGTACAAGGGCCTTACAACTAAATTATATATGCCAATCGTGGGTACACCAATGTTACCATGTTTAGGGAAGAAGCAAGTTCACTTTAGCACTGGTTAGCAGTAGTAAAGTACTGAGAGTCACAAGGCCAACAAAAAGATACAGCAAAACAACAGGATATGAAAGGCAAAAAGTGTGGTGTACCACCGCCCTAAGGATGTCAGGTCTAACATGTGTCCACCCAGGTGAAAGTGGAGAGAGCTACCCAACCTTTAGGGACTTCTCATTGCTGAGGCAGAAAAACATAGCTAGATCATCAGCATTGGAATGGTCTACCCCAAGCCTGTGTTCCACCCTGAAGTCCATACCCTGTGGGGAAATGGACCACCTCAACAATTTTGGATTTTTATCCCTCATTTGCATGAGCTCCCTGAGGGGTTTCTGGTCAGTCTGAATCAAGAAGTGAGTGCCAAACAGGTAAGGACTCAACTCCCTCAGGGCCCAAACCATAGCAAAAGCTTCTCTCTCACTAGCACTCCACCTCTGTTCTCAGGGAAGTAACCTACTAGAGATGAAAGCTAAAGATTGGTCCAGAATTCTGTAATTGAGCTATAATAAAATGATTCTTATGTCATGCTCTGAGGCATCTGTCTGAATGATAAACTCCTTGGAGAATTCAGGGGCCTTGATAACAGGGAATGTACACATGGCTTGCTTCAGGGACTCAAATGCCCTCTGATGCGGTGCCCATATGGAAGCTCAAAGGGGCTGAAGACCACTCCCTTCTGCAGTACCTCCCTTTAGACAAGCAACAAACAGGGCAGGAGGATATCCCAAATTTTTTTTTAGGCCCTCAGGCAGACTTCTAATTATGTCTTTCAGGGTCTTATTGAACCTTTCAACAACCCTTCATCAAGCCCTTTGATTTGGGACTGGTAAGAGGTAGAGACCTTAAAATTTACTCCACACTCTTTCCACATGGACTGCATGTATACATATGACATTGGTGCCCCTCTCAGACACCACTTCCTTGGGGAAACCCACCCGGGGGTAAAAATCCTCATCAGGGCCCTAGTCACTATGGGTGCAATGGTGGTCCTTGGGGGGTTGAGGGGGGCTCTGGGTACTGTGTGACATGATCAATCAGAACCAAGATAAACCTGTGACCAGAATTAGTCTGGGGATCCAGAGGCCCAACAATGTTAATGCACACCCTTTCAAAGGGGTGCTAACAACCAGTAGTGCTTTGATGGGAGGTTTTAGCTTTTTCCATGGTATCCCACTGGCCCGCCTGGTCATGCAGGCCCTGCAGAACGTGCTTGAGGAAGTCCCGATCTTAGGCCAATAAAAGTGGGGGACAAGCTTTGCAAAAGTCTTGCCTTGAACTAAATGTCCTGCCAGGGGAATCTCGTGAGTCAGCTCTAGGAGGAAGGCCCTTTTGCACTGGGGGACTACCATGGACCTAGTTGTTCCATGCACAGGAACCTTAGGCTCACTGTAAAAGGAGGTTATCCTCCAGGAAAATGTGATAGCTCCCAGAGCCATTCCATGATGCTTGGGCTTTTGCCTGTTTCCTCATGCCTTCAAGGGTTGGGCACTTCCTCTGTGCCCTATAGAACTCCTCCTTGGTGCATCCTCCTTTCACTTGTCAATCAGCAGGTGTAGGCAGGTCACAAAGGGAAGCAGTGCCCTGCTCAATAGACTCCAGGGCAGCCACTGCAGGTGCCCCATCCATCTCATTGGAGGGTTCAAGGAGGAGCTGGTTTCCCACACCCTGTGCCTTTCCCCTTCTTAGCAGCTGGCTGGGCCATTGTTCCAGGATCCTGCCCTTCTTGACTCCCTTCCCAGGCAGCCATAGACTTTGTTGTTGCATAGATCCAATCAGGTAACCCTGACATCTCTATTAGAGCCTTGAGTTCTGCTTTCATCCAGATCGAGGACTCAAGATCATTGCCCAGCAAATAGTCCACTGGCATAGCAGGACTCACAGCAAACATCAGAAGTCATGATTCCTCCCCCCCAACTCAAATGGAACAAGGACCACAGGATATTGACCCTCTCTGTTTTCAGTCACCACAACTTGCTGGAATGTATGGGGAATCATCTGCCCTTGGGACACCAGCTGACTCCGTACCCTAGTTATACTGGCACCTGTGTCCTCAGAGCTTCAACACCTTGCCCATTGATTGTGACCCATTGCCTATAATTGGTGGTATTTGATGGCACATAGATCTTAGGAACCATTTCACTGTAACCCAGGGACACTAGGGTAACCCAACTAATCCCCCCATTAACTGGAACAAACTCCTCCCCAAGCACTATGCTAACAACCACTGGATTCTTACCTCCAGTGGGAGGGTGTGCTGTTTCTGGACACTTGAAGTCCCCCTAGTAGTGCCTATGCTCCCCACACTTATAGCACTTTGGTGTCTTGGGCTGCTGATTTTTGGATACTCTTATGCTGACCCAGATGTCCTCCTCCTCATCTTTGAATTTTCACATTACTTTATGTTGCTAAACAATGCCTAGGGGGAACTTGTCTGATGATTACTGTGTACCCTGTCCATTCTAGGTATATTGATTGCTTCTGTGGTGATATTAGTTAATACTTGATGTATAGGCTTTGGATGGATGGTTATTACACTGGGCTAAAGCCTGAAGACAGGTCCTTTGTTACATGTACTTTTACAAAGTACTGTAGTAGGCAAGAGTTTTGGTGTTGGAGATCTACCCAAACAAACTGTGGGCATAGAAGATATGCACTACAATAATCCTTATTAGGCTATCTCAGAGAGATAGTATTGTGCCTTGGCAATTGTATTTGTTTGTACATTTGAAATGTTATGACAGAATGCTAGCTGGTAGGACGGTTGCTTTGTGGGAAGCTTACTCTCAGTACAATGGGTTTAAGTTGGTTATGGTGACAAGCTAATTATATATATTATATGCTTGATTGTTTACAGCCCAGTGATAGAAGTTATATGCCTTATTGTTTCTTATGAAACGTTTCGATAAAGGCAGTCGCTCTGAAATACTGATTGTGAAAACCATATGTTAAATCAGTATACATTTAAGAGTGGATTGTTGTTACTCTGATTAAAGCCTACAGATTTTTTGTTACATGGAGTCACATATATTACCCTAGTAAGCAAGAGTTTTGGTGCTGTTTGTCCACTCTAACATATCATGCATACAGAAGATGTGCAAAATGAGAATCCTTGTTCAGCACTGTTAGGAGATATACTGTTTTGCTTTGCCAACTGCTTTGCCAACCATAATTTTGTATACATTTGCAATTTCTTGACTGTATGAGTGACAAGCCAATGATAACAGCTGTGGACTTGACTGGTGTGCAGGAAAATGTTATTCCCAATGCCATATGTCTGGCCAATTTAAATGTAATTCACAATAAAATGTTATTAGAAAAGCAGTAGGCCTGGCTTATTTACAATAAAATGCATATGGTTAAGACAAAAGGCCTTTTACACTTGAGTATTGGCAAATTAAGGGGCATATTTATACTTTGTTTGCTCCGAAATTGCGTCCTTTTTTTTAACGCAATTTCGACGCAAAACTAACTCCATATTTATACTTTGGCGTTAGACGAGTCTAGTGCCAAAGTCCATGGAGTTAGCGTCATTTTTTAGCGTGGACACCTACTTTGCGTTAATTATATGCAAGGTAGGCGTTCCCGTCTAAAAAATCGACTCCGAGGCATGTGCGTGGGATTTATACTCCTGGGCAAAAATCACGCCCGGGAGTGGGCGGGTCTAAAAAATCCGCATTAGCGCCGGATTTTAACGCCTGGGTCAGGGCAGGCGTTAAGGGACCTGTGGGCTCAGAATGAGCCCAGAGGTGCCCTCCCCTGCCCCCAGGGACACCCCCTGCCACCCTTGCCCACCCCAGGAGGACACCCAAGGATAGAGGGACCCATCCCAGGGACATTAAGGTAAGTTCAGGTAAGTGTTTTAAAAAAAAAAAAAAATTGGCATAGGGGGGCCTGATTTGTGCCCCCCTACATGCCACTATGCCCAATGACCATGCCCAGGGGACAGAAGTCCCCTGGGCATGGCCATTGGGCAAGGGGGCATGACTCCTGTCTTTGCTAAGACAGGAGTCATTTCAATGGGGGTTGGGAGTGAAAAACAATGGCGCAAATCGGGTTGAGGCGATTTTTTTGCCTCAGCCTGACTTGCACCATTTGTGGACGCCCATACGCCATTTTCCCCCTACGCCAGCGCTGCCTGGTGTACGTCGTTTTTTTTAACGCACACCAGACAGCGCCGGCGGCTAACGCCGGCTAACGTCATTCAATAAATACGGCGCCCGCATGGCGCTTCAGAATGGCGTTAGCCGGCGCTAATTTTTTTGACGCAAAACTGCGTTGGCGCAGTTTTGCGTCGAAAAGTATAAATATGGGCCTAAGTTTCAAGCTGTAGAAAGGAACTTGGTTATATCTAGTCTAAGGGGTTACCATTGTAGGCAAGGGTTATGGTGTTGGTCACCCACTCTGACAAATCCTGTGGTGGATTTGGAACTTTTTGCGGGGGCATCCCCAAGCCTTTTGCCTGCTTGCTCCTCTTTCCTAAAGCCACTTTTCTTGTCTTTTAGGACTCTGTGTACTTTACCACTGGTAACCACAGCCAAAGTGCTTGTGCTCACTCCTTTCAACATGGTAACACTGGCGTACACCCGACTGGCACATTTAATTTACTTTTATGTCCCTAGTAGAGTGGTACTACATGTACCCAGGGCCTGTAAATGAAAAACTACTAGTGGGCCTGCAGCACCCATTATGCCACCATTAAGTAGCCTTCTAAACATTTTTCATGCCTGCTACTGCAGTCTGTGCGTGCAGTTTTAAACTGCCATATTGACCTGTCAAAACACACCTTTTGTCAGGCCTAAACTCTACTTTTTAATGCATTAAAGTCATTCTTAAGGGAAGCCCTGCACAGCCCACAGGGCAGGGTACATGTCAACATCAAGACAGTGCGCGCTCTATGGGCGACAAAAATGCAAAAAACCAGCATTTATGCAAGAGAATAATTCATGCATTGTGTTTATATGCAGTATGCTAATCTTTTGCATTGCACACTTTAACCTTGAAAAACACTATTAATGATGTTTGCAATAACTGTTCATTTGTAAGGTATTGCTGCAGACTGACTGAGTGTGTTAGGGTGTGGTCCCTTTCTAGGACCTTCTGGAAGCTTTCTCTGCAGCATGACTGGGTGTGGTTCGTGGGCTGGGCCAGACTCTATATAAGGGAGTCAGCCCAGCTCCACGTGTTCACTATTCAGTGGTCCCGGTGCAGAGCAGCAGCAATTTCCTAAGCTCCTGTTCCGGAGGCCTACCTTGCCGTTCCAGGCCTGCCCCGCATTATCTTGGTGATCCTTGAGCGGGGTGGTAAGACGGAAGTCAGGCTGGACCCCGACCAATTCTAAAAAGTCTCTTGAATTTTTGGGCCTACTCGTGAAACTTTCAGAGTATGCGAATCATTGCTCTGATGTAAATCTTGGTGTTCAGATTGGCAAAAGACTTGCGCGATCATTTCATGGCATTTGCATATTCTTGTTGGAATCGGCGGTGAGCGCGATTCATTTACTGCATGTAAATCTTGGTGTTCAGATCGGCAAAGGCTTGTGTGATAATTTCATGGCATTTGCATATTCTTGTTGGAATCGGTGGTAAGCGCAATTCATTTACCGCATGTAAATCTTGGTGTTCAGATCGGCAAAAACTTGCGTGAGCATTTCATAGCATTCGCATATTCTTGTTGGAATTGGCAGTGAGCGCGATTCATTTACCGCATGTAAAAACTTGATGTTCAGATCGGCAAAGGCCTGCACGACCATTTCATGACATTTACATATTCTTGTTAGAATCTGTAGTGTGCGCGATTCATTTCCCGCATGTAAAACTTGGTGTTCAGATCGGCAAAGGCCTGCACGATCATTTCATGGCATTTACATATTCTTATTAGAATCAGCAGTGTGTGCGGTTCATTTCCCGCATGTAAAACTTGGTGTTCAAATCGGCAACAGTTTGCGTGATCATTTCATGGCAAGTAAAATCTTTAATGTGTAATGTTTGTTGAAGTACACACATTTATCCTGAGCCTATGGATTTCCTGTGAAGATGATAAATTCAAAATGTGACGGTCCTTGTGCATATTAAGTTCCTAGTACAATTCCAATTGTTTTCCAGGGAATGTTTCAGATTGTTTTTTCCTCATGTTAAAAAAGCAGTGTTTGTTCTAAAACAATTATTCTGGAAGGTTCTTGCATTTCTAGACATTATGTGACATTTTATGAAAAGCTCATCTGAAACATTGCATTAATCATTCTTGATTTGTTCCTGGTACCCTGAGTTCTTAGATTATCCATGGTTACAGTAAGACAATGCTTAGAAGCATAGTTTAGTGAAAGTCAATGTGATTATATTTTGATATTGTGTTGGTTAACCTTTTGCTTCCTACAGGTCTCCTTCCCAGCTGTTCCCTTCCTAATCCCCTTTTCCCCACTTGGACTCTTTTAGGCTCTGTGATATTTCTATCAGAGTTTTGGAGCTGTCTTGTGGTGGACATGTTGGGAATATGCGCAGACCCCGAGGATCTGGTCTCCCTGACAGTACAGTGTCTTTAAAGTTGTACATGTATGTTTAACGTTTACATGTCCTAGTAGTGAAAACTCCTAAAGTCGGTTTTCACTACTGGATGGCTTACCTCTTCAATAGGACAACATTAGGTTACCTTATTACATTTAATAAGTGATAACATTGAATTGGGAGCAAGCAGGAATGTTGAGTTTGGTGTCTGAAGAATTGAAATTGAAATTTCTTTTAATGTTAAAGTCAGATTTTAAGTCACAATTCTGAAAATGCCACTTTGAAAAAGTTGCCATTTTCTTGTCCCAATTGGTTGGCACCTGCAGCCCATATTCTGGGTCACATGACTAGATGTGACTGGCATTTGGCCTTTGTGTATTGCCATTTCTGAATTAATGAGGGGGAGGAGGTGCCACCTACCACATTTGAAAAGCACTAAGAATTTGCCTGAGCACAATCACAACAGGTCTGAAACTAATCTTTTGTGCACCTAGAGAAGCTGGGGTAAGGGCAGCGAGGCAAGAGAAATTCCAGACACCTATGGAGTAGACAACCTCCAGAACCTTCACCTACCTCAAAGTTGACATCTGGTATAAATATCGGACCCTTTGACTCAACACTTCAGTACAGCTCTGAACCTATGAAAAACTCAGAATAACTGCTGTGCTTCTCTGGTTCAAGACCGACTGCTATTCTGCTACCCTGCTACCTTAGTGAGAAGGACAGGCCATGCATCTTGAACTGAGGACCACAAGAATGGCTCGAAAGGCTAGTTGGCTGGCTTCCTGATCAGAGACTCAGGGACATAAAAAGCTCCAAGCACCTTGAACCCAGAAACTCTTCAGAACCAATGCTTTGCAACACAGGACTTTTCATCACAGCCCCACAACTCCCTGGAATCACTGCTGAATGCTGCATTCTCAACACAGGACCTCGCATCGCAGCCCGTACCCATCATAACTGTTGCTGTGTGACACATCCTGCACACGGAATCTCGCAATTCGCTACAACCAGGATTTGAAGGAACTTTATTCAGCATGCCTAACTGGGTCCCTGTATCCGTCCCACAAGCCATCACGGTCAGTCTGAACTTGTGACTTATCCTGGTCCGGTATGACCAGATAACCACAATCTTGGCTTTGTGCTTTTAGGCATTATTCTCACCTATGTTTTTAAAATTGCAAATATCTGGTTCAACTAATTGGATTTTCGTTGCATCAGTCTCGAATAATTTATTACATTTTACTCTATTTTTCTAAATTGGTGTGGGATATGTCTTGTGTTGTATTTTTATTTTACTGTTGTTTGAAGTGCTACATAAATACTTTACACATTACCTCCCAGTTAAAGGACAGGTTAATTTGGGGTTTGCTTGTGACTTCACCCTGACAGGAAATGTGGTTGCTGCTCCAGTAAGGTTTCACCACCCTCAACCAGTAATCCAATTGTCTACACCCTGGTAGTTGAATTTGACAATGGTGATTCTTGTTAGACCCTATTGAGAGTGGCTGTTTATTTTTTCTCAACTGTAATTCTGAACATATTTCTAATTTTGAAAATGTATGCATAATGGTTGCCAGCTTTGGCACACTTCTGTAGGCCTGGGTTGTAAACCACTGGTAAAGGGTTGAGGTGTTATAAATTCACTGGGAAAAGGCATGTCAGGTTTCTTCGGTGTGACCTATTTATAAAAGGTATAACAAAGCAAGTAGACCGTAATTGAAAAGTGTGTGTTAGAAGCAAATAGCTTCTAAGGATGGATTGTTATTACACAGTGCTATAGTCTGTAGGGACAAGGAATTTCTCAGTTCAATTTAGTAGACAATGGTTTTGGTGCTGGTGACCAACCTGATCAAACCATGGGGATAGATAATTTGCATTATGGGAACCCATGCTGGGCTCTATTTGCAGGGATCTTGTATTGTTTTGACAACTGCATTTTGTACATATTTGTAATTTTATTATGATATACCTGATGGTTGCCTTGTGGGAAGGATTATAAACCATTACAGAAACTCTGAGGTGTTTATGGTTAAAAGCCAATCAAAATTAGGCTCGACATATTGATTGTGAATTGATGAGCATTTAAGGATGGATTTTTATTTCTCTCCATTGAAGCCTACTGATAGGTACTGAGTTACATGAAATGTCATATTCTCTTTTTATGGAATGGTTCTGATATTGGTTATTGTCTCTGACAAACCATATATATATATATATATATATATATATATATATATATATATATATATGTGTGTGTATATCAATATATAGAAGGGCTTTGTATCTACTCTGTTTTGCCTTTGGTCTATCCGAGTGTAATTTACACTCAGGTTTGGTCTATGATAATGAACTGCATTGAGAAATGGTTTAGTTTGCATCTGTCATTGGTTCTCTTGCCCTGTAATGATGGCGTGTTCTAATGACATGTGTAGATCCACTTGAAATGAGTGCACGTCAGTATCAGGGTTGATTGATCAGTCCTTAAGTATTGAATGTTCTTAGTTTATAGTTCATTTATTTGCTTCTCCTCTATTTATTTTTTCTTAAGAGCATGCTACAGCTTTCCAAACACTGCTAATATGTATCTTGCTTCCTGCTCATCTGCAGTGCTCCAGATATGATGCAACCACTCCCTCTAAACAAGAATACCATTAAGGAATGTTGTTGTCCATGGTGTACCATTGGTTTAGCATTACAAGATGATCAACATGTTAGTTCGAAATGTGGAGGCCACACTTGAACATTAAAAAAACAATAGACTCTTTACAATATCTTTGCAAGACAGACCCGTGCTGCTATGTATAGTTTTGTTATTGCAATCATATGCCCGCTGTGTGTCTAAACATCAGCATGTTTTATTTATACTACTTATATTCTGTTAATTTATCATGCATATTTGTTGAGTTTGTGCAGGTTTTATTCCAGGTAAACAACTGTATTTGTAATTTATTAATTTGCAAAGTGCATGTTTATCCCAGTGGCTTTCCAGCTCTAGAAGAGCTTATGATAGCTATGCTTGCTCATGGTTGTGTCAGAGGTTGAATACAAGAATGAGTCAGTGGATTGCTAAACAGATGTATGAGTGCATAAATTAATGAAATCATGCACAAAAGGCAGTTTCATTCATTAGCCAGACATATTGGCATTGCTAATGCTTGTTTATCTTGACTTTTAGTCAAAACTACTGTTGGACTCAACCCTCTTCATATCCTTCTGTTGCATGTACATGTACAAGCATAATGATGTTGTATTGTATCCTTTCTTTATTATAATGTCAGTTTCAACCTGAAGTATAATTATTGCAGGAATTATGACGTCATTAGAAATGTGGACATATTTTACAATTATGATATCAAAATTAATGGAGCATTGATAGTAAAAGTCTATAAACAGATTTAAAAAGCATAAATGAACATGCCCTGAAAAGCTGGAAGACCAGTCAAACAATTTATCCTGCCAACACATACAAGCGCTATGCAAGTGAAGATTGCTATTCTGTATGTTAAAAACACAGCCCGCATGATTCTTGACAGTCCACAAGTATTCACCTGCTATTTGTATTCTCGGAATATACGAGTATGAGGAAACACGGGGCTAATGTATGAGTCACTGGCCCATATATGTAGGGTCCATGGCAGCGTCTCTGGCTTCAGAGATGCCCTAATGGAGGGCAGGAAGTAAAACCTGAGAACACCCTTTCTTCTCATGTGGAGTCTAGCATAAGGACAGAAACTGGTGTCACTCATGGTTACCAACACTCCAGACACTAAATTGGTGTCCTGTAGACTGATGCCTAATGTGAATGATACTACAAACACAGAAAAGCTTGAAGGGGCTGCCCTAGCTTAAGCTAAAACTGTTATTACAGACCTAAAAAGCACACTCCATACTTTCTAGCTTTCAGCTCTGTTTAAAATGTTGGTCCTCATTATATGCTGTCAGAGTATCCAGGCTTTCGAGCCAGCCACTTTCTAGTTTCATTTTTAATTTCCTTTCACAATCCTCTTTTAATTAATTCCCTTCAAGTCAGACACTTTCACCACCTTCTTTAGACTGTGCTGATAATGTTCTGCTTTTGCTTCCCCTTCATATCTCCACCCGGCATTGTACTGAGGCACACATATTACTGTTAATTGTACTGGACTGTAACCTCGTCAACTTTTGTTCCACCATGTATATGTAGCAATTGTGGCCTTGGTCTCTGTAAGCATATCTGTACTTTTTCAGTATAGTGTTTCTTTGCCAAACATAAATGTTAACCTTGTATATTTCAATAACAACGATAGTTACGTAACACTGCAAATTAAACACTACGGAATAATAAATCCCCTTAACTTTTTAGGTTGCCAGGGAATTTCTATCTATGTAATTTTTGTGCTAAGGTTATTTTAGTATGGTAGATACTTACATTAGTGTAAAGCAGATGCAAAATGAGTTGGTTTAGACCATGTGAAATTAAATTGTCTTATTTTGAATGTAATTTTCTCTAATTATTTTGTAGCCTGTGAGTATGTTGGTGGCCGTCATCTGTACTTCTGTCCTGAGGATAAGCCCACCTATTTAAACAATGGTGTTGAAACTCCAGCATCTTAAATACCCAGGGGCAGATTTAAGAGCCCCTAGCACCATGGAAGCATCACTTTTTTTTGTGACGCTCAGGTGGCGCTAATCACTGCTCCATATTTACAAGGAGGTGTAACAGCACTTTTTGTGGCATTACGCCTCCTTCTAAATATGGGCCCCTGCTACGGAGTTTTCAGCATCGGAGGGGGTGCAATGGATGTTACAGTGGGTGTTCCACCGCACCACCCATTACTTTTGATGCTGCACCAGATTTACGAGAAATTGAAAATCTGTGGCAGCTCCAAAAACTAATGCCACCCCAGCATTAGCATGGCAAAATGAGGAGGAATGCTTTGATTCCTCCTCATTTTTTGCTTTTCTATATGTGCTGCATTCTGCAGCACACATAAAAGAAGCAAAATGAGATGGATGATTGTTTATGTGCAGGAAGATGTCCCTTCCTGCACATAAACAATCATTCCAAAATAACGCTATGGTACTTCTATGTGTGTTGCATTTTGCAGCCAACATAGAAGTGGAAAATCACCATTATAGATTGTTCATGTGCAGGAAGGGACACATTACTGCACATAAACAATCTATCCCCTCAACACAGACACCCTTGCACTATGGTGCAAGGATGCCTGCTTTGGCACAGGCAGCTTAATTCAGCGCAGGGGGAAACGCAAGGGTGCGCCGTATTCCTGTAAATATGTTGCATCCCTGTGTTTCAAAAGTGCTTATTTGTGCCGCAGCATCGCGCTGGGCCACTTTGGCATAAATCAGGGCCACAATGCTTTAACCTTCATCGCAGCCCTGGTGCACTGTTTATGTTTTTGCCATCAAGTTAAAATTTGGAAAAAAATAAGTAAATCACATTTCTCTTTAAACCTGAGGACCTTTTTACCACATTTTAGACACATTTTTGAAAGTCTGTTTAATACACAAGAGCAGTAATATTCACAAACAATGTATAAGCATTAAATTGATGTTTTAATATTTCTTGAGTGAGCATCTTAGTAATACACATTTTTCCACAACGAAAAAGTAGATGGCTTTGTTATGGAACTTTAATAGTTGAGCAAATTGAAACTTTACTTCCAAATTAAATGATAAGCCATATTCTCTGCTAAACGTGATTTTGGTCAATTTATTATACAGAGTGTGCTTTTCATTGATAATATTTGACTAATATTTATATTATGTTATAGTTAGCGTGCAGGTTCTACATATATGTGGTGCTGAGTGATGCTGGCTGGGGCAAAGCTTGATTAGCTTTTCTGCCCTCACAGGTGGTTTGGAGCAGGTCAAGATTTATCCAAGATTTGCACCCTAAAACGCACTGATCCTTATTGCATTGAACTTGCTTATTAATAGCTGTAAGAATTGAACTGGGACAAAAAATGAGCCCGACACAGAAATACTTGGATTAACAAACCAAATAACCAAAAAAATAAAATAATAAAAAAAAAAAAAAAAACGTACTTCGCTCCTCACCATTCCACGCCATGCCACGCCATGCCACGCCATGCCACGCTGCTCCTCTCCTCTGGCGCAGGCTGCAGGCACAAGCTTCCTGCCTGCCCTGCAGCCAATCCTGATGCTGCTGAAAGCAGTGTCAGGATTGGCTAGGAGCGCCCAGCCAGGGCGCTCCCAGGCAGACTGGGAGCCAGTGCAGGCTCTCTCCAGCCCGGCTAATGTGCCTGGAGAGATCCTACCGCACAGAGCAGTCCCCTCACTGCTCGTCATCCCAGATGTCCTGCCTCTTTCTCAACAAAAGGATAATTAACATAGTTTATTATCCCTTCGTTGTGAAAGGTTTGCAACTTCTGTTGCTGGAGGGCGGTGGGGGCAATGCCCCTCTGCCCTAACAAAGGATCCGCCCATGGTCAGACCAGCCCATCTGGAACTGCCTGATTGCCGGTGGGCCAGCCCAACCCTGATAGCGTCAGTGGGTGGAGCTTTGGGAAAGGGACCTCTGTGAGCACATCTGCTTGACTTTCCTACTTGAGGTGACATGATCTGAGGCATTTCTAGGTAAGCCAGACAGAGTCGTATATATAATACGTCAGTCTCGGGGGTGGTGACATCTTATAAATGGGAGAAAATTCTGTAGCAGTTCTGTGCAAGTGAAGTTTAAGTGCTTAGGATGCATTTTTGAATTATGCAGAAAGCATGTTGGATTTCTGCATTAGAATGACAGAGGTACTAGAGAGAAATGTACAATGCTTGGTGCAACTTCCCGGAGATGGGGTGGGATTCTCATAGGGCTGACCTTGGACTCTGCTTTCCCTTCCTGTCGAGTACGTTCAACAAAAGAAATAGGAAGTTGCACAGAATCTTGGGGACCCCACAACCTAAAGAGCAAATCAGTGACCACTTTTTCAGTTGATTTTTGGTTGATCATTTCAGCTAATCAAGGTACATATAGAAGGTTAATTCATGTCAGTAAGAAAAGTAGCCAACACATACATGAATGCACAAATAACCTGATAACATGCCGGGCTGTGTGGAAATTAGTTTTTTTAACAAGTCAATGCTAAGAAATGGGTGGCGTTTCAGACCACACCAATCACATAAAGTTTGCCTGAATGTGTGGTACATCAGATAACGCTTATTTAGTGAAGTGTAATGTTTCCTAGGTTTTCTCTCATGTACATTCCGACATTCTCACATAACAACAGGAATTATGTGTAGTATGTATAACTCCACTGTCACGTTTGCTGCACAGAAAATTATTTATTTATTTACCCCCAAAAAGGAGCAGCATCAGCATACAAAACAAGACCAAATAGATATACACTTATAAGACTTATAAGATACTTTAGAAATTTCATTATTACTAAAGAGGTGAAACACAGCAAAATTGAATGTCCACATAGCCTAAGTATGTCCAGCCAAGAAATTATTTAAAAAAGGAGTTAATCTGCACTGAGCCCCCTGGCTGATGTCACTGAGCAGATACTCCGATTTATGCAAGGCACTACATTCAGAACAAGGAAGTTTACATTTAGCTCTAGAAGCAGATTGCTCCATCTGTAACTTCCCATTTCCATCATTCTACTGCCCTGCATCTTCCGGACCTGGAGCGAGCCAATCCTCTAAACCCAGCTTATCTGCAATTCAATCAATCATAGGGAACAAATTCCTTCTACCCCATCTTCTGGCTCCTTTCCCTTTACAGTTATACAATGACTTCCCTAAGTTATACAGACTTAGCAGCCGCCTAAAGCTTTGTTGCACCATGGGGGAGTTGGCATTTTTCCCGGCTGTTGCTATCCAGAGACGTGCTACTACCATGAAAGAAAGAAAGATAAAGCAAAGCTGACCCTGATCAGCAACTGCGTCCTGCTCAAGACCAAAAAGCTTCATAGATGGAGGGATGTGACTCCAGTCTAAACAGCATTTTCCAAAAAGCCTTTATCCTTGTTTTGAATGGTTCGAGTTTTTCACAGCCAGAGAACATATGGATGGTATTTGCAGGATCTTATCCACAAGAGGGGCTAAACAGCTTAGCGGGCATGTAATAAAGGATAAAAAGGCTTTTGTAATGCAGGGTTCTCAGGCTGGCCGAGAGGAGTACCCAATTGAGGCCAGTAAATCTGCATCCCCTTCCCCAGGTTTCACTGTCAACATTGCCTCCTGTAGTTCTAGATCATTCAGAAATGTGTCCGGTAGGATCTTATATTTCTGTCCAATATTACTTTCCTGCAACTTGACAGTATCTATAAGGGGGATTCTTTTCATCAAAAACTTTTCCTACCTTAACATATTCAAAAATTTACTGACCTGTAGATATTTAAAAAAACGTCTTTGCACCCAACCCAAAATCCTGCTGCAGCACGCCAAATGAAAGAATGATCCTCCAGCCTACACAAACCAGCATGCTCCCACTGTCTGCAAATCCCATCATGAAACGTTGCCGTAAACAATGGGGTGCACCACTATGGAGTATGCCAGTTGTATCTTTTCACACCCAGCTGTTTCTTTACTCACTTTCAAATCCTCCAGGCTTCCATCACCGTCTTAAATCTTACTTTTTTGGAATAGCTCAGCTCTATCTGCCTTAGGAGACATTCCCCGCTGACCCCCACAGAGCTAGCTCATAGAGAGTAGGCAGCTCTGGAAACTGCCTGAGCCATCCAATCTACCCACATGCTGCGAGAGCTCTGACTAATATAAAACAGGAAGCTAGTGGCCGCATAGCCCATGGTCAAATGGGACAGCTAAGAATTTGAGGGGCGTCTTGTTTTTTTTGTTCTGCCAAACAGAATTTACACAGATGGCATCAAATTTCTTGAGTAGCGACCCTTCTAGCTCAAGTAGTACAGTCCTAAACAGATAGAACACTTTTGGAAACACAATCATCTCAAGTACACTGCATCTTCCCACTGGAGTCAGATTCAGATCATTATTGCACCTCAAATCTGTGCTAACCTTCCACAGTAAAGAGCGAAAATTGGTCTTATAAATAGTACCAATCTTTGATGAGTTCCTGACCCCTAGATAAGTGGCTGACTCAGCCCTGTGGCTATCTGACATAATTATGTTATCAGTACAGACCATTTGAGATTTTTCCTTATTCAGAAAGTAGCCTGTAATTGCCCCAAGTGTCTCAGCCAACTTCTTCACTTCAGATAATGTGCTTATGGGATCAGGAGTAACTACCACTATATCACTGGTGTGTGCCGATACCTTCATATCATAGTTATTGACCCTCACTGACTTAATTTTCTGATTCCTCAAAATTTGCCTTAACAATGGATCAAAACAAAAAGAGAAAAGGATGGGGAGCAAGGTCAACCCTGCCCTTTTCCACTAGAGATCGCTATCCTTTCTGTTTCTATTCTCATAATTAGTAGTTGAGCAAAAGGGGACTGATACAAAGCATTTATTGCCTTAATCAGCCACAAGCCAAATCCCTTTTTAGGCCTCAGGACCCACCAAAGATAGCTCCAAAACACTCTATTGAATGTCTTTTCTGCATTGAGGAGGATCATAGCCAGATGGTCTCCTGTTGCCTCAGCAGCAACAAATAATGTGATGACCCTGACCCGTCTGACTGGCCAGTTGTCCCTCCACCTGGTATAAACCCATGCTGCCAAGGAAAGACCATCTGGGCTCCCTATGTGCACCGCAAATATTTTTGAGTACAGTTTGGTGTCAGAATTATAAGAGGAGTTAGGCCTATAGGAGCCCAGGTTGTCCAGTGGCTTATTCTTTTTCCTAAAATGTAAAATCCCAGTTCCCTAGCAAAGAGAAGGTGGAGCCCCCTCCCGCTGAACACCCACAAGCATATCTAACAAATACCTTGCCAATTCTGTAAAAAAACATTTTACAAAACTCCAGAGGTATTTTGACAGGGCCTGCTGCTTTACCTGGAGCCAGGAAGTTTAATGCACTAGACACCTCTCTAACATTATGTTTGCCTCTAATACCTCCATCACTTCTGTGTCAACCTGGACAACCTGGACAACCTGGATCCCCCCTCTACCAGTATCTCCATTATGTGAGCCAGTGAGGGGGTAGATGTAGGTATACTATCCTCCCAGGTTAACAACAAGTAGTACTCCTCAGAAACCTTAATGGTATAAGCTGGCTCAGTGACTAAGGTACCATCTCCCTTCTTGATATTATCAATATTCCTATCTACATCCCTTTGCCGGGTACGTAAAGCTAGTAATCTATCTCCTGACTCCTCATATTCATAACACTCAGCTCTATACACCTGAAACATTTCCGCCAGCTTCCTAGCATGGTAGCTTTTAAACATGGCTTTCACCGCTTTATTTTCTGCAGACTCTCTGAGAGATCATAGGTCAATGTGATGTCCTCGATGTGTTGAGTTTCCAGGGTAGCTAACTGCTTGATCTCCTTAGCCTGTCGTTTCTGGGCTTGTGCAGCAAAGCTCATGTTCTCACCTCTCACCCCTGCCTTTAAAGCAGCACAAACCACCCCTCTGGAACCACTAGCTCTATTATCCTCCAGGAAATCCTTTATTCATATTTTCAGATGGTCAACATACAGGGTGTTTAACAACAGCATCCTGTCAAAAGTCCATCTACCCTGAGATCTACTCAGGCCCAGGCCAGACAGCTCCAAGATTAAGGGATTATGGCCAGAGCCTAACCTTGGGAGCTGTCTAATATCAGCCCTATTCAATAGACCAGTAGAAATCCGGAAGTAATCTAACTGGACATATTTGCTATGTAGCATGAAAAATAGGTATACATGGGATCCAGGGCTTTGATTCCATCCCAGACATCCACCAACCCATGCCTACCTATCGGGCTTCGCAGCTCTCTATGCACCAGGGGTTTCCTCCCTTTGTTATTAATTTCAGATTTTCTGCCAATCACAGGATGCAGGTTGCCAGCTCCACCTCCAGATCTTCAAAAAGTGTTGGTTCATCCTGATTAAAACCATAATTGGGGTATATGGTAAATTAGGACACTGCAGTTGAACATTCAACAATCACCCATCTACCATGTTTATCCTCTAGCTTACACTTGCTACACCTATAATGCCCCTTAGCCAGTATAGTCACACCACTTATGGAGGAACTCTGAGTCTTATGCACAAGAAGGGTAAACCCCTGCACCTTCAGTAGCTCCCTCATCCCCAAAGGAATATGCATTTCCTGTTCACCAGTAATATGGAGTCCCTGGGAGTATCTTCTCTACCCTTTGCCACTTAAAATTGTCATCAACATTGCCACCTACATTAACTCAACAAATAGTGCTTTTACCAGCCTGCACCATAATAAAGCAAAAAAGAAATCCATTACATGACCTCTCAGGCCTTTGATAAGGCAGAGCAGAATTCTCCCATATTCAGCACATTATCCTTGTTGTGCCTTTTTGCACTTGTTTTGTTTGTGGTGTTTTGTGATTCATCCACCCACCCCCTACCCCACCAAACCTACCCCATCAAAGAACACCACCCCTCACCCACCCTCCAACCCCTTTCACCCCCCCCTTTCATGAGAAGCAAACAGACCACACACTGGTCTGTAGGGATGTGAACAGCCTCACTGTCCAGCCAACAAAGCCAGTGCTCAACCGTGTGTAAGTGTAACCACCACAAAAGGCATCAACCCACTCTCCCTAAAACATTATCAATATATATACACCTCCCTCAGTCTTTCTCACACACCAGTCCCCCCAATTTCCCTTTTTAAAATATTGCCACCCTTTTTTCTTTAACCAGTCATAGCCCATAGAAATTCTTTTGCATGAATCTGAAACATAACCATCTGTGTCTTATTGTTCCATATTACTTTTAGCCATGCGGATTTTAGCAAAAAGGCCTGAACTCCATTGTCCTGAAAGGATTTAATAATCTGGCAAAGGTTCCACAGTTTCTCAACAGTTGTGTGGCAAAAGTCCGGTTTGATGAAAAAAGAACAGTCTTCTATGGTCCATATGGCTTCCAGTCTAGCTTTCTCATAGATTGCCTGTCTCAGTACAACATTTCCAATCAAGACTAGGATTGCCCATGGTTTCCCATCTTTGGCCTTAGATTGCTTCTGAAATAGCAGAATTCTAGGCACTCACTGAAATTCTGAGCCCCCGTTCCAGCCCTCCAGCTCGGGAAAGGCCATGAAAAGTTGTGTTTCAGATTTCTCCTTTCATACTGCCACACCAAAGCACCCTAAAGTTGTTTTGCCGCTGACAACTTTCATGTTCCTCCAATTTCCACTGGATGTCGCATTATTGCATGAGCCTCAACCTGACCTTGAGCATCCACAACCTGCAATTCCAGAACTGAAGCCCTGACGTCCAAGTCTGATGTTTGTTCCACTAAAGCGGCACATGACCTAGAAACTTTACGCACAAACGTTGAGGGCACCAGCTGCAGGATAACTCACCCTCCCCTTCTGCACTACATGAGGAAGAGTAGTTTGCATGTAATAGTTTTATCTTTTTTTTGCTATGAGAGGTCTATTGGGACAGGCTAGCAAAAGGCTAAATGTGTGAAATTACTGAAAGTAACAAAAAGTGATTTCTTAATTGCCACTATGCAGGTATTATAATTTGGTAATTGCTATTTCTAATTTGCTAATACCAGGGGTTTCTTAATAGCAATTTGGTTTGTTTTCTATTCACTAAATACCTGAGCCCTATCCGGTTGCGTCACAAAGCTTGAGGGGGCACCCCTGCAAAGTACCTTGAAAGTACCCCTTCCCCCTGGACCCAGTTAGGGGTCTGCTGCCCGTGCACAGTGTATTGTCCTGAGGGGGCCCCCAGGAGCTCGGGTCCCTCCCCGAACTATGGGGTCTACGGAGGCTTTTATTACACCACTGGCTACATCAAGGAATCAGTATGAGTCACAGATTGCAAATCCCCATATTCACAAACTGTGACTGTTGCCTTGAATTTAACTGATGACATCACAACAAGAAAACCCTATTTTCCAGAGTACACTGCTCAACTGGAAATGTGTTTGAGGGGTGTGTTTGGATTTGGGACTACATTTGAGAATGCCTAGGAGACAGAGGAGAGTGCCAAAAAAGGAGGAATGAAAGTTTTCAAATGTGGAGCTAGGGATTTTGGCTGAGAAGTGTGCCCTCCACAATGATTATTTTTCGGAAGTAAGTCAATTTCTATTCCTGAAGTAGCAAAGAAATTATTTGTCTGCCTATAAAGGAGAGGATTAATGCTGTGGGAGTGACCAAACATTGCATTTAATACATTTGGAGACAATGGTATGACTTACAAGGGCGCACAAATAAAATTCTACGAGACTCAAAGAAGCAACTACTACTGCAGGGGAACACTACTGTAAATCAGTGTAAATCTGAGCTTGCCAAATCCACTTTAACATCATTTTAACACCAGCAGCAGTGTTTGGGGCGACTGGTAAGTGATAGTTTTCAACTATTTCATATTAGTAAAACAAGTTATTATATTATTGAGTATTGCACTGTTGCCCAAAAAAAAAAAATCAACACTAGATCAAAGATCACTTTGTTTTTCCCAGTCCTCAATTATACGTGTCCGCTTAGGTGCATTATGCGACTCGTAGTTTGTACCTATTAAATAAACGTTTTACAAAACAAATGTGGTATGTAACTTCAATGCATTATATAATAGTCATTATTAAGTTAATACTTTACAAAAATGTATTTATTATTTATTTTACAAATATTGAAATAATTTATAATATTCACTGGATGATACAACTCAACCAGAGTAACAGTGTCATGGGATTTGCAGATGAGGAAGAATTGGAAATGGTTAATGGAAGTAGAATTTCCTAAGGATCCGGATGCCGGAGACAATTACCTCTACCCCCAACTACCACTGCTCCACACAGACTCTACATTTTTTTCCCTCAACAACTTTATCACTCTGCATGGCCGACTAGAATTTTAAGATTAAGGCTCAGTAGACTAAGTAATGTTGAAGAGTTTGTGCTAACCTAAGAACCTGAATAATAACAAGGTAAAATATGCAATGAGCAGTACCACCAGTGCAAAAGCATTGCTTTCTGTGAGCAAAACAATACAAGGAGGATTGAGATGGTTTGGTAATATTATGAAGGAGAGCTTTTCAGCTTTGACTGAGGGGCAAAAAGAAACAACACATCAAATTCACCAATATTTTGTGGCAATTAATGGCATGCGCTTCTATGAAAGAAGAAACAGTTCTACACATATGTCAGCAAAGAAATATAGATAGGCTGCACAGTTTTCGGAAGCCTGTTGATAGACTACCAACTGCCACTGGTTATTTAGGAGCAGGGACGGTTCTAGACCGGTGCCACCACTCCAGGTGCTAACTTCGGATGGGGGCACCCTGTTTGCAAGTGTATTATAATTTTAAAAGCACCTGGTGCCATGCCTCATGTTCTATCTGGAGAGAGAGCAGAGTTCTGTCTAGTGGAAGTTTTGGCTGTCTTAACGGTTAATATGTCTGCTGCAAATATCGTGTCATATCACAGATAGTGCATATATTGTAAAAAGGTCAGTGTTACTGCTTTTGTCAGAGAGATCCTTTTGTTAGTTGCAGTTTATAAGGTAAAGTAATACAGAACACTAAGATAATAACTGTCATCAAAGAGCAGCATGCAAACAGCAAGGTATAGATTACAGTGTTATAATTTTTCTCCCAGACTTCATTATCCTAATGTTGCAAAAATGATTCAATTTGGTGCAAGTTAATTCTTATTATTAAAGGGAAACCACAACCATAGTGTTACATTTTAAATTCTGGGTTTGTGCTTCTCCAGAACAAGACCTTTTAAACTATGCTGCCCACCAGTATGGATGACCTGTGACTCCTACACCTTGTAGTCCTCTGACTTACATAACATTTCCTATTCACTGATTTGCATAGGTAGGATTGATTGTCTCTGTACTCTGATACCCTACCCTACAATGGTATGAGTGATGCTATAAAACTAATTAAATGCATCTGAGAGCGAGTGGTTATGGAGACTTGAGTGGCTGTGTTAAAGGGCGGCAGTGTTGGGAAACCATGGCAGAAGTGGTGATTGGGGGGCTCCTACAGTCATTGTCGGACTGGGCACCACCAGTCTTAAAACCTGCTCTCTCTAGGAAGACTGTGAGGACTGTAAACTTCTAAATTGTAATGGGTCACTAAAGTGGAGATAAAGCCAGGGGATTAGAAATGGCACGAAACATTTAAAGTTACTACATTCAGTCAGGTGACAGAACAAAAGCGTAATAAGCCATCTGAGAGCAGAGAAGTCTCAAGCCTCAGTAGTATATTTGTGCAAGGAGCTTCACTCACATTGCAAAAACACACAACTGGGGAGAAGATGCTCGGTCTACCATTATATCTGAAAGAACTCACCGGCAAATGTAAAAATTGGTTTCATTTTTTCATATCTTATCTTTACATGTTAGAAAAGGTTCAATATATTGTTTTCTCACAGGCACAAAATCCTCCTAGAGTACAAGCCAAGCAAGGCTTTTATTCTTTTGTATATTTGTAACCTTTGTATAAACAACATTTATGATAATAATTTGCTAAAACAGTTTTCTTATTGTTAAAAAAAAAAAATTAAGCAACTTACTTTTGAAGTGGCTGCTTGGTATATTTGTTAGATAAACACTTCTTTCTGCACCTCTTTAGCATCATCTATCACTTGTTCTTAAAGGGCTGTAAATCACCTTCATCGAAGTCATCATTGTCACGCTCAGTGGGAAGTCCGTTATGTGTTGCTATGTTGTGCTAAAGTGCATAACATGCTATGATGTTACAACAGGTCTGGGGTGCATACACCAATACCCCACCACGTTTGTGCAGACACCTAAATAACCCCTTTGTTTGTCCAAATGTATGCTCCATCACTGAGCTAGTTTTTGTATGAGCTATGTTGTACCTTCTTTCTCTTAGTGCTTGGGAATTCACTGGAATGATCCTGATACATGGTCTGATTGCTTATGCATTGTCCCCCAATATACCCATTTCCTAATTCTCCTAAATACAAACTGTTATTGAGGCTACAAGAAAAGAATATGAAAGAGCCATGGATACTGCTAGAATATTAGACAACTGGGTGAGTGATGAGGTATTCTAAACCACAAACAACATGTGCATTTATTGAATGCTTATTTTTTCTGACGCAGATCACAAACTTTCTTCCTAATAAAAAGTACATGTGTCCCAACAACACACTCAATGACAATAGCAAATTCAGCTATAGGATAGAATTTTAACATAGTACAAAGAAAGTCCTTTCAGGTTTGTGGGAAGGAAATGTGTACATGCGTTCTACAAGGAAGCACATCCAAAAAGTCCCCAAGTACACAAAAAAGAGCACTTTGAGATCTCCCTCCTGCAACAGCAACAATGCCATGACAACTTCCTGACATGAGCAGTAGAAGGCAATACATTACTTGCATCTCTAGGTAAAACCTGACAAGATCTCTCTACTCAAAATCAGGTTCAATTCATCTACTAAATCGAAAATTACCTGCCTGCTCAAACTGCACTTTCCATAAATGTCCTCCACACTTTGGTCAAACAGCGTGACACGCTGCTTGTGAACTCTCAGCACAGGAGCACATTGCACTCAAAGAGCACAGACGGCTATGATTGTGAAAAGGTCTGATCCATTCTGGGTTCCTTATTTTACTTTCTTCCTGGTAACCATTTGGTTTCACTTGATGGTAAGTTACCTGTGCAAAATCAGCATTATATGTCTATTCACAAACTCATAGAACATATGGTTTGCGATTCAGTTTTAGGAATCACGAATTGCAATTCAATATTTCATTACTGAATTGGTAACCTTCTTGCTTCCAAACCATAATATCAAAAGGAAGCTTTCACACATATACAAATCTATATTTTGCAACTGAATACCAAATTGTGAAAAAACATAATATTATATTGGTCGAAAAAACAGCTCGCAATTTGCAACCAGTGTGCAATTGTGCAAACCAATTTATGTATTGATAAATTACAACTCTGATAGGACTCAATCACAGGGATGGTGGGCTTCCAGGATAAGGAGACCACCATGTCTGGTGAAATAAAGAAACCTTTTTTTTTTATGCTTACCATTTTCCTTAGAGGAAATGAAGCTGCTTTAAAAAACTTTTTTTCGAAAGTTTCACTAAGAGTTTGCAATGGTTCCCTGGGCCAATGAGTACTCCCCTGAAGCTTTTTACAAAATATCTCAAAGGGGCAGGTGACCAAAGGTCACTTGGGAGTCTGTAATTTTTTAATGGTATAAAGTCTCAAACCAAAAATGTATTGGATATCAATTCAGTATTTGGAATGGATGGCCATATCATGCACCTTCTAAATACCAAATGAGAATCCACGGAGTCCTTAAATCTTTACCAACTCTTACAATGGTATTCGTACATTAGAAGATCGATTTTCCATCCAAGCTATATTGTGGAGTGAGGGCTATGGTTCTAACTAATGAGACTATTCAGAAAGCTTTGGCTTGATGTGTGGGACTATGCAAGGGTGTCCACTATCACCTTTGCTCTATGATGCAGATTTGGAATTAATGGTTTCTCATGTAAGGCAAAAACCTGGGATTATTGCAGTTCAAATTGGTGATATGAAGTAAAAGCGTTAGTCAGTGGCAATGGCATTATGTTGTGTATTACAAATCCTTAAAGGGCTGCTAACTGTTGAAAATTATACGAGCCCTAGGGAGGGTTCATGGCTGAAAATTAGTTGGCAGAAATGTGAGGGGTTTGCAATTTTGGACAATGTTTCAGAAGCATATTATGAATTGGAAATCTAAGTGGTCTAAATATAGAACTGATTATCTACAGATGTGAATAGTTAAGAATACTGGTAGTATAATAAAGATGAATTCCAGGATCGCTCTAGAGATGTGCCTGAATTACTTTAAGAAGAGGGGAACATCCACAATTAAAGCATTTTGAAAGGGATAAACAATGAATATATGGCTCTTCAAAAAATACCTCATCCACTTCAAAGCATTCTATTACCTTTGTTTGAAGACATGATAAAAAAATGAATAGGGCAATAAAAGATATTTGTAAGCATGGAGGATTACCACATTGAGTCCATAAAGGAAACCTACTATGACCAGGAAAAGGTTTTTTTTAACATTTGCCGTGAGATGTGTGCCTTATGAAAGTCACATTAGTGTTTTCACAATGTCAATAAAGAATGATGGTTTATAGAAAATGTATTCAGCTTCTTTTCTGGCTCTTCTTGGTTTAGATAGGATTTTCAATGAAAATTCAACTTGAAAAACAGCATAATGTAGCACTTCACTCTGTAAATACCTGTGTTAAAATGGCAATACTGATTCTATGTGGGCAAAGGACTGTCACTACATTGTCAAACCTGGATGACCGATGCATGATAAGCTTTAAACTGGAAGAGACTGATTTCATTATGGGTAAAGCAACTTCTGAAGTTCAGTCAGCAGAATCTATGGTTTCCTTTATGTTCTTTCATATATCAAAAATAAATCTCTAGAATGTAGATTAGATTAGTTATATTTACTATATTGATCTATGTTATACTATATCATGTTAACAGGAGAGGGGACAAATATCCAAATTATGCCAAATAGTAAAATTACTTGATTGCCCACTCATTTCAGTGATCCTTGATGTTTTCCTGGTCAATGCTGGGAGAGAGATTTGGAGTTTATGGGACAACTGATTAAGATGGGACCATCAAAGTTCCCAGTAAACATATCTGATACCTTGGGTAGAATGTTTGAGGAAGGGGCTGTAAATTGCCATTGGACTTTACATTTTATTTGATAGATGTTAATAGATTGGATAAAGTGGGTAGATTTTGGGCAATATGGCTCTAATGCATGCTGTGTTTGTAAATATATTTTGGTTTAACTAGGTCAGAAAGTTAATTCATCTGACCTCCAGTATGTGACAGGGTTGACTTGGTAATTTGGCTGACAATTCTATGCACTCTTACTGTCTGTGGCCATTTTACAACATCTGAATATTCAGCTCTGGGAAAATAAGGCCCCAGTCATGTTCAAGCTGTGACTAGGCTTCTATAAGGCCATACAATCTGAACCACAAAAGCATATTTGTTTCTAGGAGGACTCCTTGCTTACCATTGGCAGCATGGCTCAAATAGAAGTGCCTTTCTCAGAGAAAATAGATGTCCTTTGTGAGCAACAACTACCCAAACAGCAATACTTTTAAGAAATAAAGAACCTATTAGGTCATAAGCAAGATATTTAAATTGACACAGTTAAAACAGAGGAACACTGAAGAAAAAATAAAAACTGGAATTGTAAACCATGTTAAAAATGTAATCTATTTTGTCAAGAAAAATCTTTGGAAATTAAAAAAAATGTAAAAGTGCCTTATTAAGAATATGGCAAATGGCAATATAGCATGTCAGGTTAGCAGTGGCCCTGGCTGTTTCTTCCCTGGTCGAGGATCAACCAACATATTTTGGGACCCTTGCCTGCCTAGTGTGGATCTGTATATCTTTAGACACTGACGCAGAAGCTTCACAAGTAACAGTGAATCTTTATCGAGAGGGTACCATATTTGTTCGGCATGCACAGCAAACTTTTTTTTGTTTCCAAGAATAAACTGTCATACTTGATGTTTTTGCTTGAAAAATAAAATGAGCCCAATGCCCAAATACATTTCTTCTTGTGGATAGATGGCATTGAGTGATTTCTCTGTCCACAACTGCCATACAAGCAATGGCCATTTATTTCAAGCAGGAAAATCTAGCAATGGTTGCCCAGCACTAAAGAAAGAGAGATGACCTTCATATATGACCTGGTGGGCCAATGGTGGATAGACCACCAGGCCAGCTGACTTTTAACTGTTGAAAGCTCAGTGCTTCTCCAGCTCTAAATAAAGCAGGGATCTGCAAGTTTGGTGGGATAAGAGCACTGCTAATTTAGAGCTTTGTTCCAGTACCATC
Source organism: Pleurodeles waltl (assembly GCF_031143425.1). Lineage (NCBI taxonomy): Eukaryota > Metazoa > Chordata > Amphibia > Caudata > Salamandridae > Pleurodeles > Pleurodeles waltl. Next base: position 775,107,614 of record NC_090443.1, read on the forward strand.
AGTCTCTAAATCCTCTCCAAAGTCTCCTCTAAAAAGCTGACTGGGTCCTAGGTCCCTCTGTAGCTCATGCATGAGGGAATGTGGTCATTTAGGGTCGGTGTATGGTTCCTCTCTGACAATTTACCTTGGGACTTAGACACAGAAGGCAAACCTTAAGGCTGTATCAAAGACGGGTCCACAAAGGCAAACATAATGATTAAGCAGTGCCCATACAGCTTGAACACTGAAACAAAAGGTTCATAGCTGGTAAAACAGCAGTGTTGAGCCTGGTGAGGGTATTTGTGTTTGAAGATAGTTCAGGAATGTTCCTAGTATTCTAGTGGAAGTATTTCACAAAGCACAACATTTTTCAACATTTTCTGGTAGAAATACCACCTTGAGAAAAAAAGACCTCAAATCTTCAAAACTCAATTATTTTTATTTGCAGGAAATATCACAACTCAGCTTATCTGTCTATACAAATTGTCCCATACCACTTGGTTCACTAATATTCTTCCAGATAATCAAAAACATCCTGTGTATCAGGACACTCTACACCATACAGTAATAACTAGGATATTCAAAAGGAGAGGGCATGCTTCACTCGTGAGCTGTGGATCCATTTAAGCACAGTGATTTAAAGGGAGACTGGCACCACCAGTCCTGCAGCAAAGAGGCTGAGGCTGATGTTCTGGCAGATCAGAAGGTTTTGTTATTTCATAATCTCAACAACACTCTAGTTGATGATGATTTCACCAATATCACAAAAACTAGTGGCACATCAAGGCCACCAGTAGACCTATGTACATAAATTCAAGGACATACTTATAATTAACTCATTTACAATTCAAATAAATGCTATTATTACCCAATCCTTGGAATTTAGTCTCTTTTCAAATGAAGTCAAAATACTTACATCACAACCATTCAAAAGAAAAACTAGTACTGACTCAATGGTCATTTCTAACTTGTCTTATTTGTCAAAACACTCTCCTAGTCCAACTGCAAGTGACACGCTATTAGAAGGGAAGTAAACAATCTTCTCTCCAACATCCAACCAGTAGTCCACCTTGAGAGGAGCTATGCACTTTCTCTGAGTGGGAATATGGGATGACATCAATACTATGGTGTGCTCAAGCCATCAGCATATCTTCAATGGACTCTGTTTTGCCACCTTTTATGTGATTCATGATCCTACTTTGCTCTGGAGATTGATTGCAAAGGGATAAAGCCAATGATCTTTATAGGACTGCCTTTTTTCACATTATCAGATTCCTCCAACTACCACTGTACCCTTCCTACTCTTCACATTCCCCTGCAACAGCTGGAGTACACCATCACCCCATTTTTATCCGCACAATTAACATTTACATTCATCTTCTACCCAGGCTCATCACCACCCTTGAGGTTAACTGTTAATTACATCTATACCATATTTTCTACTTGAAATTGAGGACCGATCTGATCTTGATTTCTGTGCTGTCAGCCAATGTCTCGTAGCTGTTGCCAACTGAATGCTAATGAAGCATTTAATGCTTACTACACCAAACATCAACCATTAGGAGCGTGACCAACCTCCTAATTCATCAAGATAGAAATATAGACTTAATTTGGAACACAGACATCTCAATGACTCCTCAAGTGATTCAAGTTTCAAATTAATACGTTTACAGGATTAAATGTTATGCCAAGTTTTCACTTATCTAGATTTCTCTCAATTGATGCAAGCCACTGTCAACCTTGTGCACTCCATTCTAGTTTATGTCAATGATTTATACATTGGAGCAACCCTCAACATAATTTGGAAACTACAGAGAACACAATGACAACGTCTTACCCTAATATCAGTGGTTAATTTGGAAAAAGAAAGTAAGTGCCATTCGTTGCCCTTGCCCATGCCACCACTGCCAATACCAACACAACTACTAACTGTGAGAAATTGGGTTGTTGGTTGACTAGGGTGTTAGCCATGGTCAAGCAGAAATCACAGTTCCTGTCAGGGTGAAGCACAAGCCAACCGTAATTTGACCTGTGCTCAACCCTGTGGTAGCTTAGCACAGAGCTATCAGGCCTAACTTAGAGGCACTGTATAAAGTATTTGTGCAACACTTAAAACATATAAAATGAAGACACATAAAAAGGATCCCATACCAAGTTAGAAAACTAGAACTTTTTAAAATAAATAAAACACGACCAAAATGACAAAAATCCATTTAGTGGAACAGGAGATATTCAATTTAAAAGATTTTTGTGTGAAGATGATGGTGAAAAGCATAAAACGACAACTGTGGACATCTGGTTGGGCTGGATGGGGACAAAGTCACATGTTCAGGTCGACAGCCATGGAGCACAGGCAGGCTACAGGGACCTAGTTAGGCCAGATGAATAAAATACCTTAAATCCTGTTTTGCAAAGTGTTTCAAGGATCCGCGTCAAAGATGCATTGTGCAGTCGAATCGATGCATCGGTTAAGAGATGTGGAGAGTCTGCGATGTGAGGGAACATTGTAATTGAGAATCCCATCGAGGGCTTGTGCTACAAAGTCCGGCATTGAGGATGTGCTGCACAGTCAGGGCAAGGCGTTGGTTCGGAATAGTTGTTTGACTGTAATGCAGAGACCTCAATGAGGCTGCCGTCGATGACGGATGCAAGGACCTGCACTGGGGATGTATTGTGCAATCGGGGCGAAGCAACAGTTCCAAAGAGCTGGGATGTGGGCCTTTGCTATCGGCCCCATCCATGCAGCAGTGGAGATGCGCCGTTTTTGCTTGGATTTGCAATGTGCAGCAGAAGAAATGTGTTAGTTCTGCTGGACCTGCCAAGGGCTGGCAGAGCACCTTGAACCGCCTTCCAGGACTCCGGGGGTGGGGCACCACTTGGCAGGGTAGACTCACAGATGGCAGAGTACAGAATCAGATGCAAGGTTGTTGGAAGCCTGTTGGGTCCCTGTGGCTTCAGATCAGGAGGACTGACAACTAACCCTTAGAGTCATGCTGGGTTCAGGGTTCAAGAGATGCAGGTTCAGTCTTTCACACTCAGGCAAGAGGGCAGCAGGTCAGCACAGCATGGCAGCAGTTTGTTCAAAGCAGCCGTCCAGCAGAGTGGCAGTCCTTTCAGCAGCTCAGCAGTCCTTCTTCCTGGCAGAGTATCTATAGGTTCAGAAGTGTACTGAAGTGGTAGTATCTGAGATCCAGTATGTATACCCAGTTTTGCCTCTGAAGTGGGGAGAGCTTCTAGAGGAATGCCTTTGAAGTACACAGGTACCCTGCCTTCGTGGCAATGGCTCCTGACCAAATCCAGGAGGTATGCAGGGAACAGGCAGCCCTTTATTTGGGGACAGGACACAGCCTATTAAAATGTAAGTGGGGCTGAGCTCAGCTCGTCCCTCCCATCCTGCGAGTGATGTCCCATCCAGTCACACTTAAGCTCCCACATCCATGCATGTGACCCCGAAACAGGCTGAATTTTCTTGCAAAGGCAAGAAAATGCCAACTCTCTAAAAGTGGCATTTTTAAAGCTGTAACTTAAAATCTAACTTCAACGTAAGATTGGGTTTTAAATCACAATTCCAGACTTCAAAGATGAAGGGGTTGACTGTTCCCGTTTGGAAATTACACTTATAAAATGTAATTTTGTAACCTCAATGTTATCCTATGGGGGAGGTAGGCCTTGCAGTATTGAAAAACAAGTGTAAGCGTTTTTCACTACCAGGACGTGTAAAACTTAAATGTACAAGTCCTACTTTTGAAATACATTACACCTTGCCTTATGGCTGTTTGGGGTCTACATTAGGCCCTTAAATATGAAGGTTTGGACCTGGTAAAAGGTTTTCTTGCCATATAAAAATGGCAGTTTAAAACTGCTCAGTCAGGCTCTGTAATGGCAGCCCTGAGACATGTTTAGAGTTCTAATTAAGTGGGTGCCATGATCAGTGCTGTAGGCCCACTAGTAGCATTTAATTTACAGGCCCTAGGCACAGGCAATGCCACTTTACTAGGGAAGTTCAAGCAAAGGGAAGGAGCACAAGCACTTTAGCACTGGTTAGTAGTGGTAAAGTGTTGCAAGGTCCTAAGGCCAGCTAAAACGAAGTCAGCAAAAAGAGGAGGTCTGAAGGCAGAATGTTAGGGCAAAGCCACACCAAGAATGCCAGGTCTAACACAAACCATGACACTCCTACAAGTGTGACAATTGGGACTCTTCCAGGTTACCAAAATCTTAGAAATAGCCTGGAGGTCTAGTGACACTAATTTTAAAGTATAGTGTATCATTAAACACTGGTGATGTGATCACCTCAAAATTAGGCAAACAGCACCTCTATGTGGTGGACTGACAAAAGAGTCAGGTTTAGAGAGTTAAGTGTTGGTGACGAGCACCTGCAAACACTGACTCAAATTAAGCACTGCTTAATATCCAACTTCCATGTAAACTTCCACTCAGTCTCTACGATGGGAACTATTGACTAGATATATAATTGTGAAAGCAATCTATGTGGCTCCCAGTGACATCTATGGCTACCAACTTATTTTCTCTCAGCAAAAACTCTACATGTGCCACCAAACCAAAGTGTTTCAATCTAGATTAACTCTTCTGTGGACAGCTCCGTTCATCAAAATAGTTTGCACTGGTGGAACCCCTTTCTAAGTTCAAAAGGCTAGGATATGGGACTCACTCTGCTCTTTTATACATATACAACCATTTTGAATAAAGAGGCAGTGTTACACACATGAATATAGTTAAAACCAAATTAAAATACTAGGTATTATCATTTGTGACTGCATCAATTCTCACAAAATTCATGCGTCATGCTTATGTTCGGCAAAATCACCTTAAAATCTTTAAAAATCTCATGCACCTCACCAAACACTTCCAAACATTTGCCCAGGAACTTGATGCAAATTGGACTGCTTTATGATCTGCCATAGAAATGTTGCAATGTGCAATAAGTATAATACTCTAATCATCAAGTGCAGGGGGCATGTACACAGACAGTTGTCTTACCAGAGTTACAGTTAGGGAAATAAAAATGCCTATCCATTAGGCAAAGTACATGTGGCCCGGTATGTTCGGAAGGTATCAGCCACTGCAGGCATCAAAATGCAAAATGTGTAAAGTAAAGAAATGGCTCAAGCACAGCAATAGGACAGAGGGTTTTTTACAGTTATCAAAAGAAGAGGAATGATGGTTTGTTGGTCATCTATGGAGGCTAAAGTGTTAATCTTCAGAAAATGAGTTTAGGCTCCTACAACAGACAAAGAAATTGTTGAACTGACTTCACTTTCTAAAGACAAGACAGCGGTGTTTACCCATAACAATCAGGGATGAAGGAAATTGCCATTTTCGTGTGATGCCCCCACAGATGTTTGTCCAATCTGTTTTTCCAGCTTTAGAACTTTGTGCACTTTACAAGTCACTTCTCTTTTCAACATGGTCGAATTGGCATACTACTAATTTAATATATTTATCTTGCCCATAAGCCTCTAGTGTATGGTATAGAATGTACAAGGGCCTGGAAGTTAAATACCATTAGCGAACTGAAGCACCTGTTGTGCCATTCACTTTAGTGGCAGTGCAAACAAGGTATCCGGCCTATCGTTGTAGCCTAACGGTAACAGTGCAAAACATGCAAACATGCAATGTGACCTGTCCAAATAAATGCTTTCTGAAGGTAGAAACCTTCCATTTAAATATTAATGTTATCCCTATGTCTGCCTTGTAGCACATAGGGCAGGGTGCATAGTATTTAAAAGTAAGTAATGTATGAAAATTAAAGGTAATATGTCCTTATAGCACTATGCAACCAAACCTATTTTCATTATAGGAAGACTGGCTGGCCCATAGAGAAACACAGAGAAGAGTTATTAAATATTAAGTCTACTCTCTCAGGGTAGGGCCCAGCTAGAGAAATGATTAAGCCACTCATTTGAATATTTAGCCCAACTGAGTGGTGAAGTCTGATTTTTAATACATATTAAGAAAAAGTAGCTTTTAGAAAGTTACCTTTTCCCTTCCTGAAAACTTTTGAAAGCTAATTTACATAAGCCTTCCAACTGTTACCCAGCTGGTGAATGGCCTTCTGCTCCAAGAGCAGAGACAAAGACCTAAAACTGGGAAGTCCTCTGGCAGAAAGATCAGTTGGACTTAGTTAAGGAGCTTCATTTACTTTAAAGGGACCTCCCCTGTCACAAGCAGGTGTCAGATGATACATAGGCAGACCTCTTCTGTGTCCTCCCAGTTGGGCAGACACCAAACTCAGTGACGGGAGAGCGGCCTCATAACTGGTATGAAGTGACCACAAAGGATGAGCTGCTCGTTACCCTAGCAACATCTTTGGGTGGGCACACAGGCTTTGAACAAGGGGAGTAGGGCTCCTCCATTTTGGGTTTTAAGACTGAAGGGCACTGGGGGACTGGTTAAGTATGACAGAGAGGAACAATACAAATGTAGGTATGGTATCCCCTGGGACATTTTACCCCATTGGTTAACCAAGGGCCAGGAGTCTCCCCTACTCACATGCAAGAGACAGGCATAAATGTGTTATCCCCTGGAACCCTCATCAGAATAATTTCTGGACCTAAGGTAGAAGAGAAGAGGAGTGATCTTGTGCCAACGGCCGATAAGTAGACTCCAAGATTTTGTTAGATGACCTCCTGTTTGGCCGCAGGGTAACAAAACGCTGAAAAAAGGCCATTTCCTGAAGTTTCCAGTTGACCAGCCCCAAGTGGATCTCACCAGGAGCCTGATGTTAGCCTCAGCTAGAGTGAGTCTTGACCCCCATGTGCTGTTCCTGAGATCCCGAGACCCTGAGACCTTTGCTGTGTCTAACTGGACTTCTTCTACCACTCCTGAAAACCTTAGAACATTTTTGGATGTTGAGACCTCCGGAAGAACAGGACAAACCACCCAGCCTATCTGACAAAGATGAAATCTCGCTGGGCAAAGAAATCAGGTTTCTCCCACTCAGAGCTTCTTCACAGTAGCAAATCCCATTCAGAAAATCTTTGGCAAAAAGGCATCTGTCCTCTGGAAACTCAATATGGAGCAGCTTTGTCCGCTGAAGGACTCTGAGATAAAAGAGACTAATGGGTTCATTACAAGTTTGGAGGTCCTACTGTCGGACCGCCAAACCAGTGGGGTTGAGGCTGCCGTCATACTGGCAGCCACACCCCCTTGTAATATTACAATGTTTCCACCGGGCTGTCTGGCGGAAACATCGCATTATGATGTTTCCACTGGTCAGCCCGGTTGAAACAATGCCTCGCCATTGGCCTCGGCTCAATGCCATCATACAACAGCATCCTCGGAATACGCACTGAGTGCACAGCAGACATTGCACATTCCAAGGGGGCTGGCAGGTGGGCCTCTGCACTGCCCGTGCCATGGGCTTGACAGTGCAGGTACGCACCTGTGGCCCTCAGCACTGGCTTTCCGCAAGCCTTTCCATGGCAGTGAAACCACCATGGAAAGGCTGAGGGAAAGTGGACTTGTGATCAGCATGGCAGTGCTGCCATAAGCACTGCCTTAGGTGACCACAACTCCGACTGCTGCCACCCCGACGGGATCCGTGATCCACCAGGGTTTTAATCTTGTGGTCAGACCGCCAGGAGTGCAACGGTCCGACCGCCACCGTGAGTTTGGCAGTCTTAAGACCACCAAACTCGTGATGATCCCCCCTGAGTCTGAGGGTAAAAATCTTGGCTAGGCGAAGGAGTAAAATGTATTCATCAGGTGAGACGACTTCCTGGATTGCAAAAAGTTAATTTCTCCTTCTTTGAGCTTTTCACACCAAAACCAGTGGCTTCACCAGTACCTCTCCCAATACCTATCCATCTTTGTGATGACTTCCTCATTTAAGAGCCTGCTTTCCTGTCCCTCTGAAGGATTTTGACTTCCAGAAAAAGACTAAGGGCCTGATTTCATCACAAATGTGACCGATATCCTGCATGCCGTATCATGATCCCATAGGATATAATGTGATCATAATATGGCAGACTGGATATCAGTCACATTTGTGACAGAGTATTCCTCTTCGCCAAGATCTAAATCAGGCCTTGTTGGTGTATCTGACCAGGAATCCATTCCTGTCAACCTCAATTTGCACCTTTCTCAGTCTACTGCGACCACTGACTATTATTGGCAATTTGAGATTTTTGGAGCTATTTCTACTTAAGTCTTTTTTACAAATCCATATCTCTAATTCCCCTATTGGATTTTTCTTGTTTTCATGTTATTTTATTCATTAAAGTTTACTCTATTTTTTCAAATTAAATTTGGTATTTTTATTGCTGGGTGTTTTGACCTTATTATTGTTTGGTACTGCATAAATACTTAACACATTGCCCTAAGTTAAGCCAGCATGCCTGCTCTGGGCCACAGCTATCAGGGGGTTGAGCTCTGGTTAACTTAATGACTTTGAGGGTTCACCCTGACAAGAGTTGACTAGAGTCATGATTATTCAGTGTGGTAGGCAGGTCGCCACCACAAATACAAATCCAATGTCTTATAAGGGTATTTAGAAGGATTTAAATTTCTGAAGTACTCAAAGTAGTTTACAGAACAGGAAGAAGTTAATACTCTCAGAACAATTCTTTTTTATCCAGTCTTTCTCTTTTCTATTTTGGGTATTACCCTTGTTGAGTGTGCTGGGTATTTGGAAACCGTGCCCTGGCGGTTTGATGGTTAACTTTAATTTTACTTGGATCATCTGGAATTATAGATACTGAAATATGATGCCTGACTATTTTGGCAAATATTACTTTTCATCATTACTTGGGTATCTTCGAATACTAGATATTGAACTATGATGCCTGAATATTTTGACGAAAATTACTTTTAATTCAATAATAAATAACACTAGACACAATTGCACTTTATCAATGCGTGCAAATATGTTGTCTTTTCGGAAATGCCTCACCAAACTAATGTAAACGTGATAGAGTGGACAGTCTTCTTTACTAACACAATAAATAAAATACCTGTATAAAATACACCCAGATTTATTAGGACCGTCCTACCTAGTGTGTGGTAAATGTGGCATGGTTATACTTTTATACCAACTATCACAGGTCAAGTAAAAACGAAGAGGGTGGGAGCGATTTAAACGAGTTTTGAACTTTTATCGGACAGAAGGCTCAACGACTGCACAATATCATGAACTGCACAGGCAGCGACTTCATAGATAGATTTTTGCTGCTCATTAGACAGAAAGCACAGAAAGCATGACCTTGTTTTAGCAGTGGCACAAGGAGTAATTTTCAACTACCGAGATATTGATTTCTCATTACAGAACATCTTTTAATTGGTGTCCCTAATGGTAAACTGCATAATAATTGGACACCCCATCATCAATATTATTCGATAAAGTATTAACCTTGTATGCACATAAATATATAAAAATGGAAAACTTTCTTTTGTTTATAGAAAAGAACCGCTTAGGACATCAAGTTAAAAGTATGGTATTCTTTCACAATGACGTGCAGGACAAAATAATACACACTTTTTTATCTTTAGCTTAACTGGCGCTGTTGTATGACTCATGCCAGTACAGAGCGGATCCTGGTAAAAATTGTCATGTGAGTCATAAATGCCAAGTGTAAGGAAACTGCTGCCTTTGCTGCCAACAGCCTCGCCTGAGTCATTCATAAATAGGCAGCAGCCATGACCCCACAGGTATGCCTCATGTGAGGCACTTTCATCACTTTTTTGATTACTCATACTTTTAGGTCTATTTAGAAACAGATGTACTACTTAGTCGTGTTGGAAACAGCATTAGCTCTCTGCCAGGGGTCACCTATATACCAACAAGAGCTTTTAAAGCAGTATTCATAGAGCTGTTTGGTACACCCCATGTTGATATTGTTCTCCAAATACATCTGATTGGTCAGCAGTTGGGTCATCCAGACAGTGACATTGTTAATACAGTCCTCAGATCAAATATATTAGGAAGGGACTTTACATGGTGCAATCCTGTGACAAATATTTTGGAAAGAGTGGTGCAGTATAAACTCTCTGGGGAATAGAATAGAAATGGGCTTTACAATTTAGGATGAAGTTGTACTTACTTTCTAGATATTTTGCTCTAATTTCCTTAAGAGAAACTACATTTAACTATTATGATGTTACGAGAGAACTGAACTATTTAGCTTGTATATCATTTTGAGTGTGGATTTCAGGCGAACCGCGTTGGATTGTAATAGGGATCCTCTCTTTTAGGATTGCTGTGACGTCGAAATAACACAACAGCCTTCATACATGAGAAAATTATTCTCACAAATTGGGTCCACTGGATGGCTGTGGGAATCCTTCGCACACGCCTTTATCACACCCATGTCCATTATTAAAATTTAAACACATTTCAGATGCTGCCTTTTCCATGGAAACATACTGCACAGTTCTGTCTCATTCAGTTTTACACAAACGAAAATATTTCTTAAAAAGTGTACTTGTCTCCAAGAGTCGCAGACATACAGTTTTTGCCAAATCTTTTCCTGAAACCTAGGGTGTGATAAAGCACTGGCATGTACAGCAAGATCTTCACTGCTTCATTGTGTTGACTGGGGGTCAATTAGACATGTTAAATAAAAAATAGGCTTTTCCTCCTGTTGCTCTTTAATCATTGCAGATCTCAGCAAAGGGAAATGTGGCACTGTTGTTTCTCAACAGAATCATTCATCATACTTGCCTGGGATCTAGAAAAAGAGTGAGAATTTTTTTGTCTGAAAATGATCATATATGTTGCCTACATAACTAAAGGGCTGGAGCGCCAATGAAAGGGGTGTGCAGAATTTACTCAAAGATAACAAATGGAACAAACTGAAAGAAAACAAAGAAAGAAAACGAGTCAAACGCCATGCAGTTTTAGAGAATGGCTCTTTGGACAGCCCATGCAAAAAAGTGAATTACCTCATTAAAGATTGTTAAAAGGTACTACTACCTAGCATTAATAAAAAAATGTTTGAAGCATAATATAATTTTTGTCGTTTTTACCGACCGTGACTAATAGGAGTGATCAAGGTCCCATGGATGATAGGGCTGGGATGACCTGGCTGGAATGCAGGTGTAGTACCTGCTAGTCATGCACAAATTTCTGTAGCCACTAATTAAATCATCAAGGGACATCAATCTAAACGGCCCTCATTTTACATGCCTTGGAAAGATGTTTTACATCTTTACCTTGTGTGTTAGACATTGATCTCTGCAGCATAGACCAAGGAAACTTGCTCCCAGAAGTTTCCCTTTTTAACATCAGGCAATTTCTAGTAAATTGATATTTTAGAGAACGGATGGTGGCCGCTTTCAGTATGCACTTGTGTCTAGAGAGAAGGACACTGCAACTAAATTCAAAATATATATCAACGGACAAAAACACAGGATTATGGTTTTGAATAAACACTTTGCATTATCTCAATTTTTTTTTTTCAAAAACAGAACTGGTGGTCGCCAATGGATAGTTACAATTAGGTCAGTGTTTCTACAGGAAATGCTTTGTTTTAATCTAAAGTAAACTTATTCAAAAGCAGAACTATTGGTGGCTGCTGCCAATAGGTAGTTATAATTAGGACAGTGTTTCCACAAGGAATTCTTTCTTTGTCTTAAGTAAAGTTTTTTCAAAAGCAGAACTGGTGATGATGATCGTCAATGTCAATGGGTAGTTGCAATTAGGTCAGTGTTTTCACAGGAAATGTTTTTTTTTTGTTTTGCTAATAACTTTGTTGCCGTTTGATAAGTATTCATGACTTTACAAACAAGGGCTCTGGTTTGGCCAAGTTGGTGTATGAAATGTTTTTGAGTGATCCTTCAAGAGGGGGCTGAGAAAAAGTGGGGTCCAAAAATGCAAAACCCCCATGCATATTCCATAGACTTTTTTGGAAAGCAATAACACAAAAACTGCTGAACAGAATAGACCAATTTTGGCAAGCAGCTAGATTTTGGTTCAGAAAGGGTGCTTTTTGTGATCTGTTGTAAATCCTTTGAGTAGTGTTAAAGATATTAAGCTGCAAAAATACGTAAATATATCTGGATGGTTGGGTTTGAGGGAGTCTAGCAAAAGTCCCACAAACCAAGTTTTAAAAAATAGAGCCTTTTGATTGGCCCAGAAAGCTTTCTTACCCTTGGGCCATCATGATCTATGGGAGCAAAGCTCCTGTGGGAGCGTGCACTCTGATGGCCGGCAAGCAGCATGAAGAAAACTGTTCTTGGTGGCCATTACAGTACTCAGGGATTTAGGGCCTGATTAAGAGTTTGGCAGTTGGACTGCCAGACCACTGCAGCCCCAGAAAGACCACTGCAGCAGCGGTCTCCCTACCGCCGTATTATAATGTATGCAGGCTGAACAACCACCCACCAAGACAAATGGCAGCCCCCCAGCTACCCGACAGTCTGCAATCTTAGTGATGCGCACTCCGTCCCCGTCATCGCCGTGGGGAACTGCCAAGCCCATTACAGAAACACAGTCTCCTTGCGGCACTTAGTTGATGGCAGTCAGCTGCGGCAGTATACATTCAGCAAAGGAGCAGATAAGTGCCCACTGGGTGGATTAAAAAACAACTCAGCTGACATACATCAGCCGAGTGGACACACCTGCAAATCACATTATAAGCCACACCTCTATCCAGACCATGATCCTTTGCCTTTCCACTACAACACTGCAAGAAAGAGACCAAAGACCACCATTTTCCATTGATAGATAAGGCTCACTATCACATTTAACACCTTTCACACACTTCTGTCCATTTACTCCCTATATCACTTTTCTTTTTAAGTAAGTCCCTGTCACCCAGTTTAATTTGCATCCATGTCACATCCCAAAAATCCCCATTTTTCTGAAGATGAGTTGGGAGTCATAGTGGATGAAATCATAAGAGTCGAGGCACAATTGTTTGGAGCCCAAGTTCAACAAACGTCTCTCAGAAGGAAAATGGAAATGTGGTAAAGGATAAACGATGGAATGAATGCTGTAGGCTCCACCCTGTGGACATTAGGAAGGGGTGGAACAATCTGAGGGGGAAGGTGCATTCTCTGTTCTCTAGGCAGCACATTGAGTGCCTGAAGACTGTTGGTGGTGTTCCCAGTGCCCAATTACAACTCTTTCCCTGGGAGGACAATGTATTGGCCATCCTACATCCAGAGGGCTTGACAGGAATACCTAGGGGAGTGGAGTCTGGTAAGTTACAACACAAAAACTGTCACAAATCATCAATGTCCTGCATGTTCACATCTCACCTTTAGCCACTGCATTGTTCATCTACTTTCCCAAAATGCAATACCCAGAGTAGAAGAGATGTAAGCTTGTCAATGTGTACTGTCATACATAACATCACATGTCTCAATCCCCATTACATGCCATATGTTGGAATGGAGTCTTTAAGTGTTTCAACATCAAAAGATCATCCCAGATCCCATAGTATGTGTCAACATGTAAATGTATAGGCCAACCTAACTTCAGCGTGGCAACAGATATGTAAGACCAAACATTTGTCAAGTATTGGGAAGTAGAGAGTGTAACATGACTACAACTACCAGTAGGCCCTGTTTCTGTAACTCAGGCCTTTGTGTTGTTGCCCAAATACACCTGTTTTCCATCTCACAACTGATGTTTATGCTTTTAGGAGTTTAGCATGTGTGCAGTGCTGGGAGCCAGCGAGCTGCATGCCTACAATTACCAGGAGGCCCTCTTTCTGTAACTCAAACCAACAGGCTATTCTGCACTTGCCCAAATATGCCTGTGTGCCATCTCTCAAATGATGTACCCTCCCCTGGGGGTTTAGCATTTGTGTAGTGTGGGGAGTCAGCAAGTGACATACCTACAACTACCAGGAGGCCCTGTTTCTGTAAGTCAAACCAAAAAGCCATTCTGCACTTGCCCAAATACACTTGTTTGCCAAATCACAACTGATGATCATCCACGTGGAAATGAGCAATCTACATATCATGCTCAACTCAGAGATGTGTCTGTCTACCTAGCTCGCTCTTGTCCTGGTATCACAAAATGAAACTACTGCGGACAGGAATGACACCTTTCAAAGTATGTACATCAAGTATTCCTAAGGCATTCTACGGTATGAAGGGAGGGGGGATGTGAGACTTCAGGTGATCTCTACCCTAAAGACACCCGAATTACATTTGAAGCGGCAAAAGACACATTTGCACTGGAGGAGGGGCAGTGTCTCCTGCACACCAGCATAGTAAATATCCTTAAGGACATCTGGCCAGACTATCCCAGCTCCCCTCAGACCTCGTTGCAAATCCAGACTCTCCTAGAGCTGGGGAAAATGCAACATTTAATTACACACATGTACAAAGAACTCTTAGCAAATAAGCCGTGCTCTCAATTTAAATCCAGAAATGTGTGGGAGAGAGAACTGGGGGAGCATATTCCTGACACATGCTGGCAAAACATGTGCTCACTATCTCTAGTAACGCAAGATTTACCCTGACACTTATATTACGCCTTTGTTAATACATAAGACAGATCCTTTAAAAATGGAGGGGTGTCGCCGCTGTCAGGAACCCGTAGCCACCTTTCTACATTTAGCCTGGTGTTGTCCATTAGTCCGATGGGGGAAATCCAACACTTAAAAGATAAATGTGGGATACATATTGAGCTTACTCCAGCTGCTTGTCTATTGGGGGACATACAGTTCCATAAGGTGCAAAAAAATGGAATACAAATTACCTCATTTGACACTCCTTTGGCCAAGCGCAGGGTGGCTGGGCCAACAGGGAACCACAACACTGGGAAAAAGATGTTATAGAATGGGTGGTGGCGCAGAAAATACTGCCTAAGCAGGTGAGAACTGATAATAAAGTTGTAGATGATATTCATACCTACTAATAACTAAATTAGAAATAGGTGTTAGCCCACCCACTGAAGAGGGATAAATAAGCAGAACATTAGTCTTCTATCTAATGCGTGGGAAGCATAATAATGATTTTGATGTTATATGATTAGGCAACTGAATATGGATGTGGTCATATTTGGAAAGCCTTAACACTCTATAAGACAACTGATTGAATGTGGTATTGATCTTGTTTATTTTTAATGTTGTTTAATGTTTTGTGAGGGTCGCATTTAACCTGCTGTATATGTTGGATAACTAAAAACAAAATAAAACAGATTCTGTAAAAAAGTATTACTAAGTCACTAAGCTGTTTCATCAGATTGCTAGTGGCAGTTAACACATTGACTTAGCACTGCTCATACAACTAGGCCTTGGACTGGCCAAATACACGTTTTATGTCAACAACTTCAATACCATGGTAGCATAGCGCAATCAGCAAACCTACCTCTTAAGATATTTCAAGGTCTCTAATTACAGTGATACAAAACTTCTGGATGTAGATTCCACACTTCAACCAACAACAATGTACTCTAGTTCTCAACAGGTCTAGCTGGCACAGCACCTGGCCAGACATTGTCAACCAACCAGACTCCCAACCCACCTTTGGATTAAGCCCTCAGTGGGGATGACCCTCATGGACATGTGGATGTAGATGACAGTCTAGTCCATCTGGGCAGCCTGGTCAGATGGCAACAGTGAGTCAACAGTGAGTCTGACAGTGCCCACAACAACACAACCCACCCCAGTTACTTCTACATCACAGACAACAACGTGCCCCCAAACAGTGTACCTAGCACAGTTGCTACCATCTTGTACCCCCAGTCCTGGATCCTGAGGTGCAAATTAACAATCCTGACACTGAGGGTCCAGGACCTAGTTGGAGAGGAAAAGCCTGCTCAACTAACCGTTGTGTTCTTCCATGGGCCTCAAAGAAGCACACTTCCCCTGATGTAGTTGGATTCATCAGCGGTGTTAACAATCAAGGATGGTTGGGATCTGCTGAGTCTCCTGTTTTGTAATGAGACCTAAGTGTCACAATGAGTTACACATTTCCTGACTAGAGCACTTGACATTGCACACACAACATTAGGAGACATGTGACTTACCAACAAGCCAGGCCCCCTCTGGTTGCAGTTGTGACATCAGCTGGGGTATGGTGCTGTTTCACATTAACAAAGGGATCATGGGCTGAACCTGGGAACTGAGTACAGACCTTAAAAATGTACAAATCTGACAAGCAGACAACTTGCACAATGAAAGAATGGAAGTGCTTCCTGTTTTGGTAGACTTGTTCACTGTCATACAGTGGCACCAATTCAATATGGGTGCCATCAATGGCTCCCACAACATGTGGGAGGTTACCAAATCCATAGAAGTCGACCTTTACATTGGCTAAATCCTCACTTCTAGGGAACCTGATATAGCCATCAATGTGTTTCATCAATGCTGATAGCACGTCCTTTAAAACACCACTGAACATATGTTATGATATACCACCAGATATATCCACTGCATATTGAAATTACCCTGTGGCCAGGAATTGTAATACTGCTATGAGTCTCACAACGGGTGGCATACATGTCGGATTATTGTTTTGAGGCAATAGATTTGGCTCCAACTGACGACATTAATTGGGATTGTTTGCCTACTACAATGGAATTGCTTTATTACGTGACATTCTTCCATGATCTGGAGTTCTGGAAATGGATGGTAGACTGGAGGTTGTCACCTCCTCCCTCTCCCAGGGTACCTGTGTGGAATTAAATGATTTGGAGTATTAGTCACTGTGTCCGAACCAACATATGTGATGAGTAAGACCAAAGTCATGGACAAAACATTACTGACTGGAAATACGTTACACACATTACACATGAACCCTGTCTACTACTCAAGGTCCCCCATGCTTGTCTAGACACCCACCTGCTCCTTTTGTGTCCCTTGATATTGTAAAGTATGTTCAGACTGCCACAAATACTGTTATTGGCAATACAGTGCACCAGCAAAGTCCTACACTGATGATTGTGTAGGAGAATCTACATAGCAAGGGTACCTTACATATGTTGAGATGTTACTACAGATTTATAGATGTTATGACACATTTCACAAACTCCAAAACTGTAGTTTCAATAGCCAAAATGGCGGATGCCTGACCTCATTCATTGGACTTTAGGAACCTCCCACTGCCAGCAGAAGTCGACTGCACAGTGGGCAGGTTCAACCACAATAGACACAGCAATAGGCTAAAATTGGTGACTGTGACAGTCGCGGTCCAATGGCTGTGCCCGTTGATGGTAATAAGTGCATACGTGGTGTACATGTATGGCGCAGTTTGGGGAAATAACTAATTTCCCTTCTGGCACTGCTGCCATCAGCAGCTCCACTACTTCAGCTGCTGTGTGTCACCTCTGGGAGCAATCATGCCAGGCAAAGCAGGTGAAAGGGCCCCTGCCTTCTCTCCAGAGGAGCTGAAGAGGCTTGTGGAAGAGGCCCTTCCCCTTTATGGGCAGCTCTATGGCTTGCTCACCAGAGGAGCAAGTAACTACCTCATTGGCATATTTGATTCTGTGCAACACTATCATTCCCCTCCTCAAAGGGTACAATGTGCCTCTGAGTCCCAGTGAGTTATTTGGGTGCCTGGTGTCACAATCTGTCACAATCTGTAGTCCATATATAGGATGTACAGGTTGTGGACTCAGGAGCCATGTTCTCTGTGTATTTCAAATGTCCATTGTGTTGTGGGATGTGTGATAAGCCCTAGATCCTCTTTCTGTTGAATTCTTATATCTAGGCAAGTAAACATTACAGCCAAATTGTGATATTTCTTATGATCTGATGATGGTAAATAATACAGTAAATGTATTTGCATTCCAGCATGATCTGTGTATGTGTACTTTTTGAGTCAGTTGAGGAGGTTGTTAGCAATGTGTAAAGTCCCACAGATCATGCAGCCCAGATCAGGCCTTGAAAAACTGCTGTATGAGAACAATGTAAAATTCAGGGAGCCCTTCAGAGTGCCACACAACCATGAGCTCACATATGGGAGGGCCACAGAACGCACTATAATGCATGGAAGTGATGGAAATGTGACATGTAGGTTCTGTATGCTCAGCCTGTCAAAGCCTTTTCACAGTATGGGACTTAGCCCAGGCTGGCGCACAGTAACTGTGGCAATGCAACTGAGGCACTGGGCTCAGTCCCTCTGACCTGCAAATCCTTGGATGTGGCCAAAATAACACTTCAGAAGCAAGATATGGTCTGACTACATTAGGAATGGGGACTGAGGTAACCAACTGAATTGGTACTTATTCCCTTTGACCCTCCTTGTCAATGGTCACATGTCTGTTGTCACCTTTCCTTAATTCTTGTTTGTACAGTACAGGCTTATTGCACAAGTGACATACCCACAGTGCAGACGGTTCGTTAATTTAGGGGAGATCATGACATGTGACTCACTAGCTTTGTTACGTGAACCAATCAGACCAAGCATACCTTGGTATGTTGAATATCATCACTATTGGAGTGCCACTTGAAGCTTTCAGTGACACCCATACCAGCCCTTTCATTGTCACCTAAGTCTTAGGGTGTAGTCTGTACCATGGTTGTTGTCTGTATGGACATAGGCAACGAGTCAATGTGCCTGGATGTAAAGGTGTCTGTATAGTCATGCACATGTAGTTTATCCTTCACAAGGTCAAAATCGTGTGCTGTGTTTCATAGTGGCTCACAGCACAGTATATGTTGCTTGGCCCAGGACCACATGATGTCAGTGGGCTTACTTAGTCAGTGTAGGCCATGACCAGGGTTGTGGTTACTCAGCAGATAACTCGAAAAGTGTGTATTTATGACCCTGTACTTATCACCATGTGTGCTTCACACATGTAGTATGTTGGGAATTACAAAATGCTTGTGCTCAGGGGCATATTTATACTCTGTTTGCGCCGGAATTGCGTCGGTTTTTTTGACGCAATTCCGACTCAAAACTAACTCCAAATTTATACTTTGGCGTTAGACGCGTCTAGCGCCAAAGTCCATGGAGTTTGCGTCATTTTTTTGCGTGGACACCTACTTTGCGTTAATGATATGCAAGGTAGGCGTTCCCGTCTAAAAAATTGACTCCGAGGCATGTGCGCCGTATTTACACTCCCGGGCAAAATTCACGCCCAGGAGTGGGCGGGTCAAAAAAAATGACGTACGGCCGCTTTTGCGCCGTTTTTTAGTGCCTGGTCAGGGCAGGCGTTAAGGGACCTGTGGGCTTGGAAGGAGCCCAGAGGTGCCCTCCCAAGCCCCCAGGGACACCCCCTGCCACCCTTGCCCACCCCAGGAGGACACCCAAGGCTGGAGGGACCCATCCCAGGGACATTAAGGTAAGTTCAGGTAAGTTTTTTTTATTTATTTTTTTGTGGCATAGGGGGGCCTGATTTGTGCCCCCCTACATGCCACTATGCCCAATGACCATGCCCAGGGGACATAAGTCCCCTGGGCATGGCCATTGGGCAAGGGGGCATGACTCCTGTCTTTGCTAAGACAGGAGTCATTTCAATGGGGGTTGGGAGTAAAAAAAATGGGGCAAATCTGGTTGAGGTGAAAAATTTGCCTCAGCCTGACTTGCCCCATTTTTTGGCGCCCAAGCTCCATATCCCCCTACGCCGGCGCTGCCTGGTGTACGTCGTTTTTTTTTCACGCACACCAGGCAGCGCCGGCGGCTAACGCCGGCTAACGTCATTAAATAAATACGGCGCCCGCATGGCGCTTCAGAATGGCGTTAGCCGGCACTAATTATTTTGACGCAAAACTGCGTTAGCGCAGTTTTGCGTCAAAAAGTATAAATATGGCCCTAAGTGTTTCCAAAATGTGTGCTAAACAACCAGTTACCCAAAAAATGTGCAATTGTGACCTATTCATTTGTCTATTGCAACCATAGAGATCAATGCCCATCAGAAGCAAAGGATTTGGAGAGCCATCGCCCATGACCCCGGGGGTCTATCACCAGTGGAGCATCCACAGTCACAAAAGGTGGGAAGACCTGGGCCACCGGGCTCGGAAAATCATGGAGGTCCATCTGGGGCTGTTCTCTCAATGTGGGAGGGGCGCATGCTGGACCCTGACCCCCCAACAGTCTCCTTTTCTTCAGTGCATCAGCCCCAATATCAAACAATATGACATGATAGATCACTGCACTCAGCCATGTGTCTGCTCAAGAGAGTATTTTGGCATCTGTACGCAACAAACCACTTGTCTTCAGTGTGTTAAAAGTGCTGGTGTGTCACTACTCACTACTGTCTCTCATGTGATTGTCACCATCAACATGTGGCATAGCATACATTGTCCTTTGGGTGCAGTCACTGAGCAATACTTGGTAAATAGGGAATGTACAGTTACATGATTTGGGGAACATCACTGCTGGCATCAGTATTTGTGCCTACATGTTAGTATGTGTACCTTGCACTTGTAGTACCATTTCCACTACTGTTTCATACATGATCTACCTGTCTTTGTGGAATGATGTTTGATTCCATCACATGTGTGCATGCAAAAATCTATTGGAAACTAGTTTTATATAATGGGTATGCAGTTGTTGTGGTACCACAGACAGGAGTGTGTCAACATTGTTTGTTGGGTCACATATACCCTAACCTGGTACTTTGGTCACATATACCCTAACCTGGTACTCCATGTCATTTATCATGTAAAATTGCAGAATCAATGAAGGACATGACAGGTAGGCCTATAGTAATTACTAGCAATGTGCATTTACATGCCATTGATGTTGAATCATTTGGCTAAGTTCTTTGCACATGTTAATTGATGGCGGTTCATTACCTGACTGTTGACTTGCATCAGGGAGTGACATGCAGAAATGTTGGAATTATATGTCAGTGTGTATACTCCGTAATCCAATGGAAGTACCACAGTACCACTGGTCACAAAACATCAGACATAGAGGGACACAGTGGCCCAGAGAGTGAGAGGAGTGTCACGGAACACCAGCTCAACATCATCTTCTTCCGAGTCGACCTCCAGTGGACACTTCCTAGTGGTGGAGGAACACTCAGGACCTACATCTGTTAAATTCTTGCCTGCCACCCCAACTTCCATCTCCACCCTCCCTGTTGCTCCCCACCCAGGCAGACAGGCACACTCCCCAAGAGGGTAGCTGTCTCCTTTGCGCCAGGCAACTCAGCCCACCCCAGCCCCACCCCTGTTACCCCTGCTTCCCTGCGTGGGAAGGCTATTGACCTTGTAAACTCCATGACCGGGTTGTGGCCAGGAGTTTCACTTAGCTCCACCAGCCTGCCCCCGTACCCCTGTGACTGTCGACTGCCGCCTGGACAGCAGTTCAAGGCCCTCCTCCACCCCACCCTCTTAATGGCACCAGCTGTGCGGAGCCCCGTGTAAACTCCCTGACTGGGTTCTGGCCAGGAGTTTCACTTGGCTCCACCAGCCTGCCCACGTGCCCATGTGACTGTCAACTGCCGCCTGGACAGCAGTCCGAGGCCCTCCTCCACCCCCAGGCACCCGCTTGAGCCTCATCCCTGGTGCCTAGTGGTAGGCTTTCCCTGCTTTCATCGCGTGAGTAATCCTTTCTGTGTTTGCTATAATCTGTTTCTGTGATTTATATTGCCGTGTATTCTTGCTGTGTTGCTATAAACTGTTTAAGCTATTTGTATTGCTGTGTATTCTTGCCGTGTTGCTAGAATCTGTTGAAGCTATTTGTATTGCCGTGTATTCTTGCCGTGTTGCTAGAATCTGTTTAAGCTATTTGTATTGCCGTGTATTCTTGCCGTGTTGCTAGAATCTGTTTAAGCTATTTGTATTGCTGTGCATTCTTGCTGTGTTGCTAGAATCTGTTAAAGTTATCTGTACTGCCGTTTATTCTTGTCGTGTTTTTCTGCACTTCTCTGACCCCCTGCCCCCACCTGTATATCTTTCGTTTTGCCGGCTCTCACCGCCCGTTTCTTGCTACTGGCCGGTCTATGCTCCCCCTGCCGCTGCCTCCCCTGCGGCCCCGCCCCCCTTGCACACCCATTGGCCCTCCCTCCCAGCTGGTCCACCCTCCCAACCCACCCTCTTAATGGTGGCTGCTGCGCAGCCACACAGTAGACGTGCGCAGCGGGTGCGCGGCTGGTGCGCCACTGGTGCACCAGAGGCAAGCCCGTCTGCACCCGTCCACGCCTGGACCGCACCCAGTGCCAGCTACCCTGGTCCCCCGACCCAGACCCCACCAGACAACACTACTTAACATCCACACTTCACTCCCTCAACCGGGGACTACTCCCCGCCTTCACCCAAGCCAACCCCAAATACACGCAGGGACCTTTCACCTGCTATGCCTGCTGGTTCTCCTGCTCCCCCACAAACACAAGATACACCCACATGCCCCACCCCAACGCTCCCCACAACAAACACCACAACCTTGACACAGAAGACTCTCACACAGTCCCAACCCACCCCAACAGACCCTACCCCTACACCAACAAGCCCCGCAACACGAACACACTCCACAACAACACCACCACAACCCACAGCAACACCAAACCCCCCCACACCAACACCATTGCGCACCACAACAATAACAGCCCCCACAACTACCTCAACTGCATACTCCTAAACACCCGTTCCTTACACAAGCATGCCATCGAACTCTGGGACCTTATCACATCACACTCACCAGACATTGTCTTCCTCATGGAAACTTGGATGAACAACTCATCTGAGCCTGACAGAGCCACAGCCACCCCAGATGGATACAAATTCCATTGCGGAGACTGTTTAAACAAACCAAGAGGCGGCATCGCCATTATACACAAAAACACCATTAAGGTCACCACCAACACACATGACACCCTAGACAGCGCAGAACACATGCATTTCCTAATTCACATAAACAACAACCCCACCCTCAGAGGAACCCTTATCTACAGACCACCAGGGCCTTGTCCCCCTTCTGTGACGCCATCGCTGACACCATCAGCCCTCAGGCCCTCACCTCCACGGACTACATCCTCCTCAGTGACTTTAACTTTCACCTGGAAAACCCCCACGACCACAACTCCTCATCCCTTCTGGATAACCTCACGAACCTCGGACTCAAGCAACTGGTCATAGCACCCACCCACTCAGCAGGACACACACTAGATGTAATCTTCACCTCGAGCAACCACATAACCTACACTCACACCACCGAACTCCACTGGACTGACCACCACTGCGT
Source organism: Pleurodeles waltl (assembly GCF_031143425.1). Taxonomy (NCBI): domain Eukaryota; kingdom Metazoa; phylum Chordata; class Amphibia; order Caudata; family Salamandridae; genus Pleurodeles; species Pleurodeles waltl. The sequence goes on from NC_090443.1 coordinate 775,130,642, forward strand.
CCACTTCTCCTTCTCCAAACCCCCCACACACGACCACCAACACACCACACCCTACCGTATGTGGGACAAGATCCCCACAGAACACCTGAACTCCCAACTCGTGCAGCACCCCCCTACACCAACGACCCCAACATTGCTGCCCATAACCACACACAATGGATCACAACCTGCGCCCCTTCAGAAGAAACATCACCACCCGCAACATCAAGAAAGCCCCCTGGTTCACCACTGAACTCCAAGCCTCCAAATGTGAATGCCGCAAAATGGAGAAAGCTTGGCGACAGGAACCCTCAACCACCAACTTATCCAACCTCAAAACCACCATTCGCAAACACCACCAACTCATACGCACCACCAAAAGAGCATACTACAAGGAACGTATAGACAGTAAATCTCACAACAGCAAGGAACTATTTACCATCATCAAAGAGCTCTCCAAACCCAAAGCCAGGAACATCGACCCCACGCACACACAACTCCTCTGCGACTCCCTCTCCAAACATTTCCACCGCAAAATCTTAGACATACACAACAGTTTCACACCTCACGCACCCGCCACACACACCACCGACTTGATCAGAAAAGACCCACCACCCCCCTAACCTACTACTCACCTGGGCCCCTACCAATGATGAAGAAACTGAAAAACCGATTAATTCCATCTACTCAGGCTCCCCCTCACACCCCTGCCCACACCGCATTTACAGCAAAGCCAGCCCAACCATCGCTCCCAAGCTTCGCAACATAATCAATAGCTCTTTCAACGCCCCCACCTTCCCAGACCCCTGGAAGCACGCAGAAATCACAGCACTCCTGAAAAAGCCCAAAGCAGACCTTGATGACCTCACCAACTACCACCCAATTTCACTCCTCCCCTTCCCCACCAAGGTCGCTGAGAAACTAGTGAACACCCGCCTGTCTCACTTCCTAGAGGAAAGCAACACACTCAACGCCTCCCAGTCTGGGTTCCGCAAGAAACACAGCACTGAGACCGCCCTCCTCGCATGCACTGACATCAGAACCAGAGTCGACAAGGGCGACACCATCACACTCATCCTCCTGGACCTCTCCACTGCCTTCGACACTGTCTGCCATCAAACACTCCGCACACGTCTCCACAACGCAGGTATTCGACACAAGGCCCTAGACTGGCTGACCTCCTTCCTCACCGAAAGAACCCAGAAAGTCTGCCTCCCTCCCTTCCACTCCACAACCACCAAAATCATCTGCGGAGTCCCCCAAAGGTCCTCCCTCAGCCCTACCCTTTTCAACATTTACAAGACCCCGCTCGCCAACATCCTCCGACCACACGGAATCACCATCATATCCTACGCAGACGACACCCAGCTCATCATCTCCCTCATCCGAAACCCTACCACCACCAAAACCAACCTGCACGCTGGACTCCATGACACCGCAACATGGATGACAGCTAACCACCTCAAAGCTCAACTCCAACAAAACCAAAGTCATCATTTTGACCCCAACAAAACCATATGGGACGACTCCTGGTGGCCCACCTCCCTAGGCCCCCCACCAACACCCTCAAACCACACACGTAACCTCGGCATCATCCTGGACCCCTCCCTCTCCATGACCCAGCAAATCAACGCCATCACCTCCTCCTACTTCAATACACTCTACATACTGCAAAAAACCTTCAAATGGATATCCATAGAGACCAGAAAGACCGTCACCCACGCACTCACCAGCAGCAGGCTAGACTACAGTAACGCCTTCTACGCCGGCACCACACTAAAACTCAAACGCAAACTCCAGAGAATCCAGAACGCAGCCGCCCGCCTCATCCTGGACCTCCCACACCATGAACACATCTCTCCACACCTCAGATCCCTTCACTGGCTTCCGATCGACAAGAGGATCACCTTCAAAATCCTCATCCACGCACACAAATCCCTCCACAACGCAGGACCAAACTACCTCATTGAAAGAGTGAACTTCCACACACCCACTCGCCACCTCTGCTCTGCCAACCTCACTCTCGCCATAGTCCCCCGCATCCAACGCACCACCACCGGAGGCAGATCCTTCTCCTACCACGCCCCCTAGGCCTGGAACTCCCTCCCCCCCAACTTCTGCAACACTCAGAACCTCCTGTTCTTCAGAAACAACCTCAAGACGTGGCTGTTCGAACAGTAATCCTCCTCCCCACCCTCCACCAGCGCCTTGAGACCCTCACAGGTGAGTAGCGCGCTCTATACATTTTTTTGATTGATTGATTGATTGACCTTGTGAGGAGCATCTCTGTGAGTCTGACTGTCATTCTGAATGTCATCCAGGTGCAGGGGAGCCAGCTCCAACAGATGGTTGTGTACCTGGAAGGCATTCACAGTGCTATGTCTGGCCTGCAGAGATCTTTTCAGGCTCTGGCCTCCTTCCTCATTGCAGCCTTCCACCGCCACAATCCTCGTCTCCACCTTCCTCTTCCCCATCCAATTTCCTTATTCATATACCTGTCCCAAGCACATGCATGAATACGCACAAATACACCTCAACTGACATAAGCAGCATACTTATACACAAACAACATAAGACATACACGCATTTAGCAGACATTCATGCCACTCACACCCACCACCACATACATCATACCCCCAGATACCACCTCAACACCCACATCCACAACTCACACCATACCCCAGACACCACCCCAACACCTGCAGACAAAGCCACCACTCATCCTATACCCCCAGATACCACCCACTACTCAAACATACTCCCAGACATCACCCCATCACCCACAGACACAGCCACCACTCTCACCATACACCCAGACCACCACCCCCCACAAAGACACATCCACCATTCACACCTTACCCATCACATCCACATCATAGCCACAAGACATGCAAATGCAAATGCCCACACTCACACACGCAACAGATAACCAGAAAACACAAACATACCTCATAAACACACACACCAGCACCAACAGCCACACCCAAACCTGACACAAGCATTTCCTCAACCTCCCAACTCTTAATCCGTCCTAATCACCCTACCAATTTTCCTCAAGAAAGTTTCATGTTTGCCCTTTGTCCTTATCCATGTGAAACCTCCCAAAACAAAAAGGACCCTGCCCACATCCCAACCCATTCTTTCCACGTCCAACTCCTCCCCTGTGACACCTGCCCCCCTGAAACAAGCCATATCCCTACCAAACCCAAAAAGAAGCCTACCCCTCCCAAAGTGAAGCCCAACCCTCCCAAGACCAAACCCACCCATCTTAAACCTAACCCCACCCCACCCAAGGGTGATCATTGAGGTGCCTGGAATGCCCAGTAGATACCCGTTCCTGTGGAGGTCCCTGTGGCAGTGATCTGTGAGGAAAGTTGTGGGGCACAGCAGTGTGCTCAGCACATCTGATACAAGGACTGGCCCTTGGCCTTTTTTCCATTTTTGGAGTGTTGAAAATAAACATCAGTTGGTTGGTATGCTACACATTGCTCCTGCTATTACTTTTCTTTCTTTTTGATGTCCATGAATAATTTGTGTTGGATGACTACAGTTGTGTTTGTTTCACCCTGCTTGATGGTCCATTGGATGTGATGGTAAGATCGGACTTTGGAATCAGTGCTGGAGTCACCCAGGACAAGGGGAAATGTCCAATCAATGGATGTGTGGGATGTAATCCAATTGGGATGGCATTGCAGTGGGTGGTGTTTCATATAGTAAGTATTTCATCTTGGCTTGGCCAATGTCAACATCTATTGGGTCATATTTCTCTCCCTGGTGTAGATTGAACATTCATATCATGTGTGCAAGCTCGAAGTGTGTTTGTGCACAAATGGAGTTTATTAATTTATGCTGCTTTCCTATACATTTGAATGGGCATGTGTCCATTTTATTGTGTGCACCTTACATCTATTTTATCTAAATGTGTCACAGATGCTGTTACTGCTGTTTTTCCTTTCTAGACTTGCACTTACACATTTGCTACATAGGCATGAAACTTGGTTATACTATTGGTTGCCCCTGATATTCATCAAGCCACAGTTCCTGTGCAAATAGTGGTTTTGAGGCATGTGCAAAGTGAAATGTGTCCCAGGGCAGCAGCCTTCCTAGGGTCCCCCAGACACCCCCATGCCTATTCTGCAGGGATTGTTTAAAGTGGAGCTTTGGATGTTTGTCATACAAATTATTCTGCATCCCATTCACCCTACATTCTCTTGCAATGTGGGTGATATGTGTGAGTTCATGCAATATGATTTTGCAGGGAAGGTGTGTTTGGGTTCATTGGCACATCTATACAGATGTATATATTATGCCACAACAGGCCATGGCATGTGAACAATGTAAGGGTGTCACTTCAATTTTTAGATGTGCTATTGATGAGGATTTGCTGTTGTGTAACAAAGTATTATGGACACATCAATATCCCTGAAATGGGATGTGCACACATGTCAAGTTTTGTAGAGTGCAGCAGTGCAAGGTCAGTGACCTGGCCAATGGGGGTGTAATGGGGCTGGGACTGGGTCATACGGTGTGTACAAGGCCGCCACACAAAATATATCTGTGCCACATACCAGGCTAATGGTGACCGTAGATTTGCTGTGGAGATGGAGGAAACGTGTAAGTGTTTGGCTTACCGCCAGTTTCATCCATGATGTGTTGATTTTGTGCACCATTGAGCAGCACAAGCAGTGGCAGGACGTGAACGATCGGCTCCAAAATGGCACAGGATGTGCGACACTCACTGCAGGTGAGTTTCTGCCTTATATCTCTCCAATTCCACCTTCTCAGATATGGTGGTTGGACTGCCACAGTCACATCAACCGAAAGCAACATCATAATTGGGCCAGCGGGAACACCAGTGGTCAGCACTCGACAGGGGTATTGGCCTATTTCGCCACCACAATCTAGTGTTGCTGGCGGTGTCGGCGAGAATGAGCAATCTTATGTCTATGCAACCACATGTATCATAATACGGTAGTTGTGCCCCCATCACCTTGGTCCCTGGCGCGCCAAATTCATAATTAGGTCCTTGGTCTCCTGCCCTACAATATTTATATAAGTGGGGGCCTAAAAAATAAAGAAGTGTCTATTTTTGCTGTGATCCTACAGGCCACCAGTGGGAGCACAGCAAAAACAAGTAAGAAAATGTTAGCCTGACATTTTTTTTTAAATTATTTGGAGAGAGGGCATGAGTGGGGCGCTCTTCCTGTGCCACATTGTCAGGGAGCTGGCAAAGGGATGAGACCCTAAGGCCAGCTCACTTACTATGTGGCTCAGGGAGGGGGCTGCAATGGCCCCCCTCCAATTTTTAATAAAAATACAACACCAGGGTATGGAGTTCACAGGGCCTAATAAGGCTCAGGGAAGAGGCCAAAGCAGACCCTCCCTTTTATAATGTCATGCCGCCCTGGGGGGATTGGGTCCCTGGGGCGTAAGAAAGCTTGGGGAGGGGGGCCACACAGCCACCTTTCCCTTTAAAAAAATGGATGGCCCTGGGGATGGGGTCCCCGGGGCAAAAAGAGGCTAGGAGTGGGGGAGCATATGGCACCCTTCCCATTTTAAAAAACAGATGGCCCCAGGGCATGGGGTCCCTGACGCATTAGTAGGCTCAGGGAAGGAGGTTGCATGGCCCCCCACACCATATTAAAAATGAACAGCTCCTGGGGATGCCCTGGGGACCTAATAAAGCTTGGACAGAGGGGCGCACGACCCTTACCATTTTTATTACATTTAGCCTTGAGGGATGGAGTCCACAGGACCTACTAGGAAGCAAAACGCCAAAGTTGTCACTTACATAAAACATCACTTTCATGTTTGCTTTTTCAGTGACATATTTGTATGACAACATGCTCAAGGCATCAGTATAAAAATGATTATATATGTTTGTCACAGGAGCAATGCTAGCATCTACACTTTCCTGAACCCACTGACAACATGCAAAGAATGTTTATGCTGATCAGATGTACATTACAGGAAATGGGAATGGGATGTCACAAAAAGAAACATAGACAGTGATCATCTTCAGCTCGCCAGTTCCTGGTGCCAGGCTGAGCCTGCACTGCAAGAGCACTGATAACTTCAGGAAACTGTGGTTTCTGGTCAATAATACTACAGTTAATTAGTTCTACTATAACATCAGAAGTACCTTGTTGAAATCTCTGTATATTTCATACTCAGTGGTTCCTGATAAATCTATGACTTCCTATAGCTCAATGATAAGATTAACCTCTGTAAATCAGTTATGAAATTACTTCAACTGAAATTACATTCTTATAGTTACATCTACCTTCCATGAGTTAGACATCAAGTCAAGAATAATTCTCAATACACTTAATTAGCGGTAACATAAAATTCTCAATTGTATTGTGCATTCACTGTTGGCAATATACATTCACTTCTCCACTGCTAGCAATACCTGAATATCAATTGTGATTCAAGAAAAATAAACAATGTTTGTACAGTGTAGAGGATTCAATAGGTACTTCAGTTAATAGCTGCAATAGAGTGTGAATTCCTAGAAAGGATGATTCCAGTTCAAAGAGTTTGTAATCCCTGAAAGGAGAACTCAAATGCAAAAGAGCAAATGAAAAGGTCTACCACCTTGAAATATAATGTTTATTTATTCTTAGAACAAGGTGCTTGACAAATCTTGATGAAATGGCAATGGATTTTACTCTCTTGGCAACAAGATTTCAGGTTCTAGCAACTATGGGTCTCATTACAAGTTTGGCAGCAGTCCGACCGCAGGTGGGTTGGTAGTTGGACAGCCGTATTATGAGTCATGCGGGCCTATGGAGCAAAGACCGCTGCGGTTCCGCCAGCACCGCCAGGCAGCGCAGACCACGGTGTTCACAAGGCAGCACAAACAGGCCAGACAGTGTTTCTGCCGGACCCATTATGAGGTTGTATACCACCAATGGGATCATATTTGGTTTGGATTTGGAATGGGTGGGTTTGGGAAGGGTGGACTGCTTCTTTGAGGGTCGGACTTTTTCTCAGGTGTGAGGGGTATGAGTGTTTTCAGGGGGGGCAGGTGTGACAGGGGATAACTTGGAGATGGTTTGGGATGTGGGTCATGTCCTCTTGGGTTTGGGAGGGGGTGAAGGGAACAGGGGAAAGGTCAAACAAAAAACGTTCCTTAGGAACACAGGGATGGTCATCAGAAGGAGGTGGGGATTTGGAGGTTGAGGGAGTGGTTGTCTGCTGTGTTGGTGTAGATGTCATGGGTGTGTGCAAGTGTGATATATGCTTATGTTTGAGTGGTGTCTGTTGCATGTGTGAGTGTGGGTATTTGTGTGTCTTGAGGGACTGGGAGGTGGAGATGCTGGGTGATGGAGTGGTGGATGTTTGTGTCTGTTAGGGTGGTGTCTGTGGGTATGCTTGCAGTGGTGGATGTGTGTGTGTGTGTGTCGGGGTGGAGTCTGCAGGTATGGTAGATGCAGTGGATGTTTGTTTGTCTGTTGGGGTGGTGTCTGCAGGTATGATGGGTGTGCCACTGCCTGTTGTGTTGGTGCCTGTGGGTATGCTTGATATGGTGTGTAAGCCAGTGGTTGTGTATGGGGAAGTGATGGCTAATGTTCTGTGTCTGGGTGTATGTTTAGTTGTTACAACCCGGTGTGTGTTTATGTGTGCTGCTTTTGAGTGTTGAGGTGTGGGTGTGCGGATATGTCTCTGTGCTTGTGATAGGTAGGGGAATAGGGGATTTGGATTGGGAAGAGGGAGGTTGAGGGGGACAGAAGGTGGGGGTTGACTGGGTGCCATCCTTGAGGAGGCCAGAAACTGTAAAGATCTCTGTAGGCCATTCATGGCACTATGAATGCCTTCCAGGAAAGCATCGGTCTGATGAATGTTGGCTGGCCAACCCCTGGATAGCATTCACAATGGCGGTCTGACCCACCGAGATAATCCTTTAGGAGGTCAATAGTCTCCTAAATCAGGGCAGCAGGGGTAACAGGGACTGGGGCAGAGGTACCTGCAGCAAAGGAGATGCCCCCGCTCTGGGGTGAGTGGGCACAGCCAATTGGGTGGGGAGGAACAGGGAGGGAGGCGATAGAACTGGGGGTGGCGTACAAAGATGGTACAGCAGCATGTATCGATGGGTCTGCCACCACTACAGAGTGGCCACTGAAGGAAGAGTCTGATGATGATGAGGATGTAGACCCGATCTCCCCCGTGACATTCCCCTCACTCTCCGGGTGACTGGGTACCTCTGTGTCAGTGGTATCTCGACCTGAGGTCCCGTGGCCAGATGCTTCCCCACTTGGCCATTCTGTCTCCTTCACTGCCCTCAGCTGATCATGAAAATACAAAAAGAAATAGGGTCATCACATGTCCATGATCACACTGTGATTAGCAAACATTACCAAGATGTCAACAAAAAAACTCCATCTAAGTAGCCCCTACATATACCATATCATATGCATGCATAGCATATGAACTGCCAAAAGTTGCCCATAGGAAAATCAGGATCTCAGACAACTAAAATTGCATGGCTGAAGTTGTGCAATCACAGTAGCAATTGAACAAGTAGGAGACCTCATCACCTTCAATGCTTTACCTCATGGAGCATACATCACTTACCTGTTGTCATACAATAGTAAGCCAGTGCCAACAGCATTCACACAGATCCCACATGTAGACATCTATTTGTCATATACACAATAACACAGCTATAAAAATTATGCTCCCAGAACATGCTATGTTGTGGACAACAGTACAATAGCCTGGAGAAGGTGACATGGAAATACTCATGTCACACTGGCAACATATCAACAATGCACACTTCACCAAAGTGAAAATTGTTCCAATGGAGTCACGGAGGTAGTACTAATGTTGCTCAGATATGCCACATATTTGGCATAGAAATGCACAATGTAGACAAAATTAGCAAAATGTCAGGGAGATATGTCTTTAAAATCTATCTACAATACAATGAATGAGCAAGACTCAGGGAAATCACTACTAATGTCTTCCATCCCTTACAATGACATAATCTGAGTGCATCAGTAAACATCATTAGTCCTTTGGATGTTTGAAAGGAGCAGAGATGTGCAAGTACTCATATAAGGCCCTCAACATGATGCTCAATGGGAAGCTACATCACTGTCTCCATTTTCAAATCAAATCAAATCATTAACATTTATAAAGCGCGCTACTCACCCGTGCGGGTCTCAAGGCGCTAGGGGGGAAAGGGGGGGTTATCGCTGCTCGAACAGCCAAGTCTTTAGGAGTCTCCGGAAAGCGGAGTGGTCCTGGGTGGTCCTGAGGCTGGTGGGGAGGGAGTTCCAGGTCTTGGCCGCCAGGAAGGAGAAAGATCTCCCACCCGCCGTGGAGCGGCGGGTGCGAGGGACGGCAGCAAGTGCGAGGCCAGCGGAGCGGAGGGGGCGGGTAGGGACGTAGAAGCTGAGGCGTCTGTTGAGGTATTCCGGTCCCTTGTTGTGGAGGGCTTTGTGTGCGTGGGTGAGAAGACGGAAGGTGATCCTTTTGCTGACTGGGAGCCAATGCAGGTGTCTCAGGTGTGCGGAGATGTGGCTGTTGCGGGGTACGTCGAGGATGAGGCGGGCCGAGGCGTTTTGGATGCGTTGCAGGCGGTTTTGGAGTTTGGCGGTGGTCCCGGCGTAGAGGGTGTTGCCGTAGTCCAGGCGACTCGTGACAAGGGCGTGGGTCACGGTTTTTCTGGTGTCGGCGGGGATCCAGCGGAAGATCTTGCGGAGCATGCGGAGAGTGAGGAAGCAGGCGGAGGACACGGCGTTGACTTGCTTGGTCATGGTGAGAAGAGGGTCCAAGATGAAGCCGAGGTTGCGGGCGTGGTCTGCGGGGGTTGGTGCGGTGCCGAGGGCCGTGGGCCACCAGGAGTCGTCCCAGGCGGACGGGGTGTTGCCGAGGATGAGGACTTCCGTTTTTTCAGAGTTCAGCTTTAGGCGGCTGAGCCTCATCCAATCTGCGACGTCCTTCATACCCTCTTGTAGGTTGGTCTTGGCGCTGGCGGGGTCCTTGGTGAGGGAGAGTACAAGTTGGGTGTCGTCGGCGTAGGAGGTGATGATGATGTCGTGCTTGCGTACGATGTCGGCGAGGGGGCTCATGTAGACATTGAAGAGTGTCGGGCTGAGCGATGAGCCTTGAGGTACGCCGCAGATGATCTTGGTGGGTTCTGAGCGAAACGGAGGGAGGTAAACTCTTTGGGAGCGGTTAGCGAGGAAGGAGGCGATCCAGTCCAGGGCCTGGCCTTGGATCCCGGTGGAGCGTAGGCGGGTGATTAGGGTGCGGTGACAGACGGTGTCAAAGGCAGCCGAGAGGTCGAGGAGAATGAGGGCGACTGTTTCACCGTTGTCCATCAGGGTTCTGATGTCGTCTGTGACTGAGATGAGGGCGGTTTCCGTGCTGTGGTTGGTTCGGAATCCGGTTTGTGAAGGGTCGAGCAGGTTGTTGTCTTCCAGGAAGGTGGTCAGCTGTTTGTTGACGGTCTTTTCTATTACCTTGGCTGGGAAAGGTAGAAGAGAGATGGGGCGGAAGTTTTTCAGGTCGCTTGGGTCAGCCGTAGGTTTCTTTAGTAGGGCGTTGACTTCAGCGTGCTTCCAGCATTCGGGGAAGGTAGCAGAAGAAAAAGAAGAGTTGATGACGGTCTGGAGGTGCGGGGCGATGATGTCGTCGGCTTTGTTAAAGATGAAGTGCGGGCAGGGGTCCGAAGGGGCGCCGGAGTGGATAGAGTTCATGATGGATTTGGTTTCTTCCGTGTTGATGTGGGTCCAGTTGTTGAGGGTGATGTCCAGGGAAGCGGGTTCAGTGGTGTATGGTTGGGTCTGGTGTCCGAAGCTGTCGTGGAGGTCGCTGATCTTGCGATGGAAGAAAGTGGCGAGGGATTCGCACAAATCCTGTGAGGGCGTGACGGCGTTGGCGCTGGCGCTGGGGTTGGAGAACTCTTTGACGATGCTGAAGAGTTCTCTGCTGTTGTGGCTGTTTTTGTCTAGTCTGTCGGTGAAAAAGTTCCTTTTGGCAGTGCGGATCAGGTGGTGGTGTTCGCGTGTAGCGTTCTTGAGGGCGGTCATGTTGTCAGCGGTGTGGTCCTTGCGCCAGGCCTTCTCAAGGGCACGACAAGTTTTCTTTGATTCTTTGAGGGTGTCAGAGAACCAGAGAGGTTTTTTGGTGTTGGTCTGTCGATGCGTGCGTTTGAGGGGAGCAAGGTTGTCAGCGCAGTTGGAGATCCAGTTTGTGAGGTTGAGAGCTGCGTCGTTGGGGTCGGTGGTGAGGGTGGGTTGGTTGGCGGCGAGAGCGGAGAAGAGTTGCTCTTCAGGGATCTTGTTCCACTGTCGACGAGGGATGGGTTGAGTGCGGAGGTGGGAGGTCTCGCGTCGGAATGTGAAGTGGATGCAGCTGTGGTCGGTCCAGTGTAGGGCAGAGGTGTGGCTGAAGAAGACGTGTTTGCTGGCGGAGAAGATAGGGTCGAGCGTGTGTCCGGCGATGTGGGTGGCGGTGTTCACCAGTTGTTTGAGGCCGAGGTTGGCGAGGTTGTCGAGCAGGGTGGTGGTGTTGGGGTCGTTGTTTTGTTCCAGATGGAAGTTGAGGTCGCCTAGGAGGATGTAGTCCGGTGAGGCGAGGGCGTGCGGGGAGATGAAGTCGGCGATGGCGTCGCTGAAAGAGGCGCGAGGTCCGGGAGGACGGTAGACGAGGGATCCTCTGAGGGTGGTCCTTGGGTCGGTGCGAATCTGAAAATGCAGGTGTTCAGCGGCGAGGGGGGGGTCTTCGGTGGAGGTGGTGACGCTGATGGAGTCTTTGAAGATGATGGCGACACCTCCTCCTACTTGGTTGGTGCGGTCTTTTCTGGAGATCTTGTAGCCTTCGGGGATGGCGGGTAGCGATGTCTGGAGCAGAGGAGGCGTTCATCCATGTCTCCGTGATGAAGGCGACGTCCGGGGCTGTGGAGTCCAGGAGGTCCCAAAGTTCAACTGCGTGCTTGTGGACGGAACGAGCGTTGACCAGGATGCACTTGAGGTGGTTGATGGCGCGTGGGCTTGTGGTCGTGGTAGTTGCGTGGTGGAAGATGCATTTGCAGGAGTTGCAGGCGAAGGGTCCATGGGTGCGTTTGGGGTGAGCTAGGAAGCAGGTTTTGGAGCGCCCTGGGTTGAGGGCGTGGAGGGTGGTGGGGTCGTAGCGGATCAGCGGGCTTGGGGGAGCTGGGGACCAGGGGTCGTGGCGCTGGGCGCGGGCCAGGTGCGGACGGGCGCAGACGGGCTTGCCTCTGGCGCGCCTCCGGCGCGCCAGCTGCGTGCCCGCTGCGCGCGCCCGCTGCGCAGTCGCGCAGCGGCTGCCATAAGAGGTAGGAGGGGGGGGGAGGGGTCAGCTGGGGGCGAATGAGAGCTGGGGGGCGGGGGCGTGCAGGAGGTCGCGGCGGGAAAGCGCGAGGGAGGGGGGGGGACAGGTAGAGTGAGAGGAGCTGGGGGAGGGGGTTTAGGGTGGAGGAGGGTGAGTGTTAGGAGGTTTGGAGATTAGGGAGAGAGATAGGAGTAGGGTTGTGAAGATAGGGGAGGGGGGGTTGTAGAGGTGGGTGAGGGAGAGAGGTAGAGTGAGAGGATAGGGAGATAGGTAGTAGAGGGGGTGGCGGGAGGGGGGGAGAGATAGAGAAATAGATAGAGAAAATAGATAGAGAAGTCGATAAATAGGGAAATAGATAGATAGACAGATAGGTAGGTAGGAGGAGGTGGAGAGTGGGGGAGTTAGATAGTGAGATAGGGAGCTAGAGAGATAGGAAGATAGGAGGAGTGAGGGAGGTAGATAGCGAACGGGTTAGCTAGGGGTGAGAGAGGGGGAGGCGAGTGAGGGAGGGGGATGAGGAAGGAGCAGGAGGGCAGGCTCGGGGGAAGAAGACGGAGGAGGTAGAAGAGCCGAAGACAGGAGAACAGGAGACAGGAGAACAGAAGACAGAAGAACAGAAGACCGGAAGAGCAGAAGACCGGAAGAGCAGAAGAACAGAAGACAGAAGCACAGAAGATCGGAAGAGCAGAAGAACAGAGAAGAACACAGAAGAACACAGAAGAACACAGAAGAACCGAGAAGAAGAACACAGAAGCACCGAGAAGAACAGAGAAGAAGAACACAGAAGACCGGAAGAACACAGAAGAACAGAAGGGAAGAACAGAAGAACAGAAGAGAAGAACAGAAGAACACAGAAGAAGATTGCAGAGGGGGAGCGAGGAGGAAGAGACAGAGAGGAGGAAAAGAAGCAGGAGCAGGAGAGAAGGTGAGTGGCGCGGGGCAGGGCGAGGGGCTGGGAGGAGGGGGGTACTTACAGTTAGGTGGGTCTCAGGAACACAGGAACTCGGGAACTTGGAGGAGCTGCAGCGGCAGGGGGAGCGACCTACCCTTGGGTCAAGGGTCGCTACCACTGTCGCGCAGCGGCCGCCGTTTGGTCATGCAAACCCATATGTCTGTAGATGAATGGTTATACCCAATCACATTTGTTTCCAACATAACTGCAAGTCACTCCATGATGCATGCCAACAGTCAGGTTACACACCTTCTCCATTTTACATGTGCTAAGCACTTTGCTATATGATTTTACATTAATGACATGGAAATGCACTTTGTAGCTAAAAACTCTAGGCTTACCCATCATGTCCCTCATTGCTAGTGCAGTTGTAGATACCAAATGACATGCTATGATGGGTAAGGGTATGTGTCAGCCAATAATCAAGGGTGACACGCTCCTGTCTGTGGCACCACATGAAATGCACCCCCATTGTAAATATCCTATTCCACACCGAGGTTGGCATGCACATATATGTGAGGGAATACATAAATTATCTCATCAATACAGGTGGACCATGTATGAAATAGCAGCTTACAAAGGTTTTTTTAAAAGTGAAAGGGACACGTGCTGACCTGCAGGCACAAGGAATGTTGGCAACAGTGATGGCACATAAATCATGTCAATTGACATTCCCCACTTTCCAAGGGAAATTTTTGATCTATAGCTGCACTCAAAAAAATTTATGCACTGCACGAAAAAAAATGTATGCCCTGTCACATGTATGATGGCCATCTTCATATTACAGACTTTAGTGAGGCACTAGCACCCATCATACATTGAAGACAAGTAGCCTCTGGTTGGCAGATGGCAATATACTAATTTCATCAGACACATGGCTGAGGACTGTGATCCATCACTGCCTTTCTTTTGGCCTGTAACACTGAGGAGTAGTGGTCTGTTGCATTGAATTCACGCTCACTACAATAACAAACAGTACTTGATTAATCAATGTACACACTCACATGTTGTCCCTGGAGAGCATATTGTTTGTGGATTGTATACAGTTGTATCCTAGGTCCTTGGGACAATAGGCAAGGCACATCAGTATGCACCACATGATATGTCTACACAAACAATCACTCATCTATTGTTTTACACATGGCTCATCCGTAATCATCAGGGCAAGCTGTCAGAACCTAACACATTCACTTGGTAATGTGATAGGCAGGAATATGCCCTGTGCTCACCCCCTTGTGGCTGCTGAGGTGTCCTATAATGCCCATCAAGGTTTGGGTAGGCTACCACCAGAATGAGGGCCATTAGGGAGGTCATAGTCCGATGTGTGCCCCTTCCACGTTAGGAGGACAGCCCCAGCTGGGCCTCAGCGATCTTCCGGACCCAGCGTCTCAGGTACTCCCATCTTTTCTGATAGTGGGCGCTCCGCTGTCTCTGGAACCCCAGGTTCTGCACCTTCCAGGCGATGGCTTTCCATAGCTCCTTCTTCTGATTGGTTTTTACCTGCATGGATGCGAGAGACAAATCAAGACATTACAATCACAAGTTTTGGCATAAATGGTTGAGTCGCATACATGTCAGAAACACCAAGCTAGAACTTTTCAATTTGTTAACACTCCACAAGTGTGAAAGACACAAGCTAATAAATACAGGGTCATGACTAAAGACTTATGTTTTCTATCTGCAGACTAACCCACTAGCCTGCTCAGGGCCCACAATGACTAAGCAAGCTTACTGTCATCAGGTAGCCCATGCTCCAGCAACATTTACTGTGATGTGAGCCACAATGAAGTACCACACACCTATGTGGCTTCTGAACGCTAAACTACTTAGGCCGGAATGGACCAACACATTCACACTCTGTGAGATTGACTCACTGCATACAGTCCCTACAGGCAACTGCCATAGTACAAACTTCACCATTACACTTGAGTGAGAAAGTGTCTTCCTTGTCCATGTGTGGACATGTGGCCTACAAAATTCAGATTCATGCTACTTCAGGGGGTGGGTTTTGTGATATGTATCTGTACCACAAAAAAGTCATTTGGACATATGTGCCCATCCTACAGAGATGGCATCCAACATTCAAAAGCACGCATTGTACAATTTATGTTATGTGACCCAACTATTGACTCACATATTGTGGCCTCCCAAGAATCAACACGCCGTCCGCACTGTGGGACTGTCATTTGTGCAATAAGCCTGTACAGGACAAATATGACCTGTGTGAAGGTGACAAAAGAGCTGTGGGAGTAAGGGACCTGTCATGAGTCAAAGACACACATTATCAATGATGCAAAATGTACATATGGGCTAGCTTAATGATTTATCTCTATACCAATTCCTAATCTAGTGAAAGGACTGGGGCATTCAGGACAGGTTTTGCCACTAGATCATTATATTGTCCACATGCCAGAATCTGCTGCTGTAGAGGGAGTGGGCACAGTGCCACAGTTGCATAGCTATAGTGACTCTCCCACAGCCTGGACTATGTCAGATACCTGGGAGATACATTTGAGAGGCCCTGGTCTCTGAAGGCTGAGCACCTACATGACACTCCATTTCCATTACTTCCATGTATGAAAGTAAATCTTGTAGCCATCAGCAATTTGGCATGTGGTTTGCATTTCAACCTGAAGGGCAGAAAGTCATGATATGCCTTCCACACAACAGTTTTGCAAGGCCAGATGTGATTTGAAAGATGTGTTGCACTAAAAACATTGCTCACATGATTCCCAAATGGCTCATACAAGATGCATACACAGCTCATGCTCTCATGCACATACATGTTGTCCAACATTTACAACAATCATGGAGAAAGAAATGTCACTGGATGTCAGCAATGTCTCCTTACCTAGTTATGTACATCCAAAACAAGGAGGATGTAGGATCCCAAAAACCTCACAAAACCCAAGTTAACATATGGTACTGGCCACCAGTAATTGCACATTGTACATCCCATTGATGCCACACAGACTACAACAACATGCACACAAGAAGTCTAACTGGCACACAGGGCACATTGTAGCCTGTGAGGAGGAAAAGAAAATTGTGCATCTGAGGTACTTACCTGCTCCTCTGGTGAGTCATAGAGCTGTTCATACTGGGGTAGGACCTCATTAACAAGCATTTCAAGCTACTCTAGATAGAATGCAGGGGACCTATCACCTGCTGGATCTGGCATGATTGCACTTAGAGGCAGCACACAGCAGATAAGGTCGGCAGCAGTGTCAGGAGTCAAGTGAGTGAATCTGCACAACATGGTGGTCATGTCCACCATGTACATAGTCGTCACCCCAGGCAGACACAGACATTGGTCGAGACTTCCACTGGCAACAACTTTAGCCTATGGCTGTGTCCACTGCGGTTGCAACTGCCTTCCACCATTCATGGCGGCTCATAATGTCCAGTGGAGTAGGTCAGGCATCTGCATTTTTGGTGGCCTGAAATTCTGTATTGGGCTTTTTAAACTGCATCACACCTATAAAACATGTTTTGTTACCTCACAAACATCCTTATCCTATCTTGTCATGTACGTCCTTCTACTCAACCAACATTGTAGTCAGTTGCAGGGCACAGATGGCATTTAACAGCGGTGTTCAGTCCACCTCCGCCGATGGTCCTTTTTGTGGTCAAAATATACAGTCACATTTCGAGGGGCAATTGTGTTGTGCATCTTTGAGTTTGGTCCAAATCCATGTTGTAGATACGTGTTGAAAACCGTGGGGGTCCCATGGGAACCTTGCGTAGTTGCCAGCTGTAATGTGTACTGGGGTTTATTGTTTTAGAAGCAGCTAGGGAATTGATACTCTGCAATATTCAGCCAAAGGCTGCTTGATGAGATAGCTTTTGACACATCCCCACCTTGATGATGTTGCTTTGTTTGTGTCAGTTTCCTTGCAATTGAATTTGTTTTCCAGATGCTAACAATGTGATTTGTGTAATAGGTATGTCTTCAAGCCTATACTCCTTGTTTTATCTTTGTACAGGTACCTTCACCATGACATCCTCATGTAGGCATTTCAGAGTTGTAAAATTGGCAGGTATCCCATACTCTTTTGACATACAAAGTGGACATGAATTGTTCCAAGTAATGTAGTTCACAGAGGGTAGGTGTATGACACCTGTGCCAAGACAGCTTGCACAGTGTATAGGTGGAAGGTCAGAAATGCCCGTTGGACTTGGTTTGTATGCTGTGGTGGGCCAATTGCATCATGTGTGTCATCATGTGGGCATGAAATATAAAGTCACAGATTGCAACCAAGTAATTTTATCTTCACACTGGCTATACACTTTTTGTATGACCATTATGTAGCTGTAGATGTGTTTCATCATTGCAGGCCAAAGTGCCAGTGCCACAAAACTGACATATGTTTGTGTCAAACTACCAGATCCATGGTAACTGGATTATAATGGCCCTGTGATCAGGGAGTGTTGTATTTCCATGTGTCTGTATATTGGATTATGTGATGTTAGATTACTTTGGTGTGGTCTTTGTTAAGGCTCAAGCTGGTGACATGATCCACTTTGCTGTTTGCCTATTCAACAGGACAATGTCTGACAAATCCTTTCCTTCCGTGGTCTGGGGGCCGTACCTTGGAATATGTACTTTGACTCAATAGTAGTCACACATTCTTGTTTCTAAAAGTCCAGACATATAGACAGCCTATATGCTGCACATTTAAATAACATTTTTGTTGTGACCAGACAATTGTACTAATGTGTTGGTGTGTAACAGTTGTAATCCTGAGCAGGATACTGTGTATCTGTAACATATCCCTTCTTGCACAAGTATCTAGTGTCTTTATCATACGGTTCACATGGTCTTACATCTCTATGTAGCAAAATGTGGAAATTAAGCAAGCGGACAATGAGCTTGTAAAGGATGAGTTTATTACAATTCTAATGCAGAAAATAATTTTTGGACAGAAAGGAACCAAAATGTAATGTGAAGGGGTCAGTCATGGAGAATTAAATAATTGGGTTAGATGCCTCAAACTTGGGAGTCCAAAGCCTAGAGAGCACCTCCTATTGGAACTAGTAGGTGGTTGAGGATCAGTCAACAGATTGAATGTGTGGCACTCAAAGGAGGTCCTATAGGAAGAGGTCACTTGCTGGCACTGGGGGGTGTCTTGTCATCTGCACATCCTGAATTCTTTGCTGGACATCCCCACTTGCGTGCGGGGGTCTGCTGCTACAGATGCAGGGGTGCCTGGGTATGCTTCTTCCTCTGCCAGGGCCTCCCTTCCAGTTGCTGGCACAGATGTTGATGGGCCTACATTGATAAGCCAAAGGAAGGGGAAGATTAGTTTGGAAAAGCCCTGCTCAAGGCTATGTGAATGTCCCTCAGCACCCCTGTTAGGAAGGCCATGTTGGTATTGTGGGTCTCTATCTGTTCTCACATGTCATTATGCATGTCCCTCTGTAGCTGTTTGGTTTCCTGGAGTTTGGTCATTACGTAGCCCATCAAGCATTGGGACTCCTGATAGACCCTCAAGATGTGACTGATGGTGTCCTGGCCAAGAGCAGCTCCAATGGCCTCACCCCGCTGTCCCACAGCATCCCGCCTATGTGCCCCATCCCCAAAGGGTGCCCTCTCCAACTGGGTCCTGGAACCTCATTGTCAGAAGTGTTGCAAAGCAATTCAGGATCTAGGACTGGGGGGCACAAGATGGTAGACACTGTGCTTGGTACACAGGTTGGGGGCAAATGGCTGCCTGTGACATTGAGGCAACCAGGCTGGGAGGTATTGATGTGGCCACAGTGAGACTCCACGTCCAGATGACCAGGAGTGTCTTCTTCACTGAGGGCTTCATCCAGGGACGTAGTGGCAGTCTCTTCTGTGGCCTCTGTGTGCCCAGTAGCAGCGACCTGTTGATGTGAAGCACACAATGTTACTGGTTGTATTGTGACATCTACTGCCAACAGTTTAGTGTTACAGTAAGCACAGACTTTGTACAAAGTTAAGCTGCAGTTAATCCAATTATGGCAAGTGTCCATGGTATTGGTTGTATTGACATAATATTTGTGGAGCATGCAGGATCTTTTTGATTGAAGCAGCTGCTGAAATGTGCTGATCATTAGCACTTGAGAGCTTGGGCTGAGAATTACATCTTGCCACTAGTGCAGGCAAAGCAGTGGCTATGCAGGATTTGGCTTCGGACATTTTGAGGCCAGTTTATTGTGATGCAGGCAGATCCAGGATTTTGTTGTGTATGTGACTGGAGTCTCATGTGGTCAGTGCAGTGTGAATGTGTCTACTGCCGATAACATACTGGTTATGGATCTTGAGGTCTTAAGGATCATTGTTTGACACCCTGGATAAGCTGTCCTTATTGTCCTCAATAGTTTCATCTTGGGTTAGCAGGTCAAGATGGAGATAGGTAGCCAGACACATTTCTGAGTTAAGCATGATCTGTATCTTGGTCACTCCAGGTGAGTAAACTTCAATTGAGAGTTAACAAACAGGGGTATTTGGGCAAGTGAACATTGGGCTTGTGTTTGGAATTACAGAAACAGAGCCTCCTGGCCTTAGCAGTCATATCACTCCCGTTACTTCACACACTAGACAAATGTTATCCTCCCAGGTGGGTACACTTCACGTGCCTCCTGGGAATTGCAATCATTTAACTCCCTGTACTACATACACTATACAAATATTATCCCCCCCTGGTGAGTACACTTCATGTGTGAGTTACCAAACAAGGGTCTTTGGAGAAGAGGACACTAGGCTTGTGAATGGAGTAACAGTAATATAGCCTCCTGGCCTTAGCAGTCATATCACTCCTTTAACATCACACACTTGACAAATGTTATCCTCGCAGGTGGGTACACTTCACGTGCCTCCTAGGAGTTGCCGTCATGTAACTCCGTGTACTACACACACTATTTAAATGTTAACCCC